>NW_015161408.1:113607-131415 GCF_001447785.1 Gekko japonicus
ATAGGGCGTTTCACCACAGTTTGGTGTAGCGGTTAGGAGCGGGGGCTCTAATCTGGGAGAACCGGGTTTCATCCCCCACTCCTCCACATGCAGCTGCTGGTGTGACTTTGGGTCAGTCACAAGTTCTCTCAGAGCTGTTCTCTCACAAGCAGTTCTGGAAAGCGCTCTCTCAGTCCCACCTACCTCACAGGGTGTCTGTTGTGGGGAGAGGAAGGGAGATTGTAAACCGCTCTGAGACTCCTTTGGGTAGTGAAGGGCGGGGTATAAATCCAATCTCTCTCTCTCTGTCTCTCTCTCAACTGTGATATCTGGAAGGCTTTATTCTGGGGTCTCCAAGCTCCTTTGTATCCTCCAAACAAAAGGTAGCCCCCTACAGTGCCAGTAGTTCTAAAGGCATGAAAGCTGCAGTCCTAAGAACACACTTCCCTAGCAGCAAACAGCCATTGAACAAAATGGGACTTACTTGTGAGTAGACCTGCTTCGGGTTCTGCTTTCAGATGACTACTTTCCTGCTTATGAACAGGATTTGCCAACAGGCAATGTCCTAGTTGTAAACCAAAGCCCAGAAGACTGTTGGTAGCAAGATAAGAAAGAAGTGGTAAAGAAAAAGCTTAACGTGGTACGATATGGGGTTTTAAGGGCTGAATGGTGAACGTCAACGGTCCATTCCGTTGGGACTTCAGGATAGCTAGCTTCTGGAGGGTGCCCACATCACGGAGCTGTCCTGGAGATTTCGGGGGCAGTGCCCAGGGAAAGCAGATTTGGGGGACGGGCAGATGCTTAGCAGGGATATGATATGATGCCGTAGAGCCCCCCCCCCAAGCTGCCATTTCCTCTTAGGGAACTGATCTCTGCAGTCGGGAGACCAGTCATAATTCCAGGAGAACTCCATAGAATCATAGCATTAGAAGGGACCTCCAGGGCCAGACCCTACCTACCTACCTACTTACCTACAATGTACCTATCACCACATCGGTGGTAGAAGGCAAACATGGAGCTGAGACTTTGCTGTTCCACAACATGTGGAGTCTTAGGCCCTTTCCGCACTAGACCTTAAATCCTGGTTCAACCCTGTCTCCGAATTTACATTCTACACTACATGCGAGTTCACCCCTATCATTATCTCGGGGTACTTTTACATTCTACACTACACTCGAGTTCACGCCTGTAATTATCTCGGGGCATTTTTTTCCCCCACATTACACTGAGGTCACTCCGGTTTCGCCCCCACACTTGTCCCAGGATAAACGGATGCGGTTATAACCAGGGATAAATGCAAGGTGTTGTGTCGCGAGTTGAACTCTGATAAAACCAGGGATGAGATCCAAGTGCGGAAAGGACTTTAGTGATCCCAGGAAATTAATTAATGCATTTATGTCAAATCAATGCATTTTCATACTCTCTAGTGCTTTGGCCTCTAGCTTTTACCACTGGAATCGCTTGTGGTATCCACACATCTACT
Source organism: Gekko japonicus (assembly GCF_001447785.1). Lineage (NCBI taxonomy): Eukaryota > Metazoa > Chordata > Lepidosauria > Squamata > Gekkonidae > Gekko > Gekko japonicus. The sequence goes on from NW_015161408.1 coordinate 115,070, forward strand.
GCTGCAAGTGACATAGGGAGGGCCGCAGGATCCAGCCTTCATTCCAGACATCCCCGGGGAGCTGGCATTCAGTAGGACAGTGCAGATACTTCCTGGAATTCGGCATAACTATTTCTGTCCTCCTGAACAGAAACAGATGATGACAAGAATACTCTTTAGAAGGGCTGCTGCATCCTCCACACACCCTTAATTATGACACAGAGCAGAATTTTCCAGCAGGGAAAGGAAAGAGCTGGTGCAAAGGGAGCACAGAAGTAGAGTAGTTATCAGAAGAAAAGAACCAGTAGGGGCCGCGGCTCAGTGGAAGAGCATCTGCTTTGCACGCGGGAAGGTCCCAGGTTCAATCCCTGGCATCTGCAGTTGGCAGATGATGTGAAAGAACTGAAAACTCCAGACAGCCAGTGCCTGCCGGCCAGAGTAAACACACACACACAAACACATCAAGATGCCTTATATGGAATCAGACAATTCGTCCATCAAGGTCAGTGTGGTCTACTCAGACTGGCAGGGTCACAAAGCAGAGGTCTTTCCCACTGTCTCCTACCAGACCCTTTTATCTGGAGATGCTAGGGATTGAACCTGGGACTCTCTACTTGCTGATCTCATCAGATCTCAGAAGCTAAGCAGGGTCAGCCCTGGTCAGTACTTGGATGGAAGACCACCAAGGAAGTCCAGGGTTGCTATGCAGAGGCAGGCAATGGCAAACTACCTCTGAACGTCTCTTGCCTCAAAAACCCTATGGCAGGGGTGACCAAACTTGCTTAACGTAAGAGCCACATAGAATAAACGTCAGATGTTTGAGAGCCACACATGCTTTTATTGAGAAAATATCCAAATATGCATATTAAATTAAAGAGCCCAATGCCTTCACCAAGCCAAGTCAGTCTGCCAGTGTGGCGGGGCTTGGAGAACACATTTAACTTTAGATGGGAAGGGAAGGAAGGAAAATAGAAAGAAAGGTGGAAAGAAAGTGGAAAGAAAGCAAATCGATGGGGGAGGGAGGGAGAGGTGGAAAGAAAGCAACTTTAACTTTAAATGCATCCTCCAAGCCCCCCACATCCCCATGCTGGCTGGTTTGACTTGGAGAAGGGATTTAAAGAGACAAATGCCTTCTCCAAGCTGGCCAGCGGGGGGGGGGGGCTTTGAGAACACCTTTAAAGTTGTTTTCTTTCTTTGCTTCCCCCCCTACCTCAAGCCTACCCAGGGAGGGGAACACTGGCTGGGGAAGGGAGGACCAATCAGGGAGGCATGCCTCCCCTTCGCTTCCCCGGCTGCCCTACCGGGAGCCGCACAATATGTGTGAAAGAGCCACATGTGGCTCCTGAGCCACAGTTTGGCCACCCCTGTCCTATGGGGTCACTATGCATTGGCTGCGACTTGATGGCACTTTCCACTACCACCACAACCGAGCGGATGGTCTACCACGGAGACACAGCCTTGAGAAAAAAAATGGTCTAAGGCCGTTTTCTTGGGTTTGGGAGTAGTTCTACCAAGCAAGGGGAAATCAGTGTGCCTTAGAACCTGAAATACAGACAGGATGTCAATGTTTTGGCACGAGAGCACAATTATTATTTTTCAAACCCAACAGGATCCTGCTTTCCATCATAAGGACTCAAATACACTGCAGCTTAGCCAATCCTGAACAAAAAAAAAAGTTTGCAAAAAGAACTCTGAAAACCGCGCCAGCTTTCTCCAAACTTGCCAGTCCCGTGTTTGTCTTCAAGTCACGCTGACGAGCCCTTCTTAAAACAGATCTGTCGGCCTCATCAAAACAAATTCCCTTTTACTGAGATGGAGGAGAGTTTGCAAGCTGCATTCTGTATTTGTCACTCTCGATTAGGCTAACAGCAAAGCCCTGATTGTCAGAAGCTTTTATTTCTGGTAGTAAAAGAACCCGCCTTAATTTGCAGCGCTGAGGCCTGGCTTGCTTTTCGAGCTCTCAGGTTTGGAACTGTGCCATGGAAGAAAGAGATGAAATGAAATCTTGCCTTATTAACAAACTCCTTTGATCACTGGGATTAGCGACTGACTGATTGGAGAGCGTACAACACTCCTTTTATACTAGGCATGCTCACTATTAATGACGGGTGAGCTCCCTTGGACTTGACTCGGAATGGGCCCAGTTCAATTGAGTTAATTTGGGTTCAGACTGAATTGGGCTAGAATTAACTCTTTTATACCTGGACCCAGTTAGGCCTGGGGAAAGGGAGGCCTCCTTTCCCCCAATTTACAATGGCAGGAGACTCCTAAGAGGACTCCCCTCTACCTTGCAAGGATAGATTTGGGAGAGGAACTGGGGGAGGGGGGGCCTAGAAGCAGTGGAAAGGAAAACCCTGAATTGAGCTAATTGGGGATTGTGCATGCCATCTGAGGGCAGTTGCATAACCTGGTTCTGTTAGATGTTTTTATCAGACAGGATCTTGCCAATGATTGGAGCGGCTATAACTCCATTTATCCCAAATATGGAGCATACACAGTTTGCAGAACATGTGCCATTTAGAGCAGAGGATAATGAGAACCCCACGGGGGTGTGTTACAAGTGATACAGTAATTTGTTTTTAAGGGTAGATAAACCATTATTAAGAATATAGGCTGTGTAAGCCAATGCTCCCTCTCAGCTGTGGAGACTTGTGAGCAAAAATTCTACTTTGTGAGCTACTGGCATGAAAGTTGTGAGCGAGCGATTTGGCTGCTGCATAAATTAGTTTGCTCTGGAGCCATCCTTCCTGAGCTAAGACGAATAGGTGTGAGCCGGAGGCTAAAAAACTGAGAGCTAGCTCACACTAACTCAGCTTAGAGGGAGCACTGGTGTAAACTGAAATACTTGAACGTACATAATTTTGATTTACTTCCAAGGAATATGATTAGGGTTAGGAGACAATTTTCAGGAGTAAGCTAGCAATTGTTAAGAGGCAGAGAAACATGTTCCAGATAAGATTTAGGTTATGTAAATGTTCTCTTTTCTCTGATCCTATTTAGCACCATTATTTCTCCTGACAGCTCCAATTTCAGATCTATTTTTTTAAACCTTGGTTGCTTCTTGTCACATGGTGGTCAGGGAATCATGCAGGATTACTAACACATTGCTACACAGACAACCATATCTAGCTACATGATGAGGCCACTAAGGGCAACTCAGATTGAGGGCAAATGAGGTTCACGTAAACGAATAAGGGGACATTTTTTAAAATAAAGAGCTCTGAAAGGGGAAGATACTTCAGAAACGGAGAAAAAAATTGTTCCCGGCACTGTCAAAAATGGCCTGTGAAAAAGGAAGAGTAGTTTTGTCTAAGTTCTAGTAAAAACTAGCACACATAAAATTGTCATCTTTCCACAATATATAGATTGAATTTATTAATGGGGGAGGGGTTTGGCTGGAGCCATTTTTGAGCAAGATGCTGTCATGGCTATGGTAGTTATTGTAGCATTTCTTTGGTATAACAGTGATAATAAGATATTGTACTGCCAGTTCCCTGTTCCAGGGGTCTGCACCTCAAATCAGGTGAGAAAGCAGACTGAAGACATGAAGCATTTAGCAAATTTGCAAGCAAAATAAGTCAGTGGATTCTGGAGCTATATGTATAAATACCGACACATCCATATGCACCACTGAAACTGGACAAGCTACTCACAGGTAACAAAGGACTCGGCAGATAGGGGGTCTAATTTCCTTTTTGTGTGTGTGAATAATCTGCTTATCTCAACATACAGCTGACTAAATACAGAATGGTTTGGAAGCAACAATGGAGGTTGTATAGATAAGGAAATGCTCACCTGCACTTAGCTGGAGCCGACACAAAGTGGCCCACAATGCCTTTCTTTGTGGGTATGGGTGCGTTACACAACAGACTCAAGGCGCCTCACTGTTTTGGACCAACAAGCCCCTGTCAATTGTGTCTTGTGGACCGATTAGAGGAATTATATGCCAACCTCACTTCCTGATCCACAAAAGCCCAACCCCAAACACAAAAATGGATTCACCTGCAGGCTACAGGGGGCTGTTTCTCAACAAAACTATCACCTGGGGATCATTTTAAAGCACCAAAAGCTACCCATGGGTTAGATGGTTCTGTGGTTGGGTCCCAAAACTTGGGCAGAGAAGGCAAAAGGAAGTCCAGGACATCCTCCTTCCCCCCCTAAAATTGGGGAGGGAAAGCTGGTCTTCCAGGTAGCCGAAGAAGTACTCTAGTGTCTTCTTCCCCTATGGCCTACATTTATACCACTACCAACTAAACAAGTGCAGAACAGCACATTAGGCACTGTTCTACAGTTGGACATTCTTGGTTTTTACAACACACAGCTGGTGGAGATGCGTTTTGAAGGGGAAGACCAAAATACAGGGGAAGGGGCTTCTTAACTCTTTCCTCTTATGCTGTTTTCCTGCTGACAACCTCCACACCTGAGTTGTTTTTTTTACCACCACTGTGCAAAACTATGATGTGTATATTCAGCATGATGGTAGCAAAAGGGGAAAGGGTTAAAAAAGCTCCCCAGCTCTCGCATACTGGTCTCCCCCTTCAGTCCCAGCAGAAAGAGTTTGCTAAACACACACAGAAATGATCATATACACACCTTAAAAAAAAGAACAATCTTCACTTCCCAAAATGGCCGCCATTACAAAGCAACAAACAGAAGGACGGATCACGACCACCATTTTGGATCCCCAAAAGCCTCGGAAAATTGAACTGGCAAACGGGAAGATACTGTTTTCTCGGACACGCTGCTTTAACAAAGAAGAAAAGTGCCAGATCAATCAGCTTCAAATCTTTGATCAAAGTCTCTTGGAGCCCCGGCCAACTGCAGCCCACAGCTTAATGAACCCCTCACAAGAAAGACATTCTCATATTTACCTTTGAAGCATTGTCTAAGCCTTCCTCTAATCCTTGCAAAAACTTGTGGAACAGGTTTGCCTCAGGAGCCTTGTTTGGCCGCAGCTTAAAGTGCAGCAGCAAAGGGTTGAGAAATCAATTATTTGGAAGGAAATCCTACTGACCGGGAGGCACATGAAGTACTGTGGCCAGACTAGGGTTAAATGACTCACACCAAGTCATCTAAAGAGGTTATTGTCCGAGACCAAGTCTGGCTCATAGGCCCATGGTGGATCACTGCTTTTCTGGCAATGGGAGATGCAAACGGGTAACATTCAGACAGGGTATCTTTGTATCTGAAGAGTGAATGCGTTTTCTTAGATGATGCCCCTCCAATAGGCCCCGGAAGGAAAAAAAAAACTTCCTGGTGGTGATCTTTGGGAATAGCCTAGGACACATTTCTATTTCTGCTTAGATGTTAAGTATAAATCTGCAAAAAAGAACATTTTTTTTTAAAAATGTCAAAAATCCCATGCTTTCCCCCCGCCCCGCACTGAGGTAGATGTCTATTTGGAGGACGACAAAGCAGAAAATGAGCAGTTGTTATTTGATGCCTGCTACCCTTGCAAACAGGTCTACCCAATGAAGACCTGTTCAGGTCTATTAGTGTACTTTTGCCTTTGACCTACATCCTTGCTTGGCAACAACAAGCTCGGTTCGGGTTAGGTTAGTAGTTAGCCTATCTTACACATGCCTCGGATCACGCCTTAGCCCATGCTGGGCCTCAGCACTCTTGCTGCAGTGTGCAGACGGTAGTCACTGACGGTGGTCGCGGGGACCCGCACTTCTCCAGGGTGATGGCTTTCCCTGTGTAGTCAGTGCATAGGGCGTTCCGTGTCCGCACGCCCTCTCTGCATGTTCGGGAACAGGGGGACCAAGAACCCAGTTGCCAGAGGGGGCACGGGAGATCGTTGCAGGGCTTGATATCCTCTGGTTTGAGGGCCTCATCGCAGGTCGACGAGGCCTGTCCTTCCACATCCAGGCATTCCACTGTTCGTCTCTGCCAGCCTGAACTGCAGGATTTAGAGCACTCAGACCAGTCTCCCAGAACCCACTGCGAAGTCAGCATGGGTTTAATGACATTGGACGTGCTCTTCTCCTTGGTCTTTTGCTTGCTGAAGTGGACATCCTTGGGGATAAAGAAGGTGTACTTCACTTTGGGAGGGAGCACCTTGGGAGGGTACGTTTCACTGGAAACTGTCAACAGTTGGATAATAAGTGGCTCCGGGAGCTGCCGGAAGCTCTGGAGACGTTCCACGGTGGTCAGGGAGCCGCTGTACTTTAGAATGACCCCCTTCACCAAAATGTCTTGCTCCATCGCTGAAATGGCATAGTCTCCATTCAGGAGGTATTTGCCATCCAGGGTCTTTAAAGCTAAATAGTTGCCGTCATGTCTCACCTTGCGGTGGCTGCGCTGCTTGACGTCAATGTTGGTCGCTCCAGCGGGGATTGTGACAATGTCATTATACCCAAACCTGTGGACAACAAAGAGATGATTAAGATCCTCTCTGTAATCAACCAGCAAACAAACTTGTGTTGCTCAGACTTTTACTCCATGCCAAGCAAGGGCTTGTTTATGTATTCACTTCTTGGAGTCTAAAGCAGAGATGGCGAATGACTTTGGCTTAAAGGCCTTTTCTGGGCTAACTAGTACTGGAAACAAGTAGAGCCAATGCCCAAACTGGAGCTGTTAAAAGCAGACAGAGACCTAGGTCCATTCTGCTTCTGGCATTTGCTCCACATTTTATCACCATTTGACCTGGTTCCCCCTTTCCTCGGAACATCTGTTTTCATCTCATTGTCTTGGATCCTCCTTTCTGCATTGGCTAGTGTCAGCTTGCCATCTATTTATTTATTTATTATATTTACAGCCCGCCCATCCCGCGAACAGGCTCAGGGCGAGTAACATCATAAAACATACAATAAATAAAATTAAAATTAAGAAGAAGAAGGAGAGATTGGATTTATACCCCGCCCTTCACTACCCAAAGGTGTCTCAGAGCGGCTTACAAACTCCTTTCCCTTCCCCTCCCCACAACAGACACCCTGTGAGGTAGGTGGGGCTGAGAGAGCTCTTGACAGAAAGTGCTCTTTTTTCAAGGACAGCTCTTGTCAGAACTATGGCTTGCCCAAAGTCATCCAGCCAGGTGCAAGTGGTGGAGTGGGGAATCAAACCCGATTCTCCCAGATTAGAGTCCGCGCACTTAACCACCACACCAAACAATGTAAACAATTTAAAATTAATAAACTAAAACACAATCACACTTCTAACAAATCAGCTGGCTGCGGGTTCCCTGGCATATTATTTTGGTTGATAAGGAGATGCATTGGTATGCAGATTTTTATGTGTCAGTAGGGACTAGGTTTCGCTAAAACAGGATGCTGAACACCATCAGGATTCTTAAGAAGGTGGGAGTGAGGAAGACAGCCATGCTCCTTAAACTGATATAAAATTAACATTGGCCCCAGTCACATGGGCCGGATATCGCGGGGGGGAGGCGTGGCTATTTGCCCCGCAGCGAAATAACATGCGACTGCACGATCAGGCATCCCCTCGCGGTCCTGTCGAGGTCCCATAGTTAGGGGGGAGGTGCCGATCACATGACACGCCAAAGAAGCGGCATGGCAAACGAGGTTGTGTTTTGTTTTTTTAACCTGAAGTATGCGCATGCCCCGTTGGGTGCTTGTGCGCATCCCTGGAGACTTCGGGGAAAAAACCCCCTTTTCGCAATGGGGCATGGGCGGGCGCTGGATGCCACCGGAAACACGATCAGACGCCCGCCCTTGCCCCGCGGTTTCCGGAAACTAGTACCTCCGAGGTACTAGTTTTTAACCGCGCATCTTCAGAGGGAAGCCTTGGGTTCGACACGGGAGCTCTACGCTTCCCAGATATGCCGGTGAGATTGCGCCCGGAAAATCTGCCTATCTTCCATCGCAGTAGCGTGGCTACTGCTCCGTGTGACCGCAGCCATTAGTACACAATGTTGGTATATACTATGTGTTTGTGTGCAAAGTGCTGTCAAGTCACAACTGACTTATGGAGACCCCAACAAGGGGCTTTCAAGGCAAGTGAGAAGCAGAGGTGGTTTGCCATGGCCTCCCTCTGCAGAGTCTTCCTTGGTGGTCTCTCTTCCAAGTACTGACCCTGCTTAGCTTCTGAGATCTGATGAGACTGGGCTATACTGTGCCACCATCCCTCCCATGCTGTACACTATAATATCCTTAAAATACAACAGAAGGTAGATACGGAGATAAAGCAGGGATCTGGACAGATATGGAAACAGAGCAACGAATACAATTGTTTTTTAATGTCTTTATGTACATCACTAAAACTAACTACCAAATGCAGAAGGAATATTGTTATCTAATTTGGGAAACTGCAGTGGGATGAACTTCATCTGAGGACGGTCCATAAAAATAGCCAAGGTTGTCTTAAGTAATGGTAGGTCGTGGACTTTTGGGCATGTGGTATATGCAAGCTGTGTGCCCATTTAGGATGCCCATGTGCTTTGTTGCAGAGCCAATGCTCAAGTGGTCTATGGGCTCTCACAAAAAGATCCTTAGAACTAGTTCCAACAGCTTCCTAAATAAGGAATCCGGTCAGTCATCGATCCCCAGTGCATTCTATACCCCCAGCATCCTCCTCTGACTGAGCTGTCCCAGCAAGTCTCTTACTTGGATTTGTTGAGTGAGCCAGATATCTTCCTGCAAGTTGAGCCGTCGCCACCGCAAACTCCACACTTGTCTAACTTCTTGGGTGACCCAATGATGTGGTCACAGCCAGCTTTGATGCACTGACCATGTACGCAAACGGAGAGCGTCTCAGGTCCACAGAGTGTCCCATCTATCACCTGATACCAAAACAGAATAGGATTAGGATCAGAAGTGCGATGGCATCACATTTTTCATGTACCATGGCTGCTTAAAATAATGAAACATGGATAAACTTCGGCTGGAATGAACATTCGGTTGCATCCTTCGTTATAATTTTTCTCAGCTGCTTTTCTGTGCAGAGTTTCTGCACAACGGGGAGATCATTTAAATGACCCAGCTTTGTGGGAGGGGGGCAATTTCAAGGATCTGTCCTACAGAATTGGCACCCCCAAAGGAGATAAGAGACTTCTGCATTTAGAGTCACATGCACAACAGGGGGACAACAGTGGGAGGGCTTCTAGTGTCCTGGCCCTACTGATGGACCTCCTGATGGCACCTGGTATTTTTGGCCACTGTGTGACACAGAGTGTTGGACTGGATGGGCCTTTGGCCTGATCCAACACTGGCTTCCCTTATGTTCTTATATGCACAGACAGCAGATGACTCCCAAAGGTGCTTCTGAGTGCCACGTGCGAAACATTTCGTTAAGGCTGCTCACAAAGGGAGACCCCAGAAACAGCTAAGCAAAGCTCTTACTTTTGTCTCAAACACTTTGAATTCGTTTCCCCTTTTAGCCCGGCAGAACAGTTTGCAGCGATCACGAGGAGACACCCCTGAGTACATGGGGACCCACTCCTGTCCATTTCCATTCGGCTCTGTGCTGTTGCTGTTGTACTTTTCGCATTGCTCCTCTCGAAAACTCTTGTCTGCAAAGAAGAGCAAACAGATACCCGAAAGGTCTCAATGACAAGAAGCATCGCTCAGGTTCTCTAGGACAAGAAATCCTCTAAATTCACAGGCTTGAAACTTTGGAAAGCTACCTATTGTTTGGGCCACTGTTGACAACAACTGTGTATTTTAACGCTCCAAATGGTGGGTGGGTGTGCCTGCACTACAGGGGAGTCAGCATGCATGTCCCATACATCCGATCCCCACTATGTGCATAGGTAGGATGATTCAACCCCCAGCCATGCAACTGAGCACACCAAAACTGCAGTGCAGTGCAGGGCAGTGCAGCGCAGCGCAGCTCTGCTTTCTGGCAGCGAACTCAGGGGCTCTAAAGCTTTGCCTTTCTTCAAAACCTTTTGTGCACCCCAAGTTGCATTCTGCAACACCAAACTAACTGAATAGAAAGCAGCCATCTGGATGGATGGCTTAGCCAAAGCTTAAGCATGCATGATTTCCCTGCTTTCTCGCAGCTCCTCGACTAAAGAGGAACCCATGTTGCCTTTGATTCACTTCCATGGCACAAGTAGTAGTCCTGATTTTGCCGATATTAAACATTAGGGGTGTATCTGCTACCCCCCAGTCTTAAAATAGTTTAGCAGTCAGTTGCTGGGCCCAGGGAATCCGGAGAACTGCAGTCTGATTATTTATTTTAGAGACTTGTGCCACCACCGCTCAACTGTCAGGTTCCTTGGGTGACAAACAGCAAACATGAAATCTATTGCAATTCAAAACAGTTTCAAACCATAAGCAGGGCAAGAAACCATCAGCCATAAATCAAGCAAAAACAGGATTAAAACTTATAAAACCAGGACCTGAAGGGGAAAAGAGCCAGAGAAGGGAAACCCCAGAAATAAATAGAAAACAAACCAATGCAATAGATCTAATGCTTGAGCAAAATAAAGGAGGGTTTGATCTGATGCCTGAGACTGAGGATATCGCGTGCCAGGCAGCCGGCCAAGGGGTGAGTGCTCCATAAATGAGGAGCGAGTACAGGAAAGTTCCTGCCTCTGATAGCTGTCCACTTCCCTTCCGAAGGTGGAGGCCCACAGAGAAGGACCTTGGCAGATGCCCAGAGTAGTTGGGCAGTCACATAGAGAAGAAGCAGTTCATTAGGGCTGTAGAGGTGCAGAGTGCTTAAGTTATCACCAATGTAAAAATATCACCATCCTCAGTGAACTACAGTTCCCAAGATTCTTTGGGGAGGAGAAGGATGAGTTACATCGGTATGGAACTGACATATGTTTGTAGAGTCAATATGCCCTTACAATGCAAGAACAGATGTCTGACAGCCAGATGTTTGGCTCTTGCTTGCAATGACTTCCTCCAGGCCTGAAGCCTTTTTTGGGGGGGAAATTCCGGCCCTTCCTGCTGGGGAGCCAATAGGAAGCAAGCATTCCTAGCAAATAGTTGATTACCGTTAGGTGGGCATTCCTCAGTGTGGCATGACTGATACTTGATCCTTTGACCCTCGCAGTACTTTCCTCTGTTCCTAGGCATGGGGTTGTCACAGTCTCTGTAGGAGAAATGGACTCCTCCATCACATGTTCTGGAACACGGCCCCCATGGGCTCCATGAGCCCCAGTTTCCATCCACCGCAGGCTGCAAGGTACAAATCCTTGGGTTACCAAACTCCACTAAATATGCATACAGATGTATATAACTTAGAAAGTCTGCTGTGGACATGCATTTGCTGCCATCATCATCATCATCATCATCATCATCATCATCATCATCATCATCATCATCATCATCATCATTGTATTTTTGCGTGTGTGTGTGTGCATGCGTGCCTGTGCCTAGAAGTCATGGAGACCTCTGGTGACTCCTACAGGGGCATGGAGGACGTTCAGAGAAGTGGCTTGATAGCTTGCCTCTGCCTCCCGGCCTGGGTATTCTTTGGAGGTCTCCCATCCAAATACTTGCCAGGGTTGGCCCCACTTAGCTTCTGAGATCTGATGAGATTGGGCTTGTCTGGACTATTTAGGTCAGGGCGATTTGCTGCCATTAGGACACAGGTACCAGCTTCTTCCCAGGATTGCACACAGGGGGAAACCTTTGTATTCCCTGATGAAGGAGAAGCACCTGGGTTTTGGCCACTGTGTGACACAGAGTGTTGGACTGGATGGGCCACTGGACTGATCCAACATGGCTTCTCTCATGTTCTTAACTGGCTGATTCTGGAGGCTGGTTCCACCCCTCCTCAGAGCAGGGCTATGCACAGTGTTGACCGGCTGGCTCTTATGTCAGTTGCAAAGCCAGACAGTTATTAAACTGTCAAAAGAAACTCCAGACCCCGTAAAAAAATCTTTTAAAAATAAAGGAAGTGCCGAACAGATATTTAATTGGTTAAACATGTGGGCGCTACGGCTTGAAGGCGGCGGGGAGAGCCCAGAAGAAACGCTTGCCTGAAGCATGGAGGAAAAGAGGTGGAAAAGAAGATGCATCCTCATTCAAACGGGATCTTTTCAGCGGGTGCTTACAGGAGCAAATGTGGGGAGAAGCAGAACTTGCCCCAGAGCAGAAACGAAATCAAAACATTCATCTTCTGTCCCCAGGTGCACCTGTCCTGCAGCCCAACTGTATTTTCCTTACAGTCAACATATGGCAATGATTTTAAACTATGAGGACTTTTCTCTGTCTTTGATCCCATCTGAAACACGTGGAGAGGCAAAGAGGTGCCGTCACTCTACACACTATGTTATGACTGAATTGTCCGGGAGGGCATTTGTATAAAGGTAATAGGGTTCCACCCTGACTTGGGTGGCCCAGGCCAGCCTGATTTCATCAGATCTCAGAAGATAAGCAGGGTCAGCCCTGGTTAGCACTCGGATGGGAGACCACTAAGGAAGTCCAGGGTTGCTATGCAGAGGCAGGCAATGCAAACCATGTCTGTTTGTCTCCTGCCTTGAAAACCCTATGGGGTCACCATAAGTTAGCTGTGACTTGATTGTGCTTTCCACCAATAGGATTACACAAGACGGGGACCCGCGATACTCGGGGGGGGGGAGAAGAGCTCCGTCTCCTCCATCCCCCCCGCTCGATCTCCCCGAGGAGGCGGCGGCGAGGCCAGTCCTCCCCCCCGCCCGGCTCCGAGGCGGAGGCGGCGGCGGCGGCGGAGAGGCCAGTTCTCCCCCCCTTTGCCGGGCTTGGCCGCGGCAGCGGAGGCGAGGCAGGCAGGATAAAAATAAAAATATATAAATGGCAACAATGGAGATTGGGGTGAAGAAACGAGAAAGTCTCTATTTTCTGACTTAGTGCCTTTGAAATCTGTCTCGGTGAAAATAGCATGGGCCAGACATGGTCGACCCCTCCAAAACAGGTCTGACTCTTCTGAAACAGGGAATAGAAGATGGTGGAGTTTGGGGTGGGCATGGGGTTGCATAACCCTCTCCTTTCCTGCTGTCTAGGTACTCAGACTCCTTCCCTAGCCCCCACTTGTTTGGTTTTCATGTGTGGTGGTGGCGATGATGCGGAAAGATGACACCTCCCGTACTGAGAGACTGTTTGGTGTAGTGATTAAGTGCGCGGACTCTAATCTGGGAGAACCGGGTTTGATTCCCCACTCCTTCACGTGCACCTGCTGGATGACCTTGGGCAAGCCATAGTTTTGTCAGAGCTGTTCTTGAACAAGAGCAGTTTCTGTCAGAGCTCTCTCAGCCTCACCGACCTCACAGGGTGTCTGTTGTGGGGAGGGGAAAGGAAAGGAGTTTGTAAGCCACTCTGAGACTCCTTTCGGTAGTGAATGGTGGGGTATAAATCCAATCTCTTCTCCTTCTTTTTCTTCTGTTCATGGGAAAGCAGGTGGGGGAGCAGGGGAAATTATCTTGCATGAACAACGAAAGGGAAAGGGTTAGGTATCCCTTCCTCAGCTCCCCCATTTCAGCCTCCCCAAGCTGTTTTTCATTTAAGAACCATGTTTTTCATCTAAGAACCATCATGTGCAGTTTGGTCTATCAATGGTCTATGAGTCTGTCAATGGCTACTAGCCATGGTGTCTGAGGGGAACCTCCACGTTCAGAGGCACTAAGCCTCTGAATCCTAGAGCTAGGAGGCAACATCAGGGGAAGGCCTCAGCCTCTGTGCCTTGTTGTTGGCCATCCAGAGGAACTGGTTGGCCACTCTGTGAGACAGGATGCTGGACTACAGGGACCATTAGTCTGACCCAGCAGGGCTCTTCTTATGTTCATATCAGGGGAAGGCCTTGACCTCTATGCCCTGTTGTTGGCCCTCCAGAGGAACCGGCTGGCCACTGTGTGAGACAGGATCCTGACTAGATGGACTATTGGTCTGATCCAGTAGGGCTCTTCTTATGTTCTTATGGCCCTTAGCCGGAGAAAGGCTATCCGCTCCTCCCGGTGAGGTTACCTGGCGCGCCCCTGTGTATTCTGCCACACAGTGGCCATCCAAACACATCTTGCCTGCTCCGCAGGGTGTCCCATCTGCCCAGGGCAAGCTGCCATTTTTGGTGTGGCACAGGCGCTCCCCAGCCTCCAGCTTGCACCAGAGCTGAGAGCAGATGTCCTCGTGGGTGGTGTTTGGGCAGTGGCGAAACTCCTTGCCAAAGATCTGCTGGCACTGATGATCCAGGTCGTACAAGGGCACCTGGCCAGGAAGGTCTGTGGGGAGGGCAATGGGTTTGGCAGGTTCGTCGAGTAGACAGTCACCTGGAAAGGGAGAAAAAAGACAAGAAGGGCACAGGAAAGGCACATGAGCACGATTAATGGTTTACCTAGCACGGCTAGTGCCCACGGAGCTTTACCAAGAGATTTGTGGAAGAAAAAGAGAAGACTCTGAGTGCTGGGGGACTTGTAATTTAAATGCAAACGACAGGGCAGACAATGCGGGTAGATGACAACGAGAAAGGCCGGGTTACTTTTGTACAGGGCAGCTTCAGACTTTTTGGTGCAGCTGTACAGAGCACAAACAGCCTTCCATCTTGTTCTCTGTACAGTTGCACAACGTTCGGCATGTCTGAGCCTTGGTTGCCTCACGGGAGAAATGTGCACACATCGAAGCCATTCATATGCGGGAAGCACGGAGTGATGGTTTGGAAAGGGGCCGTAGCTCAGTGGGAGAGATTCTACTTTGCATGCAGAAGGTTGCAGGTTCGGTCCCCAGCATCTCTAAGACTTCCACCTACAATCTGGGAGAGCCATGGCTAGTTAGAGCAGATAATCCTGACCTCGACAGACCAATGGTCTGAGTTAGTTTAAGGCAGCTTCATGTGTTCAAGGTGCACGTTCAGTTAGCAGGATGCATAGCCTGTTGTTCCAGAGTAGGGCTCCGAAGAGGTGGCATAGAAACAAGAGTGATGGCTTGGAAAGGGGCCGTAGCTCAGTGGCAGAAATTCTGCTTTGCATGCAGAAGGTTGCAGGTCCGATCCCCAGCATCTCTAGGTCAAAGGACGGGGTGATGTAAAAGACTTCCACCTACAATCTGGGAGAGCCGTGCCTAGTTAGAGCAGATAATCCTGACCTCGAGAGACCAATGGACTGAGTTAGTTTAAGGCAGCTTCATGTGTTCAAGGTGCACGTTCAGTTAGCAGGATGCATAGCTTGTTGTTCCACGGTAGGACTCCGAAAAGGTGGCATAGAAACATTCTAAATAAATAATAAATAAGTTGGGAATGCCACCAGATCTAGTAAAGCTTTTTGCTAAACTATCGTGGCAAAAAGCAGCTTGAGTATTCACGCCTGCCATACTGCATTTCTGAAGCATCTCTAAATTCCATGTTCAAACCAAGATGGAGTGTTAGAGAAGGAAGATGCACCCCAAGATGTCTAGCCCAGCAGGGGCAGCCCTGGAGAGACAAGGTAGACATGATGGGAGGATCCCAGTGTATTTATTCAAGCGTCCTCCTATTCACACGTCAAGAGGGAAGGGTAGTGAATCTAACCTTGGTCCCTCTCTGGTCCTCTCTCACACCACTCCCTTAGTGGCTTTTGACAACTGGCCTGTTAGGTTCTGGATACTCTTTGTCCTCGTCTTTTGGCGGGAATATTTAAATTGTATTTCTTTTATTGTGTTTTTATTTGTCGTAAGCGGCTTTGGGTCCCATTAAGGAGACAAGCAGCCAAAAATAAATGTCCTTAGTAATTAACATTGCTTTAAGCGTTTTCCTCTAAGCCCGGCTCAGATACAAGAGGCGGAATGCCAAAACCCAGGGCACACCAGGGAAGAAGCAGCGGCAGGGCTTAGCTCCTCTCTGGGTTCTGCTAACCCCAACCTCATGTTTATTTATTTAATGTATTTATCACATTCACATATTGCCTTTCTGCCCTCACAAGGGCTACCAAGATGGCTGACGGTCCAACACAAACATGATACAATTACATGATAAAGCTGTTCAAAGAATCCCCCTTCCAAACATCTCTCACTGAAACAACTTTAAGAAACGAGTTAAAAAAATAGTAAAAATCGGGGCTTTTTTTGGTAGAAAAAGCCCAGCTGGAACTCATTAGCATAACAGGCCACACCCAACAACAGACACTCATTAGCATAATAGGCCACACCTCGACAGTACAGCTCATTAGCATAATAGGCCACACCCCATGGCTTCCCTTGGCTTGCCTGGGTGCCCCGTGACAATGAGGAGCCTGGGCAAGCCGGCCCTCGGTGGGGAAGGGAGGCAGTTGAGACTGACTTCCCTTGGCTTGGGTGTAGTGGGTGTGGCCAACTCTGAAGCCAGACAGAACTCTGTTCCTGTGCGTTCCTGCCCCAAAATAGCCCTGACTTGCGGGTCATGTGGGCAGTGACGTAGACACATTGCTGTATGTTGGACAGGCCTCCCAGCTGGTCCTGGTAAGTCACCCCTCCTGGCAACCCTAGTCACAGTTCTCTCAGAACTCTCTCAGCCCCACCTACCTCACAAGGTGA
>NW_015161408.1:131782-155667 GCF_001447785.1 Gekko japonicus
CATTCCTGCACAAAAATGGCCCTGGTAAAAATGCGTACAAAACATAAAACACTCATTAGGAAGGACCTGTGAACAGAAGGACACGCGGATCCTCTTGTCCTGTCTAAGCTGACTGTGGGTGACAGGCAGAGCAGATATTTTGAAAAAACAGCAGCACCTACCATGCCCTCCATCCAGAAATTCCGTGATGTACATGGCACTGCAAGGGGACCAAGGAAAAGTCTTGTTCAAATGGATAAAGAGAGGGGCCATCATGTGATGCTTTCCCAAGTGGCCAAAGAGCCTCTCACAGGTCTTGGAGTCATCGTGGGGCATGCTGAGGACGTGCCCTGAAACAGAAGAAGAGACAAATGGGAGGTTAGCAGATTCTTCTTTCCCGTCTGACCCCACATTGTCTCTGAGGAAGGACTCACTACTCTTTCAAATATCTCTCCAGACATACTGCTAAAATACCCTCCGGAGTTTCTTCCAATGCTGCGCGTTCTTCCATTGAAAATTCTGCCCCGTAGTAATGCAAACAGGGCAGTAAGGAAAGCTGTCTTCCTGACCAGGCAACAAAAGTCTGCTTGTCGGATTTTGTAGCTAGATGCTACTGAGCATGCTCGTAAGACATGCTCAGTAACAGAAAAGGAAGGAATTTGCCCTTTGGTGGCCTGCCATTGTTGTCAGATGTAGCCACGCTACTGAAAACATGGTCAAAATAAATCTAAATGAGGGAAAAGAGGCTGAGAGGTTATATTTTGAGTTGCGTAATATGCTGTCTTAAGGAGGGAAGGTGGCATGGTATAGCCCGATCTCGTCTGATGTTGGAAGCTAAGCAGGGTTGGTACTTGGAAGAAAGGCTCTGCAGAGGAAGGCCGTGGCAAACCATCCCTGCTTCTCACTTGCCTTGAAAGCCCCGTGCTGGGAGAAGCTAAGAAGGGTCAGTACTTGGATGGGAGACCACCAAGGAAGTCTCTGCAGAGGAAGGCCATGGCAAACCACCTCTGCTTCTCACTTGCCCTGGAAGCCCCTTGGTGGGGTCGTCATAAGTTGGTTGTGACTTGATGGCACTTACATACATTACATGCTATTTTACAACCAAACAAGGCAAAAGCTTGAAGAAGTAGAAAAGTACACTATTGCTTATTATGGAAAAACCGCAGTGCTGCAAAAGGAGCTCCAGAGCTGGGAATAACAGAGCATGCTCAGTCTCTCCCATTGTAGCTACGGCCATTCCATGCCCATAATGGCTACCAAAAGGAGCAGCCTTCAACACAAATCCATACATAGCAAGAAAGTTACCCTAACCTGGACTTGCCAGCTCTGGGTTGGGAAATACCTGGAGTTTTGTGGGGTGCAGCCTGAGGAGAGTGGGGTTTGAGGAGGGGCAGGACCTCAGCTAGGTACAATGCCATAGACCTTCCCCTCCAAAGCAGCCATTTTCTCCATGGGAACTAATTGTGTAGCCTGGAGAGCAGTTGTAATACTGGGAAATCTCCAGGCAAACCTGGAGGTTGGCAACCCTACCCTAACCCAGTGACAAAATGTTGGTGCTTGTGGCTGGTTTTGTTGCTGTGAACACTTGTGAGACCTAGAACCAGCCACCCTACAGTTCTGGATAGGGATTCCAGCACAGTGAACTGCTACCTGCCCTGTACCTATACGGGAGTGGGTGCTACCTAGTTCATGGGCTAAGGTGTAGGCGGCCTGGAGGCCCTCATCTTCGATCACCGAACAGCTTTTGTTTCGATCGCACATGGTGCCGGTCTCAGCCACTCCAAGGGTACTGCAGCTCTGGTGTCCGCAGAAGTCCTGTAAGTAAGGACAGCGATAAAGGTGAAGAGAGCTGCAAGAAGAGTCAGAATTCATTTGCAAATCAATATGGCTCAATTGAGGGTTTGTAGGAATCAGGACTGGCCCATCTCAGGCAGTGGATTTAAGGTATCATTTAAATCGCAGCAAAGGGTTACTATTTTCATTCTAAGTACTTGAACGTGCAGCTTCAGGTGCCAAAATGGCTTAGGCTGTCTTTGCTAGATGTATATTGGGTGTGGACTCGACAGAAGCTCACACACGATCAGTGTGAAAACAGAATCTCTCTTTCCCGTTTTGTGTATCTTTTAGACCAATAGTCACTAGCGTGGTCACCTGCAGAAAATTAGGTTCACCTCCAGGTGACCGTGTGGACTTGATACCTGATCCACTGAAGAATAAGACACCAAGCTGGCAGTCATTAAACTCTGCTGTCAATACGTTCCTGTTTTTTCTCCAGTTCGGCCCCCAGGATGGCTTTGAAGGAGTCTAGCATTGCCATACCTGTCTGGTCAGCAGAATTGCTGTGTCGTAATGTTCCGGGTGACGGTCACTCGCAGGGTTGAAGTGTTGCTGCCAGTTGCAGAAGTTCCGTAGCATGAGCCCCCCGTTGTCGGACACCTCCGGCCCAGCCCTCTTGTCTTCCACCACCAGCACCTTCACCACTACCAAACTGATGGAGTTCTTAAGGCTGGGGTGCTTGTAGATCTGAGCGGCCACCGACATCAGGGTGAGTATGTGATTCTGAAGAACAAGGAGAGGCAAGGGGTGAAGGAAGTCAGTCCTGCTTGCCCAGAAGGTCCAGCAGATATACGCAATTCATTTAATAATTAAAAAAAAGGTTAACGTTTTCACACGAAAGGCCAGAAGGGGTCTTGAGATAAAGGTAAAGGTTCCCTTGCTCGAAAGCCAGTCGAATCCGACTCTAGGGTTGCGGTGCTCATCTCCGTCTCAAAGCCGAAGAGCCAGCGCTGTCCGAAGACGTTTCCGTGGTCATGTGGCTGGCATGACTAAACACCAAGGCGCACAGAATGCTGTTACCTTCCCACCGAAGTGGTACCTATTTATCTACTTGCAATTTCTTGCTTTCGAACTGCTAGGTTGGCAGGATAGTCTTGAGATAGTGCCACGCTATTGACTGTGCATTACAAAAAGACACACAGAGAGAAATAACTTTCTAAAAAGAAAAAGCCTTTCAATCCCCACGGAGTACACTGAGCAATCTGTCTTGACAATGTTAGGTCTCAACTGTGGAGCAGCCAGTTAGATCTTTTTTATAAGTTATTTCTGGTTCCAAGCTATTTTTATCAGGTTTAGTCTACACTGTAGCCAACGAGCAATTTAAAGTTCCAATGCATTCAAATACACACACACACACACACACCCTGAAGCGTCAAATATATATATATTTGCCAGACTTGAAAAAGAACACCACTAGCAGTAGATGCCAAGGCCAATCAGAGAGGGTGCCAAGAGGCCATTTGGCCAGGGGTTCAAGCCGAAAGGGGGGCTCACTGCTTAATGTTTTGGCATTGGGTAGCTTGTTCTTACACTCATCCCTTTCAGACGAAAACGGGACGCACTCTCTCAGTTTAGAGCTGCAAATCAAATCATTTCATCATTTAATTTTTTTTTATTACAGCTAAGAGCCTCAAAATAAGGATGCCAGGTCTGGGTTGGAAAATATTTTTGGGGTGATGCCTAGGGTTTGGGAAGTAGAGGGACCCCGGTGGACTACAATACCATAGACTGTATCTTCTGAAACAGCCATTTTCTCCAGGGGAAACGATTTCGGTAGGCTGGAGATCAGTTGAAATTCCAGGAGATCTTCGGCCTCCACCTGGAGGTTGGCAACCCTACCTCCAAAACTGAAAGTGGCCCAGGACTCTCTAGATGCCTGATACAACCTGGTATGGTAAGGTAAGGGCTGCCAACTCCAGGTTAGGAAACTCCTAGAGAGTTGGGGGTATAGCCTTGGTAGGGCAGGGTTTGGGAAGGGGAGGGGCCTCAGTGAGGTATAACGAGGGCTGCCAGGTCCCCCGAGGGGGGCAGGGGTTTGCCTGCTCAAAGGGTCTCCGGCCTGCCAGCCTGGATGTGGCTGGCAGGGGGAACCCACCCCCAAAGTGCCCAGATCGGGCCAACGTGCCTGGTGCAATGATGTCACCCAGAGGTTATGTCATCGCGCTGGGCACGTCACTGGTGGATGCTTTAGCATTCGGCCTGAAAACTCTATGGTATCATAGAGTTTTCAAGCTGAATGCTAAAGCGTCCACCGGCAACGTGCCTAGCGTGATGATGTCACTTCTGGGTGATGTCATCGCAGTGCGTGCATGCGCTCCCGGACCGGAACCTACTCCTCCCCCCCTCCGCTGCAACCGGAAAGCAACCTGGCCACCCTAGGTATTTAATGCTCTGCAGTCCACCCTCCAAAGCAGCTATTTTCTCCAGGGGAACTGTAGTCTGGAGATCAGTTGTAATTCTGGGAGATCTCCAGGCCCTACCTGGAGGGGTTTTGAGAGACAGACAGAGAAAGGCACAGAGACGGAGGTTTTGAACTTAGTAGTTGGCCCAGGGCTAATATGCTAATGAGCTGTGCTGTCAGGGGGTGTGGCCTAATATGCTAAAGAGTTTCTGTTGTTGGGTGTGGCCTGTTATGCTAATGAGTTCCTGCTAAAAGCCCTGGTAGTTGCTATTAGTGAAATGTCCCCCCCCCAATCCAATGTTAGCATATATAACAAGTGAACACAGCTCTAGAAACGGAAGGAACAAAAAGATTATTCATTCCCTTTGGCTGCCAATTGTACCTCGAGAGTTGAGGGTGGACCCTGGGAGGGTGGGGTTTAGGGAAGGGAGGGACCTCGATAGGGTAGAATGCCATGCAGCCCACCCTCCACAGCAGCCCTTTCCTCCAAGGGAAATGGAATAAATATTGTAAAGAAAGAAAGAATAAGCAATTTATGTCATCTGGAGAGCAGTTGTAATTCTAGATATCCAGCCCCCACCTGGAGGCTGGCAACTCTACTCCCCTGCCCTATGCCTGTCCCCGGTATATCAGTTTACATCAGAGGTCATTTCGGGGGGGATTGCGGGGGATCGCAGTTCCCCTGGGTGAAGTACGGGGGCGGGGCACATGACGAAGCCCCGCCCCCTGCTTCCGGCCGCCCCGCTTCCGGCCCTCATTCAGCCAGGAGGAGGCAGGAGAAGAGGGAGGGTAAGTTGCTTCCTCCCTGCCTCTCCCCCCCCTGCCTGCCTGGGGCCAGGGAGGGCCTTCGCGGGGCTTCCTTGCACTCCTGCCGGCCTTGCAGGTCCACCGCCGGGCCCCTCATGGGACCGTTGGGGGCGGGGTGTGTGGCCTTATGACACACTTCCGGTGATGTCAGGGTGTGTGGCATATGCTAATGAGTTATGCTAATGAGTTCCCCTAGCTCTTTTTCTACGAAACGACCCCTGGTTTACATAATCCATGACCTCAAGAGTTCCACAAACAGAAAGCAGGTGCATTTGCCTTTGAGCCCTGACCCCCCCCCCTGTTAACTTTTGAATGGTGACGGGAAGTGCCCTCAAGTCACAGTTGATTCATGACCATCCCGTAGGGTTATCAAAGCAAGAGATAAACTTTGGTAGTTTGCCATGGCCTGCCTCTGAGCCGCAACCCTGGACTTCCTTGGTGGCCTCTCATCCAAGTCCTCACCAGCGCCAACCTTGCTGAGCTTCTGACATCAGGCTGGCCTGGGCCATCCAGGGCATTTTCCAGACCGCAGCTGCCTTTGGGGTCTTCGTCAGTGTCATGGCGGTCCCAAAGACTGTGCTATCGGTGTGATCTGTTCACGATGGCACATTTTCTTTCGTCTTTCCGTATCAGTCTCCCATCTGTTCAAATTCACATTTCAGAATGGGGGGGGTTTTTTTGCTTTTTCCTGTTTTTTTTTTTTTTTTGCCGCATGAGCTGAAGCCCTGCAGCAGCCTCATGGAGACCCCTATGTATTCTTACTTCCACGTATTGTATAGAGGAACCACTTAACAAATGGAAGAGACAGAAGAGAGAGAAAGAGAGCAAAGGAGACAGGCGAATGCCGCCGCAGATCTGTGGGGGGAGGGGGCAAGCAGGTAGGAATTGGCAACCCTGTTCACTCATGAGCATTTCTTTGCTGAACTACTCCCTAAATAAAATTCTGGCTAAGACCCCAGGGCTCTGGTACCTTCACAAGTGATTGATTGAGGTAGAAGGCTCGTTTTACCATATGTGGTGGACATGTGAAAAAGCAAAGAAGTTTTGGGTTGAGATTCATGCAGAGATGGAAAAAATAGTTAACTGCAAATTTAAAAAAGAGCCAGAAATATTACTTTTGGGACTTAAAATGGAAGAGGTTAATGTGGCGAAAAGGATGCTTATGTGGTACATGATTGTGACTGCCAGAATGATATATGCGCAAAGTTGGAAACCGGAGGAAGTTCCTGGAATTGGAGAATGGATTAAAAAACTACTTTTCATGGTTGAAATGGATAAGATGACAAGGAAATTGAATAATATGGCAGCAGAAGACTTTTTTGAAGACTGGAAAGATTTAAAAGAGTACTTGGAAAAATATTGGGATGTGCGAGACAATTTATTTTGCTTTGATAACTATTGAGTATAGAAAATTGTGAAAAAACAAGTTACCTGTTGAATATGAAGAGATAACGAGGAGTACTTAAGAGTAACCTAAGGATTATGCAGGAGGTTGTAGCACTGTGGGAAGCCATACATGGGGGGGGGGAAAGGGAGGAGGGTAGGATATAAAGGGATAAGAGGTGTAATACAAATGTTGGACTTTGTTGAATATATCCTAAAAATAAAATGTTTACAAACAAACAAACAAGTGATTGATTGATTAAATTTCTACCCCACCCTCCCGGCTGAGGCTGGCTCAGGGCAGCTTACATAAAACTATAGTGCTATAATTTGCTCTGGAGTTTGAATGAAATAATGGAGAGCTAAGGTGTCGGGCTTCCTAGTGGGAAATGTCTGTTTGTTTCAGAGCAGGCGCCCTCCAGCGCTGAAAGGTTTCCATGCTGGCATGCAAATTAATTTAAAAACTGCCACTCCAACCCGCCCTTTCTGGATGGGTTTGGGTGATAATCCAGAAGAAGAAGAAGAAGAAGGAATTGGATTTATATCCCACCCTTCACTACCCAAAGGAGTCTCAGAGCGGCTTACAATCACTTTCCCTCCCCCCTCCCCACAACAGATACCCTGTGAGGTAGGTGGGGCTGAGAGAGCTCTCCCAAGAACTGCCCTTGAGAGAACAGCTCTGAAAGAATTTATGACTGACCCAAGGTCACACCAGCCACTGCATGTGGAACAGTGGGGAATCAAACCCGGTTCTCCCAGATTAGTGTCCGCACTCCTAACTACTACACCAAACTGGAAGAGGCTATCTTGTGAATTCATTTCACAATGAAAAAAAGTATGGGGAAAACTAATTTTAAAAAGAATGGGGGGGGGAAATGAGGAAAAAATGGGACAGCACTGGGAAGTTAACAAAGTTGTCCAGACACAAGAAACACCCCCCAGTAACATCAGGGAATGAAATTGGAACTTTAAGGCAGTCTGGAAAATGCCCAGGTCTGGGTGACTTCTGATTAGCATTTGTTAATACAGAAGAGAGGCATTTTAATGGGAATAAGCCTCCTTGCCAATGTAAATGTTCAGTTCTGCTTTCAAAACGTCTGAAGCAAGACCTTATTTAAGCCCTGTCTTGTGGAAGAGGGGGGTAAAAACCCTCTTATGGACTGACGACAGACTCTTTTAAAGGGATGTTGCAACCAGCACCGTGACAGTGTGTTGCATTCAGGGTAATGCACAGGGGATACACACCGATGACATATTTGTGAATGGGACGTGTTCCTTCAGCCCATTTACGCACACTTGCCGGTGTTTACCCCTCCGCACCTTCTGCTTGGATTAAGGAGACAGAATGGAGATGACCTCATATGTCAGGCTTTCCAGCAATGCTCAAGGGCTGATGTTAACATCTTATCAGCGAGTCAAAATTCCGGCTCCGTTTGGCACCGGCTCACGGAATCATGTTATGAGACAAAAATGCAACAGTTACACAACGACAAGCTATTGGGAAACGGGGCCACTTCGCTTCCCAGGCACGCTGCCCTCCGTAGCCTTTCTGCCCCCATGACCTTATCATCAAGGTTCAATGAAGTCGCACAGGGCCCGGCGGAAGACTCGAGTCATGCGTTTCCTTCAGCTACTCGCTGAAAGCCCACGCCTTCTGAACTCAACCACCGATAAAGCAGAATCTGGGCCAAGTCACGTCATGCTCTTTGCCTTGCTTTGGAATGAACTGCAGCCAGTGCTATCAAGTGAATCACAAGGGTTAAGGCCGAGGGGAAGCAGCCTGCAGGTGCTGCTACCCAAAGGCAGGTGGCCAGCAAGAAGACAGGACTTACTCATTGTAGTTATAAGCTTATACTGCATTTCCACTCAGCAAGCGGACTCCAAGGTGTTTATAGCTTAAGAACATAAGAACATAAGAGCAGCCAATGTTGGGTCAGGCCAATAGCCCATCCGGTCCAACACCAGGTGCCATCAGGAGGTCCAGCAGTGGAGCCAGGACACTAGGAGCCCTCACACTGCTGCCCCACCCCCAGCACCAAGAATACAGAGCATCACTTGCCCCAGACTGAGAGTTCCTTTCTATAGGTAAAGGTAAAGGTTTCCCTTTGCTCGAAAGCCAGTCGAATCTGACTCTAGGATTGCGGTGCTCATCTCCGTTTCCAAGCTGAAGAGCCAGTGCTGTCCAAAGACGTCTCTGTGGTCATGTGGCTGGCATG
Organism: Gekko japonicus; assembly: GCF_001447785.1. Lineage (NCBI taxonomy): Eukaryota > Metazoa > Chordata > Lepidosauria > Squamata > Gekkonidae > Gekko > Gekko japonicus. Next base: position 140,405 of record NW_015161408.1, read on the forward strand.
ACTAGACGCCGAGGTGCACAGAACGCTGTTACCTTCCCACCTAAGTGGTACCTATTTATCTACTTGCAATTTCTTGCTTTCGAACTGCTAGGTTGGCAGGAGCTGCGGCCAGAGACAGGAGTTTACTCTGTCATGCGGCACTTAGGTCTCAAACTGCTGAACTACCGACCTTCCGGTCTGCAGTTCAGTGTCTTAACCACTTGAGCCACCGCAGCCCTTGTTCCTATCCATACCTTGTGGCTAATAGCCACTGATGGATCTCTGCTCCATATCCATATATCTAATAGTGAAGGCGCCCCTTGCGTGCGGATATCTAAATTTGCACATTGGGGGCACCTGGGGGGCAGGGAGATTTTCCTGCACACGTGGGGCAGTCCCCAGGTGTGCACAAAAATCTAAAAAGTTGAAAAAAATATAGGGGGGATATTTAAATCCCCCCAAAAGTAAAAGAGTGTTTCCTGCGCATGCGCAGGGAACGCTCTGGGAACTCTGCGGTGGGCCGGTGGCTGGAATCTGCTCAGGCCTCGCCATGGGAGCTGAGGAGGAGGAGATCGGCCACCGGAGGGGGAGGGAAGGAGATTGGTGGAGGGGGAAGAAGCGGGGGGGGGAGATTGGTGGGGCCTGGTGGCTGGAAGTCACTCAGGCTGCACCACCGGTGTCCAGGAATGGGGGGGGGAGAGGACTTATCTGCTGCTGCTGCCTCCTCCTTCTCCTGCTCTGCATGGAGCTCTTCTCCCCCCACCCCCAGAGTATGGCGGGTCCCCTTTCTTGTGTTTATCTAATTCCCTCAGCTTGACAGACAAAGAGATAGATAGACAGAGGGAGTCTCCCTCCAGCAGCAAACTGCACGGTAGCAGGTGAGAACAATAGCCACACCCCCATCCTTGTACCTGCTCTCTGCCCATCCTCCTTTCCCCAGGTTGTACCTAAAAGTGCAGGCACAAAGGCAATTTCTAGGGTTGGGAAATTCCTGGAGATTTGGGGTTGGAGTCTGAAGAGGGGAGGGCTTGGTGAAAGCAATACAGCAGTTCGCATCCAGTTACTCAGTCCAGTCCAACAATGTCCTCAATGGTCATCTGAAGCCAGCGTTAAAACATTTCATGAGAACTCTCCTTTTGTGGCTTATCCAAAGGTTCTCAAGAAAGATCCCCCCCCCCCGTAGGCCTTAGGGATCTGTGGTAGGGACCAGATAGTTCACATTTTCGGTGACGACCCATTCTGAAGCACGGGGCCTCAGCCAAGCCACTCCTGATGACCTGACAAGCAAAGCTGATACACAGGTTCATAAGGGGCGGAGGTCAGCAGTCTTGAAAAATCACAGAGCCAAACTATGTCAACATTCAGAGCAAGGGATTAACACAGAGCTAGTATAAGCCTATTTGTGTAACTAAAAATAAAAGTTTGTTATTATTATGGATAACTGACATATTGATTAATAAGCCATAAAGTTTCTGCAGCCCCAAAACTAGGTGTTGTGAGTCTTTTGGCGCACACAATGTCACAGAAGAGGCCATAAATAAACATAGAAGCTAGGGTGGCTAGTCCTATGCCCGCAACCTCCAGGAGCTGCTGGAGGTGGAGCCTGAGGCAGGGAAGGGCCACTTCCGGTGAATCGCCCAGATGTGATGTCACTGCCCCCTGCAACATTCTAGGAATCCCCTCAGTCTCTATGGTAAATACATTCAAGATTGGGTCAATTCCTAGAGTAGGGTTGCCAGGTGAGGCTGACAAACCGGCTGGGGTCTTACTAGGAGGCTCTGGGACAGGGAAGGGAAGAAGTGCGACTGAACTCCGAAGTGAGTTCCAGGTGAGCTGGACATTGCATTTAAAGGGATCGCGTTCCTTTTAAATGCTTTCCCTCCATTGGAAATAATGGGGGATGGGGGGCACCTTCTTTTGAGTCTCATAGAACCGGACCTCCTGGGCCAATCAGTGTGGGGGCGGGGGGGGGGGGGGGGTTTGAGGAAAGGCACCAGCAGATGTGCTGAATTTTTTTTGCCTCTACATGAAAAAAACAGGCTCCCTGAGTCCCAGATACCCACAGATAAATTCTCCATTATATCCTATGGGGACCAGTCTCCATAAGGTATAATGGAGCCCCCAGCGATCATCCCCCCAGCTTTCTGATAGCCCTGAAGCAGGAGGAGGGGCTTTAAACGGTAGGATCCCCCAACCCCGACTGGGGACTGTCAACCCTATCCTAGAGCCTCACAGGGAGCTGTGATGTCATTCCCCACAATTTTTCTCTTGCTACTCACTAGACTGAGCACAGGCCATGGAGGGTGAAGGCAGGAGTGCCCTCACCACGGGTGGGCACTTGGCAACCCTCACAGACGCACTGACATAAACCTTCACCTAGTTCATGCTTGGAATTACTGACAACTGTTCACCTCTGTTATTTCTGTTTTTGTTAAGCATCTCCGGGAAGCCCTTTAGTCCCACAGAAACCTTTGCTTGCCATCTTCTACACATCCTGATTATTCTAGCACTAGAGTAGGTCTGCCAAACCCCGGTTGGCAAGTACCTGGAGATTTTGGGGGTGGAGCCTGAGGAGGGTGAGGTTTAGGGAGGGGCGGGACTTCAATGGGGTACAGTGCCATAGAGTCCACCTTCCAAAGCAGCCATGTTTTCCAGGTGTACTGATCTCTGTTGCCTGGAGTTCAGTTGTAATAGCAGGAGATCTCCAGCCACCACCTGGAGGCTGGCAACCCTGCCTTAGGGCCTTAGGTTTGGCACCCAATACAGGGAGAAGCAATCCTTCAGACATGTGGGCCCCAGCCTGTGAAGGGTTATAAAAGTTAACACCAGTATGAAAGATTCCGGTCATACAGCCAACATGGCTGCTTTGGAAGGTGGACTCTATGGCGTGTTAGAAGGTGAGAAACCAGATTTGAATTGTTGAGCTGTAGAGCTCAGTGGGTGACCTGGCAACAGTCATTCTCTCTTGGTGTAGCCTACCTCAGAGGATTCCAGTGAGGAACATAGGGCTGCCAAATCCCCCCGGGGGGCAGATTTTCCCCTGTTTTGGAGGCCCGATTTCCACCCCCGCGGAATTGGGCCCCGGGGGAAACCCCACCCCCGCGTGCACGTCACAGGGAAGTGACGTCATTACACCGGGCACGCTGGGGGCAGGGCACAGCCATTTGAGGTGAAAACATAGAGTTTTCCCCTCAAATGGCTGTGCCCCGCCCCCAGCGTGCCCGGCGTCATGACGTCACTTCCTTGTGATGTGCATGCGGCGTGCGCGTGCGCCGGGAGCAAAGCCAAAGTCCCCCGCTGGCAGGTAAGTCCGGTCTTGGCAACCCTAGAGGAACAAGATGGACTCACTGTCATCCACGGACGCCATTTTGACTTCCTTGGAGGGAAGACAGGATGTAAATGTGAGGAATGAACTAAACGAAGGAAAGTAGCCTGGCAACCCAGATTCTGGGCACAATGTTGTCTGGATACTTCCCTTTGCTGTGAGGGGTTCCCCGCTATCCATGCAATAAATTAAACACAGGACAGCAAAGACATAAACCAAATGGCGCAAACAGCTATTGAATAGAAATTAAGAGGTCATGTTCACTTGTTAGACCATCTGGTGTCTATTTAAACCCTCCCTTTCCCATCACTTTCTCTTTCAGAACGCAAGACAGGAGGTTGAGCTGACCCCACAATAAGAACCTTACTGTGCTCGGATGGAAAACAGCCACCCAGGTCAAGATGTTCGTTTGGCCAGCATCCTTGGATGCGTTTCACTGCGCTGGAATCTTGAGGGCTCAGGAGATTGCTCAGCCATCTTTCCTCAGATGAGCTGGCCGGCCTTCGGCCTTGTGACGGGGCAGGCAGAGCCGTACAAGGCAACGATTTGGGGACCTGGATAGTTTTATGTATCCCATTTTTATCCCCACTCTTCCCCACAAGGAGCTCAGGGTGGTATACATAGTTCTTTCCTTGTCCATCTTAACCTCACAACAAACTAGGGTCTCCCCTAGCAACCAGCAGGGGGTGGGGACAGGCCTGTAGCTACAGTGGGGCATCTTAAGGCCTACCTCCCCGACTTACTGCCAAGGCCCCCTGACTTCCCATCCAGCCCAGGCCCCCCAACTTCGTTTTTTATTTTATTTGTGACGCTCTCTTGGGTGTGTGTGTGTGCAGGGTGCCCCCTGACTTATTTAAAGGCCCCCCAAATTTAAAAAATCCTGGCTACAGGCCTGGGTGGGGGGAACTTACTGGTGAGGCCCAGGCCGGAGATCTGGTGACATTGCCAGTGACATGGTAACATCACTTCCAGTGTGTATCGACAGTGTTGTCAGCAATGCCAGGGACACTCTGATATTTGAGTAAAACTAGGCTTGCCAAGTTGGGTGTTGTGCCGCAGTGGGGGACTCCTGGCTGGCGTCTGGAGTGCGCGCGCCACACGCACATTACCCGGAAGTGATGTGATGACGCCGGGCACGCTCGGGGCGGGGCCACGACCATCCGAGGGAAAACCATAGAGTTTTCCCTCGGATGACCGTGGGCCCACCCCCAGCATGCCGGCGTCGTCACGTCACTTCCGGGTGATGCGCACGTTGGGGTGGGGCTCCCCCTGGGGCCCGATCTGCCGGAGGCGGGGAACGGGCCTCTGGGGTGGGGGTTTCCCTGCCCCCCGGGGGGACTTGGGATGCCTAAGTAAAACTCTATGGTAAAACCACAGCGTTTTCCTCACATACCAGAATGTCCTTGACATCGAGCTGATGTTGCTTCTGGGTGCACAGGAAATAACATCAGCATGTTGAGACACCATTGGTATCTCCCTGTTCTTTTCGCCTTTCCCCCCGCTCTGCTGTTCAGTTGATCAGAGGTGGGAGGGAGCAGGTGGGGGGTGCAGGTGGCTGACAGTCCTGCAACATACCCATGAGGAAGATTCAGCTAACGGCTTGATCAGCACAAGGTCATCCGCGGATCTTCGTGGATGAATGAGGGTTTGTACCCAGGTCTCCCCAGCTCTCACCCAACACTCTCACTGTTATGCAGATTGGTTTGCATCATACTACACGACCACACTGGCCACCTTCACCCATGCTCAGTTCTTCAACAAAGGACTGGTTGGTGTCCCACCACTATCAGGAGTATGGGAGTAATCACTCAAGATGGGATCTTTTCAGTGGTGGCACCCAAACCATTAAACTCTCTGCCCCAGGAGGTTCAGTTGACTTCCTCGTTTGCCTTGAGATGCCAGGTCTAATGACCACAAGTTCAGTATACAAAATTTGATCAGGGTGGGGAAATATGGATAGATTCTGGCAGGCATCTGGGCCTAGTTTTTTTTTTTGTAGTACTATAATCTGTTGCTGTCGATCTGGTATTGTATGATTAGGGTTTTGATACTTTATTGTGCTACGACTAGGGTTCCCAAGTACTTACCGCAATCCAGCGGGGGAAACATGCTCCCCGGCCAGACCATTCCTCCCTGTAACACACCATGCCGTCGCCAGGAAGTGACGCCGGGAAACGTTCTGGCAATGGGGCTGAGCATCGCCCAGCGCCACTTCCTGGCGATGGCATGGTGCGGCGCGTCTGTTGTCCCCACGGGAATGATCCTGCGAAGACGTCTGTGTCCCCTGCCAAATCACGGTAAGTACTTGGGAAGCCTGGCTACGACTGATACCTTGAAGATCCCATACATGGATGGAAAGACTGTGCAAAATATTGTCATATATAAAGTAAAGCAGATTCATTGTCTTGGACAGACCCCTCAAGGTCTGGAAGTGCTGGGTCAGGTCTCCTCACATCTTCTTTCCCGTCTTTCCTTTTTGCTCCTCACCCGCAACCAACACCTTCGGATTCTCCTGCTTCTAAAGTGATCCTGCCCATTTGCCATGTGCTCATGGCTCATCTTAAGCCCATTTTACAGATGACTGAGGAAGTGGAGGGATGGCCGCTTCCTTGAGATGCCCCACAGAATGTGTGAGACGAACTTTCGGCCAGAGACTAGTTCCATGTACTTAGTATCTGATGAAGGGAGCTTTGACTCTTGAAAGCTCACACCCTGGAAATCTCGTTGGTCTTTAAGGTGCTACCTGACGTGGATCGTTCTCGTCTACCGCAGACCAACACGGCCACCCATCTGAAACCAGTCTCATGTATTGTTGCCTGGATTTCCTTCTAGTTAATTGTCAATGGCTTGCAACAATAATACGGAGGCTTAAAGTGACTCAGTTCCACCTGATTAATAGTCTGCAGTGTGTATATTTCTGCACAAGTCATGACTCATCGGACGGTACTCGCCTCCTCGGCATCCTCTTGGACCCCCACACTTTCCCTTTCTGTAAAAGCCAATGGAATTCATTCCCTCGGCATGTCTGTGAATGGCGTCCCGAGCTTGCTGATGACCAACGGCTGAAGTATTCTCCACAAATGAGCCTATTATTTATAGCTCAGTGGTGGTGCAGATGTTTGGCATTCGTCTGCAAGATTTAGTCCCTGGTATCTCTGGTTTCCGTGGGCTGAGAAAGGTCTTTGCTGGTGGGTCCAAAGATGTAGGCTGTTGTGGCTGCACAGCACACCACCTTTTAGTCATCCCAGGAGGATCACTTTTGAGAAAAACTGGTTCTAATAGCTTCCAGCAGAAAACAACTGTGTATTGCATTGGTTTGTCACCCTCCATTGAGGGGCATCAAGTGATGCCCCTGTCTTCTTGGTGCTTGGGGGGGGGGTCAACAGTGGGAGGGCTTCTTTTTTTTTTAATAAAGGTTTTATTAGCTCCCCTAAAAAGGGGAGGTATTTCGCTTAAAAGAAAAAAAGGGGGGGTAGACAGTGGGAGAAAGAGAAAGCTGAGTGATATATAAACTGGTAAATTAAACTGTTAGTAATGTCCAATTAATCTTCTTGGGCTTCTTCTGTGTGTTGCCAAACTTCTTTTCTTAGTCCTGTTACATGTATTCTCTGTTAGTATGTTAGTAATGTTCCTTTGAGATTCTGTTAATAAAAAGGATCTCTTCTGTGCACATTCAGAACCGCTTCTTTGCGTGCTGGGTACTTTTACTATCGCTGACGTGGAGGAGCTTCCTCTGTTGTCTTCTCCTTCCGGCTTGTTAGATCCTCCTTCGGGTTGTTGTTAATACACTCAGTTCATGTACTATAAATCCTCTTCTTTTCATGCCATTACCGGAGGTCCCCATTTTCGAGAATGGTATCAATTTCATTTTCGCTTTTATATTCGCTCCCAGACTCTCTATGGGTCCTCCTCGCAATTGTTGACTTATAAGCGCTTGTCAGGCACTTCTCGCTGTCACAATTCCAACTTATCTTTTTTACAAAACTCCCGTCGGATTCACAGCCATAAACAGTCCAAACATTCAACAGCCGGCTCTCGCACAAACAAACGCCCAGACGGAAGTCCCTCCCTTCTTCTCCGCTCGCTTTTGCCCAGCTCCGACATCTTTTCTTTTTTGTTTACTTTTAGAAAGTTCTTAAAATGTGCTCCAGAGAGACAAGCTTCTCGCTTTCAAATACATCAAAGGAAAACATCACTGTCCGCTCAATTCATCCCCCCCCTCCTTTTCTTTTTCGCTTGTATAGATGGAGGATTAACCTCTTCGCCTTTTTCGCTGGGAGGGGGGGGAAACAATTTTCAGTTCTTTTTCTCTGCATTTTGACAACTCACAGTTAAGCCGATCAGGGCATAGCGGGAGCCTCGCTCTCCGACCTCTCGGCCGAAAGAGCGACTCAACAGTGGGAGGGCTTCTAATGTCCTGGCCCCACTGCTGGACCTCCTGATGGCACTGGTATTTCTGGCCACTGTGTGACACAGTGTTAGACTGGATGGGCCTTTGGCCTGATCCAACATTGGCCTCTCTTATGTTCTTATGTTCTTATCAATAGTAGCACAACTAATATCAGAAACCTAATAATGGAATGAAATAATGGTAAAGGTTTCCCTTGCTTAAAAGCCAGTCGAATCCGACTCTAGGGGTTGGTGCTCATCTCCATTTCGAAGCCGAAGAGCCAGTGCTATTCAAAGACATCTCCGTGGTCATGTGGCCGGCATGACTAAACACCGAGGCACACGGAATGCTGTTACCCTCCTACCAAAGTGGTACCTATTTATCTACATGCAATTTCTTGCTTTCAAATGGCTAGGTTGGCAGGAGCTGGGGCCAGAGACGGGAGCTCACTCCGTCATGCAGCACTTGGATCTCGAACTGCCAAACTACAGACTTTCCAGTCTGCAGCTCAGCGTCTTAACCTCTGAGCCACCGCGGATCAGAAAATAGCAGCAGCAGATGACACTACAAAGCAAACAAACTAGACCCAGAAATTTGAACCTATTGATTTTTTTCCCCCACCATGATCAAAAGCATCTTGAAATAGTGGTTACTTGACCTGATATCTAAAGGCAGATGGGGAGGAGATTATCTGAAACACCAAGCCACCCCCCAAAAAAACCCCCAAGAGCAGTTTTGCAAAACGGATTGATAAAAGTTAAGACAGTAAACAAACTTTTACTAAGAGGAACTTGCTACAAGGTGGTTGGGAAGATGAATGATAAAAAGGCAAGGGGTACATGCAGTAGACCCTGATCTGGATGGCCCAGGCTAGCCTGATTATTTCACATTTTGGAAGCTAAGCAGGGTTGGCCCTGGTTATTATTATGGTGGGAGACCACCAAGGAAGTCAGGATTGCTATGCAGAGGCAGGCACTGGTACGCGTGTACACACACACACACACACACACACGCATGGGAGATGGAGGCAAGAATGTCATTTAGGAAACAAAGGGAGTGGGAAACATAGTTCATTGCTCAGGAGAAAAAAACAACAAAACGTCACCAACCACCTGTTTGTACCTCTGTCTGTATGCACCTTGGCTGAGACTCTGGAAAGCCGACACCAGGCCAGGCGGGCCATACTGGGCTAGTCAAGGCACAGTGTAAGTCTAATTCCATCCTTATTCGAAACAGAATTAATGGCTCTTGCTGAGGTGAGTGACGCCATAAACACATGGCCTTCCTGTTCGGAAATCCAGCTGGACTAAGTTGTGACAAATCAAAATCAGGCAAAAATTCAATTTTGGAGCTGCACTGCTAACAAAACAATTGTGTGCAGGCCAGAAAAGGGTAGAGTTTTGCAATCAACTTTAAAAACTTGTGGATGGCAAGGGCTCTGCCACCCACAAATGATACAACACCGATGCTATAAGGCACAGAACCTAATCTGGTGCCTTTCCATGGATGCCTTTGCTGTTTGGTGTAGTGGTTAAGTGTGCAGACTCTAATCTGGGAGAACCGGGTTTGATTCCCCACTCCTCCACTTGCACCTGCTGATGTGACCTTGGGTCAGTCACAAGCTCTGGCACAGCTGTCCTTGAAAAAGAGCAGTTTGTGTCAGAGTTCTCTCAGCCCCACCCACCTCACAGGGTGTCTGTTGTGGGGAGGGAAAGGGAAAGGAGATTGTAAGCCGCTCTGAGACTCCAAGTGAAGGGCGGGGTATAAATCCAATCTCTTCTTCTTCTTCTTGCTGGTCATGAGTGTGCCTGAGAGAAGGCTGGACCACAGCTGACCACGCAAAACTGCCCACTGCACCCTGGTAAGGATCAGGAGAAATGGCTCTGTGCTACTAATATGATTCCGCTTGTTTGGAGTCATTGCCTTGGGGAAGGGTAGCGAAGCAGCCAGCCAGCTCTGTTTACCAGACTGCCTCCCAAAGAAGTCCTGGTGCTTGCTTGCTTGCTTTTTTTCCCCCTGCAGATGTCTTGGCTCCCACCTCAAATTTAGCACCTCCTTCAACAGTTTGAAGTGTGAGCCAGGAATCTCCCAACACCAGTCCAGGTGGCAGGCAGTGTTTGGGCATGGGACAGCTGGAAAGGTGGAGGACTCCCACTCTGGCGCTTGGTGTTTCTTTCCTGATCAGAATCCTGCCCGCCTCGTTGATAGTCTCCAGCGTTTCACAGATGGGAATACGGAAACGCACACAACGCCTGTCTTCTTATATTGAGCACGAGTGCCCAAGCTTCCCGCAACTGCTAGTTGCCGAAGGCTCTGCTCCATCTGGTGCAGCCGGCCTTCCTTCAGTCAGAAACAGGACAGTTCTCAAAGTCAATGGGGGCATTATGTTAAAAGAGACTGAGGGGGGAATCATTTTCCTACGAGAGTTCAAAATGATTCTTGACGGAATGTGAAAATAGCAGCCTGTGCAGAGCCAGTGTGGTGTAGTGGTTAGAGTGCTGGAATAGTATCTGGGAGACCCAGGTTTGAATCTTTGCTTGTGCCAGGGAAGCTCTGTTGCCTTGCGCCAGGATACCCTCTCATCTTAGCCTACCTCACAGGGTTGTTGTGAGGATAAAATGGAGGAGAGAAGAAGGAGGTAAGCCACCTCGGGTCCCCACTGGGGAGAAATACGGGGTAAAAATGAATTAAACAAAAAGTATTCTAGGCTAAGGACTTAATGTGCAATTCGCTGCCGGAGGATGTTGTGATGGCTGCAGGAATAAATAGCTTTAAAAGGATTAGGTAGATTCATGGACGATAGGTCTATCATGGTGATGAAAGAGAACCTCCACATTCAGAGGCAGGAAGCAACATCAGGGGAAGGCCTCAACCTCTATGCCCTATTGTTGGCTGTCCAGAGGTTGGCCACTGTGTGAGGCAGGATGCTGGACTGAATGGACTATTGGTCTGATCCAGCAGGGCTCTTCTTATGTTCTTAAATACTTCTTTACACAGAGAGTGATTAAAATGTGGAATTCGCTGCCAGAGGATGTAGCGATGGCCACAGGGATAAACAGCTTTTAAAAAGTATTAGATAGATTCATGGAGGATGATTCATGGAGGACAAGTCTATCAGTGACTACAAGACTACAGTGACTGAGGGGAACCTCCGCATTTAGAAGCGCTAAACCTCTAAATCCCAGAGCCAGGAGGCAACATCAGGGGAACGCCTCGGCCTCTCTGCCCTGTTGTTGGCCCTCCAGAGGAACTGGTTGGCCACTATGTGAGACTAGATGGACCATTGGTCTGACCCAGCAGGGCTTTTCTTCTTAATAGTTTTGTGGGACCCCCCCCCCCATTTACAGCCTGATTTGGGGCACCCCTATTGAGTCCTTGAGTGGGGGCCTGGACTTCCATCTTGAAGTCTGGCCCTGATGGCTTGAGTTGTCAAACTTTAGGTGGACCTTGGAGATCTCCTGGAATTATGACTGATTTCCAGACTACAGAGATCTGTTCCCCTGGAGAAAAATGCCAGCTCTGGAAAGTGGACTAGGGTTGCCATCCCCCCAAAGGAGGTGGGGGTTTCCCTGCTTTCGGGGGCCCCAATCCACTGCCGACCAGCTGGCTGGTGGGGGGAGCCCCATCCTGGAAGAGCCCCATTGTGCCTGACACACCCAGCATAATGATGTCACCCAGAGTCGGTTCTATTCCACCTGTTCTATTTCACCTTTTAAAGGGTCTTTTTGCTAGCGGAGCATGCAGCCGGCGACAGTCCCTCCCTACCTTCGGAAAGATTTAAAGGGCGCTCCAGCTGATCAGTGGGCCACGTGTTCCCCGCTGTTCAGCTGGAGTGCCCTTTTAATGTCACAGGAGGGGAGGGAGGGAGGTGACTGCAGGTGGGGGCATCCCGGCTACCCCCGGAATGCCTCCCAAATCCCCTCAACAGAGCAACAAGGGGACCTGGCAAACCTATATTTATATTTAACTTGTATTATACATTAATTTAATCCTGTTGTAACCCGCCCTGAGCCTGCTTGTGGGGAGGGTGGGCTAGATATCGAACCAACCAACCAACAAATGAATGAATAAATAAGTCGGTAGCAAGCAATGCTCCCTCTAAGCTGTGGAGTCTTGTGAGCTAAAATTCTACTTGGTGAGCTACTGGCATTAAAGTTGTGCGTGAGCGATTGGGCTATTGCAATAATTAGTTCGCTCTGGAGCCCTCCTTCCTGAGCGAAGGCAAAAATGTGTGAGCTGGAGGCTAACAAACTGTGAGCTAGCACACACACTAACTCAGCTTAGAGGGAACACTGGCAACTTGATGGCACTTTACACACACACCCATGTGCCAAATCCATTGGCCCATCTCCCTGATTGTGTTGTTACGTGTGTTTGTATGTTTACATATTATTATTGAATTCTTCATTTTAGATATATTTTATTTTAAATGCTCTTTCCACGTTAAAATGTTTTAGTGTGTTGGTGTTAACACACATGAAGCTGCCTTCTACTGAATCAGACCCTTGGTCCATTAAGGTCAATATTGCCTACTCGGGCTGGCAGCAGCTCTCCGGCGTCACAGGCTGAGGTCTTTCACAGCACCTACTACCTGGTCCTTTTTAACTGGAAATGACACGGATTGAACCTGGGACTTTCTTCATGCCAAGCAGAGGCTCTTCCACTGAGCCACAGCCCTTCCCTGGGACGCTATTTGAGCGGAAAGGCCGCATGAAAACGTAACTAAAATGTAAGATCCTTTAAAATAAAATAATAAATTATTTGTTCCAACTAACATATTCTGTCTGCAGCCTGGGGTTCAGTTTTAAGTAAAATAGATTTTAAGGTGGGCTTGGGAGATTTATCATGGTTCAAAGGCCTAAAGGTAAAGGTAAAGGTTCCCTTGCTCAAAAGCTAGTCGAATCCGACTCTAGGGTTGCGGTGCTCATCTCCGTTTCAAAGCCGAAGAGCCAGCGCTGTCTGAAGACGTTTCCGTGGTCATGTGGCCAGCATGACTAAACACCAAGGCGCACGGAATGCTGTTACCTTCCCACCGAAGTGGTCCCTATTTATCTACTTGCAATTTCTTGCTTTCGAACTGCTAGGTTGGCAGGAGCTGGAACTAGAGACGGGAGGCAGAACTTCTTCTGTTACCTTCCCGCCGAAGCGGTACCTATTTATCTACTTGTAATTTCTTGCTTTCGAACTGCTAGGTTGGCAGGAGCTGGAACTAGAGACGGGAGATTAAACTGTAGAAAAATGGTATATTCATTATTTAAAATCACTTTCTCGCAAAGCTCCCTAAATCCAGCCCTGAGCCCATTTGCCTCCTAGGTTGCGGTTGGCCCCAAGAATCCCCTCTGCCATCCTGGTGAGTGATGCAGAAAGGTTTCCCAGGAGCCACTTTAGGAGTTTGTCTCACCATTTAGAGATCCAGATCTCTCCGGCAAGGAGAGTGCTCCAGCATAAATCCTTCTTGTTTAAAACATGTCATTCCCAAATATGAAACCGTAGTATGCTGCAGGCAGTAAATTAATTCAAGCTTCTGGATGGCCCAAAGTAACCCTCTACAGAAGAGGCTGCCATTGCCTGCCGCATCTCTTCCTGATCAATTGCCTCCTTCTGATATTCTTGCGCTGTGGTTGGGTAAGCCTGCCCCATCTCAGCATCAGCCATGAGTAGAGCATTCATAGACTCTCACAGAGTTGGAAGGGTCCCTAGAGGCCATCTAGTCCACCCCCTGCTCAATGCAGGATCAGCCTAGAACATCCCTGACAAGGGTTTTCCGCTGCTTAAAGACTGCCAGTGAGGGGGAGCTCACCATCTCCCTAGGCAGCTGATTCCACTGCCGCGCAACTCTTAGTGTAAAAAAGTGTTTCCTAATGTCCAGCTGGTACCTTCCTGCCTTTAATTTAAACCCATGATTGCGAGTCCTCTCCTCCGCTGACAACAGGAACAGCTCCCTGCCCTCCTCTGACAGCCCTTCAAATACTTCAGGAGAGCAACCATGTCCCCCCTCAACCTCCTCATCTCCAGACTGAATATTCCCAATTCCTTCAGCCTTTCCTCACAGAGCTTGGTCTCCAGGCCCCCCGATCATCCTCATTGTTCTCCTCTGCACCACTCCATTCTGTCCACATCCTTTTTGAAGTGAGGCCTCCAGAGCTGCACACACAATGCTCCAGGTGTGGCCTGACCAATACAATGTATAGTGGGACTATGACATCTTGAGATTTGGATGTTATGCCTCTGTTGATACACCCCAAGCTTGCATTAGCATTTTTTGTTGCTGCATCACACTGGCTGCTCATATTTAACTTACGATCCATCTGAACTCCAAGATCTTGTTCACACACACACACACACACACACTGCTACCCAGAAGTCCTCCTGGTACAGAGCGGAATTAGGAAGTGATCCTAAGCACATCTGCTCAGAAGTAAGGCCCATCGTCTTCAATGTGGCTTCCTTCCTTCCAAGCAAAGTGTTCTTAGGACTTCAGCCCTAGCCACCATCAGAAGATGCTGACTGTTGTGTCTCTGTATGTGTCACGGTTCTGGCCATGTCTCCTTCCAATTAGGAAGCTTGCCCAGAACAGTGACTCGTGTAGAGGTGGGCTTTCTCAAAGTGTGGGCTGTTCTTACTCAGTTGCCAACAGTACATTTATTTTGGGCGTAGAAGTGAAATGTTCCACAGCTACTCTGGGAAGGGAAGTGCTGACGTAGTAAATATTTTGTCTTGCATGTGAAGCAGGGTCACCTGTTTGTTTTAAATGTGAGATGTGAGCAATTGTTTGACAACCTGATAATACTGTTTCAAGGGCCTGCCTGCTGCTTTCTCCAGTATTTGGAAATTACACACAGGGTCCCCGTCCAGTCCCCCCCGCCCCCGCTTCACTTTCAGCATAACAATGCTCACTTGTGTGGCGCGTTTTTCATACCAGAGCGCTTCATAACCAGCGGCTGCTTCTGCCAGCAGCTGCTCCAGAGGCGTATTGTGGCAGCTGTTTAACATTACATAGATCTTCGGGGAGGAAGTCGAGAAGAAGAATCCTGCATGCACTTGGGGGGGGGGATTGGATGGAGCCCGAATGCAACCGCTTTAATTGCAAATGTGCCTCTTAATCTGCATATTAATTCTGGGCCTCCTCAAGCCGAGTGGCCCAAGCAGATGCAACGACAGGGCTCAAGCTGCTGTGATCAATCTGCAGCTGCAGGCAAGGAAGCATCTATCCATTCAGGTGCCCTGGAAGAGTAGTCCAGTGATGAATCTAGACACTCCTTACACAGAGATGCAACAGGAACAGAGGTCATTTCTGGGGGGATCGCAGTTCCCCCGGGTGAGGTACGGGGGGCGGGGCACATGACGAAGTCCCGCCCCCTGCTTCTGGCCGCCCCGCTTCCGGCCCTCATTCAGCCAGGAGGAGGCAGGAGAAGAGGGAGGGTAAGTTGCTTCCTCCCTGCCTCTCCCCACCCCTGCCTGCCTGGGGCCAGGGAGGGCCTTCGCGGGGCTTCCTCACACTCCCGCCGGCCTTGCAGGTCCACCGCTGGGCCCTTCATGGGGCTCGGCAGTGGAGCTGCAAGGCTGGCG
>NW_015161408.1:155692-156935 GCF_001447785.1 Gekko japonicus
TCGGGCTTGGATCATTACGATCAAATATTGGCTTCGGCTCCATTTTCGATCTCCTCCTGCTAGCCTAATGGTCCAACTTTTAGCTGACCCTTATACATCAGAGTGGTCACAGGCCATAGTGAAAAAGGTGGGTACCCTAGGTATTGATCTGGAACCCCTCTATAACTGTGGTGAGGTAGCAATCTTGCAGGTGGTAAGGAGGAGAATTTGGGATATAGAGGCACAGATCATTAATGCCGGTAGTCTTGGAGTTTGTTCTCCGTATTCATTACCCCTCCTCCCCTTGCATACCTCCATGGTACCATATATTGCTAATTTGACAACTCCAGTTTTTAGGAGGGTTTTTATGCTTGCAAGGTTCAACCTTTTCCCCTCAGTAGTGGTTTCCGGTAGATACAGGGGTGTGCCATACAAGGATAGACTCTGTAACTGTAATCTTGGGGAACCTGATTCTATCACCCATATTCTCTTTCGCTGTCCTAAATATCTCGCTATGCGCAATGTTTTGATCCGCCCACTTCTCCCTGTGCAGAGAGATTTTCTGGATAGGGATTTAAATTTCTTTCTAGCAGACAAGAGTCCAGCAATAACACTATCTGTTGCTGAATTTTTGACTTATGTATGGAAGTCAAGAGTAGTACTTTGTAAATCTCGTAAACCATGTTAGGATTGCTTTGTATTTTAAGATAATGGGAATATTGGTTGTCGTTGTTTTAGTACTATTCCTTAAATTTTGCCTTTGTTCTGGTTATCTGTGTTATGCCAATAAAGGTTTCTGTTCTGTTCTGTTCTGATAGGCTCCACTCCCAAATCTCCCGGAATTTCCCAACCTGGATTTGACAAACATAAACCTGACTATAGCTTTGATTCCCCCCTCAAAAAAAACCAACAACCCGGGGAGGGGGAGGGAGATACTTGCAACAAACCTCCTTGTAAACGCATGTTTTGAAAGTTGTAGAAAACTCCAATAACAGCTTCAATTTGAGGATTCTCACAAAACCGGGGGATTATTTCTGGAGATGTTACTTCTTCGTTATACTCCTTTTGTTATTTACATAGCACTTTCCCTGAGCACATAAGCATTTTCCATTGGTAAAGTATCAGGACATGTGGTATTCATCAAAACCTGCCTCCTGATTCTGGGTGCGAGCTCCGAGTGGGGAAATTCCTGGAGATTTGGGAGTGGTGGTGCCTGGGGAGGGTGGAGGTTGGGGAGGGAGCTCAGCAGGGATGTGATGCTGGA
>NW_015161408.1:156955-159774 GCF_001447785.1 Gekko japonicus
TGTCATGTCATCCAGGGAGACTTATCTCTGTAGTCTACAGATCAGTTGTAATTCTGGGAGAACTCCAGGCCCCACCTGGAGGTTGGCAGCCTTACTCTTGATATATTCCTATGTGCCAGCTATGTTTCCAGAGAGCCCACTCCTTGTTATGTTCTGTCTCAGGACAGTCTGTTCAGCAAAGATCAGGTCCTGGGCTTTAATGGGGAGGGGGGGGAGCACCAGTCCTTTAGAATGGCATACCAGACAGCGCATTCAGGAAGATGCGTAAAACAGTTTTATTTCAAGGAGCATTTGGCAGAGGGCAAATACCAGGCCCACCTGACTGTTCCCTTGAAGGCCAGATACTGAAGCTGAAGCTCAAATCCTTTGGCCACCAAATGAGAAGGGAGCACTCACCAGAGAAGACCCTGATGCTGGGAAAGATTGAAGGTCAAAGAAGACGGGGACGGCAAAGGATGAGATGGTTAGACAAGTGTTATTGATGCAATGGACAAGAAGTTGAGTGGGGGACAGGAGGGCCTGGCGTGATGTGGTCCATGGGGTCGCGAAGAGTTGGACCCGACTGCGCGACTGAAACAAAAGCGACAGTGGGGCATTTCAGGGCCCTGCCCCCTTAATTAAAAGCTCTGCCCCACAAATAGCCATGCCTGAAACCTTGTTTTTGAAGAGAGACCCCTGCTTCCTGCTGCTGCCAGCGGCCAGGGTGAAAGCACCGCGGCTTGCTCTCAAGCTTCCCTCTCCTCCCCACTGTGGAATGGGGGGGCATCATGGGACCCAGGAAAAGACAGCTCAGAGGGCATTTAATTATTTATTATTATTATTATTATTATTATTATCATCAAATTAGTCAATCCTAAAAGAAATCAACCCTGACTGTTCCCTGGCTGGCCAGATAATGAAACTGAAGCTCAAATACTTTGGCCACCAAATGAGAAGGGCAAACTGCTCTTTTTCAAGGACAGCTGTGCCAGAGCTTGTGACTGACCCAAGGTCACATCAGCAGGTGCAAGTGGAGGAGTGGGGAATCAAACCTGGTTCTCCCAGATTAGAGTCCGCACACTTAACCACTACACCAAACTGGTTAAGTGTGAGATGGTTAGACAGTGTCATCGATGCAACGAACATGAAATTAAGCCAACTTCAGAGGACGGCGGAAGACAGGAGGGCCTGGCAGGAGCTGGTCCATGGGGTCGCGAAGAGTCGGACTCGACTGTGCGACTGAACAACAATTATTTAGACGTTCATACCCCATTTTCCTTCCCAATGGAGACCGGAAGTGGCTACAACATCATTCTCCCTGTATTTTACTCTCACACACCAACCTTGTGACATAGGGTAGACGGAGAGAGAGTGATCATTTTAAGGTCACCCAGTGAGATTCCATGGCAGAGTGGCTGGGGCAGCCATTTTCCTGAGGGGATATTTTCAGTCAATATTTGTGAGGCAGACAGGTCTTGTGAACTGCCGCCTCTGGCAAGACAAGCAGCAGCTACAATATTGACTGGAATGTCACCTTGAGGTTATACCTCCATGTCAAATAATGGTTGTGCAAATTGAGGGAATAGAGCCAGGCCAGCTCTTCCTCAAACAGCTTTCCTTCTCTAGTTGCGCTGCCTTTTTGTGCGTGGGCCTCCTTCCTCAGCTCCACTTAAAAGTTAGAACATAACTCATGAACAAGGCTGCTCCTGACCTTTTCATGTTTAGTAATTAAAATGTGACCATGAGGAGAGAGAAAAGAACTGTGTAAACATGGATGCTTCTGACTCAATGTTTCTGTGACATGTGTAGTTAGTCCAGACAGCCATGAACATATTTTCTCTCCATTTCACCCAGTAGTACCAATACAGCTGTGGGTGGGCTACTGGAATTCTGTGTTGTTGTTTTTTTTGGGGGGGGTTCTTTCCTAATTTACAGCAGGGTATTGTTGCCAATGCTTGCCCCAGGAAATGCTAGTTAAAACACAGACTTGTTTATGCCAGAGGCCAGTTTTCCATATAGGGACAGTGCAACAAGTGTAAGCATATCTATGACTCTTACGCATCCCTTCCCGGAAGCCCGTGAAGTGGCGTGAAAGAGATGTCACTCCATCCCTCCAAGGAAGTATGGCTTCCACAATTGGCAAAGATAGGTGGTGTAGCAGTTAAGGTCAGACTGGGGTTCAAGTCTCATTCTACCATGAAACTTATTGGATGCTTCTGGGCCAGTCATCAGCTTACCCTACCTCACAGGGATGTTGTGAGGGTAACAGAGAGTGTGAGGAGCAAAGGTTGCCATCCTGAGAGCTCCTTGGAGGACGAGTAGGAGTAAAACTCAATAAATTGATTGATTTCTAATTGAGAGTATTTGGCTTCCCCCAAACTACATTTGCTACATGGGAAAACCATGATACATTAAAAATCTGATTTAAATCTATAGTCTGGTTCATCTTCTTCTTCTTCTGACTTGAATCAGTTTTTTTTAAAAAAAGCTTCCTTCTTCATTAATGCAAATATGAAATTTATGTCGGCTATAAAATGTGACGTTTGAAACGTAGGCTTTCTGATTTCCAGGCCTCATTTCTGTTCTTTGCTGTGTTGGATCTAGGGGTGCCAACTCCGGTTTGTGAAATAACTGAAAATTTGGGGCTGGAGCCTGGAGAAGGTGGAACTTTGGGAACGGGAGTGACGTCATGGGTGTATAGGGTTGCCAAATGCATTTGTTCTCACGGCGGGGGGCTCCTGGACGGCGTCCCCGGTGCCCGCACGCTGCATGCATGTCACCCGGATGTGACGTGATGACGCCGGGCACGCTGGGGGCGGGGCCACAGCCATTTGAGGGGA
>NW_015161408.1:159938-161679 GCF_001447785.1 Gekko japonicus
AAAACATAGAGTTTTCCCCTCAAATGGCTGTGGCCCTGCCCCCAGCGTGCCTGGCGTCATCACGTCACGTCCGGGTGACGTGCACGCCGGGGTGGGGTTTCCCCCGGGGCCCGATTCCGCGGCAGTGGAAATTGGGCCTCCAAAGTGGGGGGAAATCCGCCCCCCGGGGGGAATTGGCAGCCCTATGGGGGTATAATGCCTAGGGTTGCCAGATCTGGCTTGGAAAACACCTGGAGACTTTGGGAGTGGAGCCTGGAGAGGACGAGGTTTGGAGAGGGGAGGGGCCTCAGCATGGTGCAGTGCCACAGAGTCCACCCTTCAAAGCAGCCATTTTTTTCCAGGGGAACTGATCTCTCTCAGCTGGAGATCAGTTGTAAAAGTGAGAGATCCCCAGGAGGCTGGCAACCCTAATAATGCCACAGAGTCCACCCTCCAAAGCAGCCATTTCCTCCAGGTAGGGTCGCCAGTCCTCTGGTTTGGAGCCCCTCCCCCACTTCAGGGCTATCGCAGGGGTCATTTTGTAGAAAAAGAGGTGCAGGAGCTCATTAGCATAGCTTATTAGCATATCTTATTTGCATATGCCACACTCCCTGACATCACCGGAAGTGTGTCAGAAGGCAACACCCACCGCTCAGGCTCCACTGGACTGTTTTGGATTGCTAACTGTTGGGGGGGGGGATGCACAGATCTGCCCTCACAGAGGAGGGAGAGCTTGTACCTGAATGCGGGCCGGGGGGGCTCTGCAACTTACCTGGCTGCTTCTTACTCCTCCTGGCCTGACTGAGGGCTGCTGGGAGCAGTGGGCAGGGCTTGCTGCATGTGCCCGCCCCCTGGGCCCCTTACTGCCGGAGCTCCGCTCCTGTGTGCTCCCACAGGAAATGACCCCTGGCTATCAGAAAGCGGTGGGAAGAGGGATGCTAGACCCCCTCCCCAGCCAGAAAGAAACACAATTTACCGGAAGCAGGGAGGGAAGAAGCAGGAAGTAAACGTGACATGCCTACATCACCCGGAAGTGACGTAGGCACCTCAGTGACGTAAGGGGGGGGCGCTCTCGTTTTAGGGTCAAACTGTATGGCTTGAAGCCAATTTTAGGGTGACGCACGGACATCACATTTATTTCCGGGTATGTCACTTTCCGCTTCTGGAATGCTCCCCACCCCCCACCCCCGGGTCCGATGGACCTGGCAACCCTACCTCCAGGGGAATGGATCTCTATAATCTGGAGATCAGTTATAATA
The DNA here is from genome assembly GCF_001447785.1 of Gekko japonicus. Taxonomy (NCBI): domain Eukaryota; kingdom Metazoa; phylum Chordata; class Lepidosauria; order Squamata; family Gekkonidae; genus Gekko; species Gekko japonicus. The sequence continues at coordinate 161,177 of NW_015161408.1, forward strand.
GCAGGAGATCTCCAGGCCCCCCTTGGAGGCTGGCAACCCTAGGATTCAGAGCCTATGAAGGAACAATGGTATCTACACATCGTGTGTAATGATTACACTGGTTCATTAGTCAACCACGTGTGACTCCTTCCTCCCTGTTCCCATAACTACCGGCTTGGGAGATATGGTATCCCTGTCTCTAGTTTCTAGGAACTGACTACAACTAATTTTTTTCAAAGCAACCGGATAATCTCTAAGTTAGCTGGTCATGATCGTGTGTAATGATTACACTGGTTCATTAGTCAACCACGTGTGACTCCTTCCTCCCTGTTCCCATAACTACCGGCTTGGGAGATATGGTATCCCTGTCTCTAGTTTCTAGGAACTGACTACAACTAATTTTTTTCAAAGCAACCGGATAATCTCTAAGTTAGCTGGTCATGATAGCTTGCTTGACAGTGAGGGAAAGGCACCCTGCATAAATAATAATAATAATAATAATAATAATAATAATAATAATAATA
>NW_015161408.1:162151-163191 GCF_001447785.1 Gekko japonicus
GGGAACTGATCTCTCTCAGCTGGAGATCAGTTGTAAAAGCAAGAGATCCCCAGGCCCCACCTGGAGGCTGGCAACCCTAATAATGCCACAGAGTCCACCCTCCAAAGCAGCCATTTCCTCCAGGTAGGGTCGCCAGTCCCCAGTTGGGTGCAGGGGAATCCCCTGGTTTGGAGCCCCTCCCCCACTTCAGGGCTATCAGCAGGGGTCATTTTGTAGAAAAAGAGGTGCAGGAGTTCATTAGCATAGCTTATTAGCATAGCTTATGCCACACCCCCTGACATCACCAGAAGTGTGTCAGAAGGCAACACCCACCGCTCAGGCTCCACTGGACTGTTTTAGATGCCTACCTATTGGGGGGGGGTAAATGCACAGATCTGCCCTCACAGAGGAGGGAGAGCTTGTACCTGAATGCGGGCTGAGGGGGGGGGCTCTGCAACTTACCTGGCTGCTTCTTACTCCTCCTGGCCTGACTGAGGGCTGCTGGGAGCAGGGGGCAGGGCTTGCTGCATGTGCCCGCCCCCTGGGCTCCTTACTGCCGGAGCTCCGCTACTTTGGGCGGTGCTACTTTGCACCCAAAGTGCATTCAGACGGGGTGTTTCAGCCCGCATAAACTGCACCAACTGGTGCAGTTTATGTTGGCTGAAACGCGATCCCACTTACCTCCTGTCTGCGGAGCCCATCGCTGTATGCCCGTTCACAATCAGCGGGCATCGACGGTTTGTTTTTTTAACTTAGTTTGCGCATGTGCATAGGCAGCCATCCACAGAATGGCGATCTTCGCGCATGCGCAAAACACCCCGTCCAGAAAAGCATGCCCTGAAGAGGGGACTTACCTTTAAAGTTTAAAGAGCAAACTGGCCTCCCTGAGGTTCCGGACTCCTCTAAAACCATAAACTAAGGACCTTTTCTTTCTTTCTTTTTAAAAAAAACAAATGCCGGAGTGAAGCTTCGCCCAAGCGCATATTGCCAACCTAACAAAAAAAATGGCGGGCGAAAATTGGAAGCCTCGGGCTTTCGAACGGAAGTGGCTCTACAACGGT
>NW_015161408.1:163243-182450 GCF_001447785.1 Gekko japonicus
GGGGGGGGAAAGCGGTTACAAGTGTTGCACTCAGGATACCACCACTTGGGGACCTAGAGGCAGAATACAACGGTTTAAAGCTCTTTGCAACGGTTAGGGACGGAAGGCAGATGTTCTACGTGTGAACGCCGGTAAGTACACTGAATCCAACCAGCACCTATACCGTTGTAAATGCCCTGTCTGAATGCACACATTGACTGTTGACCCATCTGTCTACTTTGCCGTCACTGACTGATGCCCATCTGTCTATTTCATTTCATCCAAGAGGAATGTCATGATCTGTGAACACCAAAGAGGAGAGGAGAAGACTGCCAGCAGAGAAACCCGATCCTCTTGAGGCCCCTACATCACACAGTTGAGAAGCAGCAGCGGTTCTCTGGGGCAGCCTGGGACTGAACTCTCACCCACAGTTGGATGGAGCCCCAAGGATAATGAAACAGGCAGAGTCAAATTACACAGATAAATCATAACCTATAACATTTAAAACTCTCAGGGTTTTTTTTCTGCACTGGGTACCTGGCGTCCTGTAAACAGAGGAGTGGTCAGCGTTTAATAACTGATTTATATATTTAAAAAAAACATTCTGGGGCTGAGGTCTGGCATGGGACCTGAAAGGAAGCCCCACTCCTTAGTTTTAAATGTTTTAGGTCAGCATTGTGGTGGAACCGTCAGCTGAACTGCAAATTTGTCATTGGAGAGGAGGTTATGAAAGGCTGTACTAGCTGTTTGGCACAGCAGGGATGTCTGCTGGATGGACAGGGAAGCGGGTCGTGGAGGACAGATGTGCTACACTCTGAATATACCTGTTGGAAATCCCTAGCAATGGTTTCCCTATAGGGTTACCAGTCTCCAGGCGTTGGCTGGAGAGCCCACCAGAATTATAACTAGTTCCCAGGTCACAGAGATCAGTTCCCCTGGAGAAAATAGCTGCTTTGTAGGATTGTACCCTGCTGAGGTCCCTCCCCTCCCCAAACCCCACCCTCCTCAGGCTCCACCCCCAAAATCTCCAGGGATTTCCCAACCCAGAGATGGCACCCCTACTTCCCTCTTCTGGTGATGTCAGGGGGTGTGGCCTTATGACACACTTCCGGTGATGTCAGGGTGTGTGTCATATGTTAATGAGTTATGCTAATGAGTTCCCCTAGCTCTTTTTCTACTAAACGACCCCTGGCTACCACCCTTCAGGTGAGGCCTAGTGATCTCCCAGGATCTCCAGCCTACATAAATCAGTTCCCCTGGAGAAAAGGGCTGCTTTGGAAGGTGGACTCTATGGCATTATACCCTGATGAAGCCCCTCCTCTTTCTAAGCCCCACTCTCCTCAGGCTCCACCCCCAAATCTCCCAGAATTTCCCAACCCAGAGGCAGCAACCCTAACACTGTGCCACAAACTGGTGGGGACATCTATATAGGCACACTGTTCCCCTTTGAGGACCTGACATCTCCGTCAGGCTGCTATAGACAACATACGGAAAAAGAAGATCCACCTTGTATTGCAGAAACGGAGGTGGAGAGGGAGGACAAACCCTGAATGCCTACTTGTGCAGAACCACAAAGAGACTTCTCCCCCAAAGCTTTTATTCCCCTTGCATGTGCATACTTGAATGATCTCAGCCTTTCTCTACAGATGCATTTTGAGTTTTTGTGTGGTACCCCGAAAACAAAATCTGAGGATGACTAGAACGCTTCACAGTTTAATTACCCCCTAGGCAAATCCTAGAGTGACTGCATAAAAAATAAGAAAAGAAAAGGCTTTTTTTGTGTGTGTGGAAATGCTCTGTTCTTTTCCAGTGTTTGTGATTTGTATTTTGACCTGTAGACATCACACTGCTGTAGACAAGACTCCAAGATTCCATTTGGATACAAGGGTGTTATTACAGAGTTTTGGCTCTAACAGGGACCCTATAGGTTGAGCCAGAGTTCAGCCTAGTGAGTTGCCTATCAAAAGTTTTCATTCTTACAGCTCCATCCAATGTATTCTGCTTAGCCAGTAGGAAAATGACCCTGAATGTAAGATGATCCCTGTAAAAAAGATTATACACGAGGTTTTTCAAGACTGTACATAACAGTAGCTTGTGTGCAAATTTAAGATGGCCACCTCTTTTTCTTGATGGCACATAGGGGGGGGGGAACCCTACTCTTCCTTTCAGTTAAATAAATAGATGGCATTTTGCATGGTAGTATAACAGCAAAAAGTAGCTGTCTTGGATGAGATCGCCAGTCTAAAGTTTGATTGCCGGGGATACAATAGATGGAAGGAAGCAAAGGCAGAAAAGTGAGAAATGATGGTAACAGGATGAATATCAAATCACATTTATTAATATGGTTCATGACCAGCACAAGATCATTTACAGCAATATACATGGGTCTTATAAATTTTAGAACAGAATGAATATGTGCAAATGCAGTTATGTGCACTTAAGACTATTTTTTTCCAGTTGGAGTTAAAGACTAGGGAGTTAAGCCAAATACTTTAAGTAGATGATTCGATAGTGAAATGACAGGGGGAAAAAGTCTTGTATTCCACTTCTGACACTGTGCAATATGTCGCCTCCTTGGGTAAATTCTAGAGAATGAGGAAAGGCTTAACAGCTTTTAACGATGTCAGTGATCCTAGAAGGTCTACTCAGAAGTAAGTTGCATGTTATTCAATGAGGCTTACTCCCAGGAAAGTGCCAGTAGGACTGCAGACTAAAACATCTTGTACAACACTGCCTAATCCTTGTTCTAGAACTAAGGCCATGTGACCTCAGGGCAAGTCCACAAGTCACCAATTCTCTAACAGTGTAAACTAGAAGGGAATCTCTCTAAACCAGGGGTGTCGAACTCATTTGTTATGAGGGCCGGATCTGACATAAATGGGATCTTGTTGGGCTGGGCCACGTGTGTCATAAAATGTAATGCCAGGTAGCGGAGATATAAACTTTATAAAGGACACAAACACAAAGGTGGTTCTTTTACTTAAAATAAAAACATGCTTAAAATATTAGCACTCTTGCAATATTTTGCTTATTTAACAGTGTCTGATAACTGACACCTCTTGCCCTGAATTATTGCATCAAAATGTCTGTGTTGTTGTAATCCTGAGTATGCTGTTCAGGTGTGTATCTGTAAGCTGCAAACCTACAATGATGCAGCAGCAGCAGAACTGGAAGAAGAAGCAGAAGACAGCCAGTTCCGCTGCGGGCCTGATAGACGCGGGGGAGGGGGGGGGCTAATCTGGCCCCCGGGCCGCATGTTTGACACCCCTGCTCTAAACTGTAAATTCCATCTCTACCATGTGTAGTCTGGGAATACCATAGGGCTGAATATTTTAGACAGAGTAAAAATGATTTGGAAAAGAGATCACAGCTTTAACTGCTGGTAAAAATGGTTTGATGGATTTGTGTATTGAAGAACTCTGTGTTTGTGGGGGGGGAAGGGGGGAGAGAGAGAGAGACAGACAGACAGACTTTTCAATTCTAAATCTTCAACTACTGTAATTCTTTAGTCTTAGATTCCCCTCCTAGATCAGCAATTCTGTTTACATTTCAATCCATATGAATAAAATATAAGGGAGACCACGTAATACGCTGTTTCTGCTCTTCCACCCATGCCATATGTGCAGGAAAGTTACTCCCCTCCCCCTAATCTTATTTGTGGTGATCTCCTTTTGGGTACGAAGTCCTCAGACAAAACAATTTCCATCCTAAAAACATAGTGACAGATGATTAGCAAGGAACCACAAACACCCATGCGCTTAGCAGAAACCACTGGAATGAACAGTGCACATCTGTTTCTCTCTCTCTTTTAATACGATGCCCTTACTATAATTGCGTCTTAATTTTTCCTATGAGAAAGCAGCAACTCCCGCAGAAGCAAAAGTTTGTGTTGCACACATCTCCATCAGCCTTCCCTTTTGCACCTAGAAAGGTTTTGATTTGGTCATTTAGATGCCCTATGCGGAATTACTCATAGAAATAACTTCTGAACTGTATAGATTTCCTGATTCTTTCCTTCCCCTGAAAAAGGGGGCAATCTAGCTGAGATCTCCCCTTTACAATACTGAGATCCAGCTCAAAAACGTGCCCTCTGGGGGCCAGAGATTACGCTAATCAGAGCCTGCCAGGTTCTGCTACCCTTCCCAGTTCTGCTAAACAAAGTTCTTTCTTCCCTCCAAGGGTTCTCCAACGAAGTAATACACTGCTGAGTATATCTAAGAGGCAGAATCTTGAATGAGACAGGTAGATAAGATTACGTTTGACATATGTATTTGTTTTATGGTTACCATGTCATGGGGTTGGCTTCAGAAAAAAAAGTTGCTGTGCCGGTTTCCACCAGAAAGAAAAATGGAAAATAGGTAAGCCAAATGTATCATTTTACAGGACCAAATTCTGCTAACCTGCCAGCTTCCAACTTCTACAGAATGCTGTAGGAGCCACAAGGAAAGGGGGTGGGGGAATGAAGTCAAAGCAATGATCTTTACAGGTTAACTTGCAGATGTCTTATGCCATTGAAATGGCTTCCCATTCCCAGAAGCTACACATTTTCAGATAGGGTGGAACTGCTTGCACGTTTCCATGATAACTAGGTTCTTATGTGGGATGAGGGTCTACGGTTTATGACTTTGGTTGTGAACACAATAAGAAGTAAAGTTACCAGGGACTTATGGCTGCTGCAAAAAAATGGCATCCCAGTGTTGAACTCTTCCCTTTAACATGTAGGGACATTAAACACAGGGCTTCTTCACATTGTAAACTTCCTAGTCCCCACAGGCAATGATGAAAGCAGAGACTGGGAATGTGTGACATGGTAATGTCACATTGTACAGTGTTACGGCACATTACAGGGAATTCTGCAGAGAACAGAATGCAGGGATGCCACTTTCAGTGGCAGCCCTGTGTCCGATAACAAATAGCTCTGCCCTTAAATAATACATGGTGTCAGAGAGGTTATCCTACAAAGATTTGCCCTAGAGGGGATTTGGAGGAGAACTGAACACAGGGATGCCGCTTTCAGTGGCAGCCCAGTGTCTGATAACATACAGCCCCGCCCTTAAACAATACACAGTCTCAGAGAGATTATCTCACAAAGATATCCCCTGCTGCGGCCCCATACCCACCTCTTTCCCCTACTGACACTCTTCTTAATAATAATACTTATACAGGGCCTTACAGTGTACACACACATGAGCTCAGTAATCAGTACAACAACCCTGCAATGGAGAACAGTATTATTTTTGTCCCGATTGTATAGGTAGGAGGCTGAAGATGAGAGGCAGCCACTTATCTAAGGCTACTTAGGCTGTTTCCACCCAGACGTTTTGCTCTGTCTTGACTTCCTTGCCACTGTGCTATTTTGGAGACCATCAAGGCAACGTCATCCCCTAAACTCCAACTTTTTGTGCGCTCCCTGGATTTGCCGAAATCTTTCTCAAACCTGGCTGGGTGTGATCTTTTTGGGAAAAGACCACAACCCAAACCCCTTTGCATGCTATGGGGAAAGGAAGCTGCACATTTTGATATTCCCACCCCACATCAGCCCCATTTTTCTTGTCTCTGTCCCCCATGACTACCACCCCCTCCTACACTCTTGGAAGGCCTTTGGGGGGCTTTAAAAATCAGTATAGCAACATGTCAATTATTGATTTGTTTTTAAAGCTAGAAAAAGAAACCTGGTGGTTCAGAAGGGAAGGGAAGGGAAGGGAAGTTACCGCACAGACAGCCTGTGGCTGTGGCAGCTATGAAAGGAAAATGGAGCACCATCGCTGTGTGAAAGCAGCATTACTGAGTCCCAGACTGAAGCAGGAGTTCCTGGTTCCTAGTTCACCTTACACTGGCCCCTGGGCTAGACCTGGTTCATTGCATTGGGCCAGTGCAGCCCTGAAACCTGCAAGGCGTCCCACACCTCTGAAGAAGCCGCAAGCAATGCTCCCTCCACTTTGTGAGCTACTGGTTTTAAAGTTGTGAGCAAGCAAGTTGGCTTCTGCATAAACTAGTTTGCTCTGGAGCAATGCTCCCTCTAAGCGGTGGAGTCTTGTGAGCAAAAAGTCTACTTGGTGAGCGGCTGGCATCAAGGTTGTGAGCGATTTGGCTGCTGCCTAAATTAGTTTGCTCTGGAGCCAGCCTTCCCGAGCGAAGACAAAAATGCGTGAGCCAGAGGCTGGAAAACTGGGGGCTGGCTCACACTAACCCAGCTTAGAGGGAACATTGCTCTGGAGCCATCCTTCCTGGAGCAAAAACAAACATGCCTGAGCCAGAACACATGCGTGAGCCAGAGGCTGAAAAACTGGGAGCTGGCGCACACCAACTCAGCCTAGAGGGAACACTGGCTCCAAGCACCTGCTCTGAGCCTCGACCGAGGAAGGCACGGGAGAGCCCCTTACCTTTAGCTCGTCGCCATAGAAGTGGACCATGGAGGCGTCGGCTACCAGCAGGGTCTCCACATAGCGCGCCTCCGACGTGAAGCGCCTGGCTCTGCTGCTGGCGGCGCGGGGCTCCCCGCGGGCCTTTCCTTTTGGCGCGTCCTCTCCCCACCCCTGCTTCTGCAGCCGGTGAACCTGCAGCAGGGGGTCTCCGCCGAGGTTCCCTTGCCCGGGCTGCATCAGGTACTTGTCCCCGTCGACCAAGAAGGAGCCGTGGATGCCCTGGCACAGGCTGACGGCCACCAGGGAGTCCGGCTGCCAGTTCACCGTCCCCGAGTAGAAGCACCTCCGCACCGTCCCCGCGTCCTCCTCCTCCTCTTCCCCTGCAAGGGTCCCGGCAGGGTCTTTCCTCCCGACGTGCTGGATCTTCAAGCCGGGCGCTAAGAAGCTGGCGTCGGGGACCAGCTGCAGCGCAAACTCCTTCCCAAAGGCAGCCACAGAGAAGGCAACGCGCCCTTCTCCGTCCGGAGGAGATGCCGTCCAGACTGGCACCACCTCCTGGAAGTCGCCACTCTGGACGGGCGATGCCCAGGCACGGTGAAGAAGCATCAGGATCCCCAGCAGGGGGAAGGGGGCGAGAGCAGGTGCCAGCCCGCCGGGGAAGGGGGGCTGCTGATGAGCGGGAAGGGGCATCGGTGCCAGGAGCTGGGAACCAGCAAACGGTGTCAGCTGGGAGAGAGAGAGCGAGAGCGCAGCAGGCACTGGGGGAGAGACGAACTCCCAGCTGCTTTAGAAGTTTGCAAGGGAAGACACACACAACAGCGACAATCAAAATCACAACCCGTCTGCGAAGGGTGAATCCCGTTTGATAGGGAAGAGAACAAAGCCGGAGGGGGGGGGGGAAGAGAGAGAGAGAGAGAGAGAGAGAGAAATGAGCTTTACTTTGCCCAGTGCAGCAGCAGGGCGGCAGGGAGAGTTGGGGGGAAAAAATTCCTTCTACCTAGAAGTTGGCTGTGTGGACTCTCTTCTGGTGCCCGATCGCCACTTCCCCCCCCCCAAGGGACGATGTCAGGATCATATGAGACTGTAGCAGCACCAGCATAGAAAAGAAAAGGCGAGTTGTCTGCTTGGAAAAAAGAGCGTTGAGCTGCGAAAGCGCTGGCAGGCGGGGTTCTGATTTCTCTCTCTCTCTCTCTCTCCTTCTCCCTTTCTCTCCTTGCCCTTCTCTTCTCTGAGTGTTTCTCCCTAGGAATCTCTCTCTCCCTCTCCCCCTGGGTAACTCCTTCCAGAGACTTTGAAGCACCAAAGAGGGCTGCAGGGACCTCAGTATTTATACTTTCTTCCCCCGGCTTTGACATAAGAGGTTTATTTTTGATCTCTCTCACTATTCCACAGTCCCCTCCCCTGGGACCCGGAGAGCAGGAGGAGGGGAAATGAAAGGGGGGGGGGAGTTTTTGGATGGGAGTCGAAGCCAATCAGAAGCCAGGAGGACCCTCCTCCCTTGTTTAAGTGTCAACTCAAACATCTCCCCCCCTCTCTCTTATTCTCTTGGCGTTAACTCTTTCAGCGCCTTTGATCAGCCTGTGCGGCGATCAAGCGCTGTGCTGACATAATCAGCACTTAAATTTCAAGGATTTCTTTTTGTCTGTAAATTCTGCACCACCTTGAGTTTAGGCTGCCGCCTTCTGCCAGGGCTGGTGGGGTGGGGTGGGGATTTGGTAAAGCAAAATTTCCCAGTCTTCAAATGAACAAGAGACATTTTTATCAGCTGCTGCTTACCTTTGATGCCCCCCCCCCCAATGTTCGTTGTGCCAAAAAGAACAGTCACTAAAGAAAGTGAGGAATCCTGTCTTATCCTACCAGCCGAGTAGCCAGGCAGATTCCAGAAGGTTTTCTCTCAGAATTTCCTTAGGGGTGTTATATGGAAATAGGTGGAGGCCATAACTGGATCTCTCTCTCTCTCTCTCTCCATCTCTCTCTCCATCTATCCATCCATCCATCTATCCATCCATCCATCATCTATCTATCCATCTATCATCTATCTATCTATCTATCTATCTATCCTCTATCATCTGTCTGTCGACCTATCTACCATCATTCATCTATCTATCGTTATGTCTCTCTGTGTCTGTGTTTATCTACCAATTTACCAATCATATCCAACACTAGTTTTTCACCCATTTCTTTTTCATAGATTATATTTTACAGTTCCTTGTGACTTTTTGTAAGAGGAAGATGTTAGCTAGAACTTACTTGAAATATCAGGAAGACCAAAGGACAATAAAATAAAATAAAATTCCAGATATCTCCCAGGCACAAAAATGAATGTTGTATGTAATCAGTTCAACGAAACCCCTTAAAACAAAGTTTCCTCTTTTGCTTGGACCCCTTCATCCTGACTCTCCTGCTCACATACTGCCCACTGTGTAAAATACTGATTTTTGGTTTTAGTTCCTATCTAGTGCTGATGGAGTTGCCAGAAATAACTTGATATAAGAACACGATGGCCATCCCTTAATTAATTAATTTGTTTTCTTGGATCAAGTAAAGCTCTGTGCATTCCCCATGCCCTGGTCAGTGTCCGCAGAACAAGATTAAGGATTTCAGTGGTTCCCCTTAGTTGCGCAATCCAAAATCTCTGCTCCACTGCAGGGAAAATACAACTTATACCTGCTTCACCACCCTGCTTCAGATACAGGAAACTCTATTGTGCCAAGCCATAGAGAAAGCCAGCCTATTAAAAAACGGAGGAAATCCTTTGCATAAGAGATGGAAGGAAGGGAGAAAATGCCTTCAAAAAGGCCAATGTCTCATGCACTTGATAGCCTTTTCAGTTCAAGAGTTCTTTCCCTCCTGGTGGAATTTCAATAGAGCCTCATTATTTCCTCCAGCATAACTTTTGCATAGTGACGAGAGAGAATGGATCCTCATTAACTCCTACCGGTTATTAGGATCAGGCCCCATTTTCGTCCATTCTGCAGTCAGCTGGGAGGTGCTATGGATCAGGCCCCCCACAGCCCCCACTTTTCACAATGTGCTGTTTGAAAGCTTTAATCCTGAAAATATTTGAAAGGATAATATAAGCTGTGTTTTGACGTTCCAGAGACCTGCTTTTCTGGAACTGGGGAAATCAGCGTTACGGCAGAGGCTTGCGGACAGACAAGGGTCAATATTTAAATACTGTTTACTCTGGACAAATATTCATGTGTATGTTTGTGCATGGGGGGGATATTTATATATGCTTATCTCTGTTGAAAAGTCCCCTCCATATACTCAGACACACACCAGCTGTGTCTCTAAATAGCAGCATGTTATCCAGGGGGCAAAGTTTCTAATTACTGCATTTCTTTTTATAAAGCATGGCTCTTTTGGCTGTAAAAACAGAAACACCCTGAGCATTCATTGATGTCCTCCTTAACCATGCCAGATGAAAGAGATAGTCAGGGGTGGTGTAGTAAGTAGTGGCAGGGTTCGTTCCAACAAGCACTGAAATTGGTGGCGTAGAGTAATTTGTCCTTGATATCTGTCCTAGAAGTGAATTTGGGCAGACATGGTAAGAGGGTGATCCCAATGCTGTGGCTAAAGGTGGGATTTTCAGATCAGGGAAGGAGAAGATGGGACCTGGAGACTGGGTTGCCAGGTTCCCCCTGGCCACCAGCAGGGGATGCGGGGGGGGGGGGGGGGGGGGGCCAGATCAGATCCAGGTTGGGAAATTCCTGGGGATTTGGGGATGGATCCTGGGATTGACAGGGATCTCAGTGGGGTACAATTTTCTCTGGGGGGATTGATCTCTGTAATCTGGAGATGAGCTGTAATTCTAGGGAAGCCCCAGGTCCCACCTGGAGGCTGGCTGGTAGGGACCTGGAGAGCAGATGGGAGCAGGTTGGGCTGAAGTAGGAGGAAGACCGAAAGGAGAGTAAAAAGCTGCAGAAGTGTAAGATGAATAGCTGTGTAGCCAACTGTGTTGATCTAGGGGAATTACTGTGATCAACCAGTACCGGAGCTGAAGACAGAGACCTGATGCCGGGGGAAAGAGGCCCTCTGCTGGTGTAATTACCACAGCAGGATAGCTCCCAGGAACAGAAATGGCACAAGGTCCTGAGTCAGTCCAGACAGATGTTTGGCTTGCAGATTAAGTACACCGTGTTGTAATTGCCACTTTCCCCAAGGGTCTGCGAGGCAAGCTGTGAGCCATTCGGAAAAGACGCATTTGCTTTGTGCGTGTGTATGGAGGAGGCGGCTTTAAGACACTGTAAACGAGAGCACTTTTAGAGCAACCTAAAAAATGACTCATAACAATATTGCAGCAGGAGCAAACCATACTTTGGTGTGTAGGAGATGGAGTGCGGTGTGCATGGAAGCGCAGTTGTTCTGCACACTTTGCCACTGCATGTTAAGACTGGCAAAATGAAATGCTCAGTTGTAATGGAGCAGAAGCAAAAGGGGTGTTAAATCCAGCGTAGCCAAAGGGAGGATCTGGTTTCTCTCTGTTATTTTAATGTTCATGTCTCTCTTTTCAGGAGTCCCCAAGTGGTTCACGTGCAATATAAAATTAAGATAATATTAAATGTCAATGGCACAGTCAAAGTAATGAAGCTTATAAAAAAGCAACATTAAAATAACAAAAAGCATCAGTAAGCAAAATCAAAACAGTGGTACCAGGTGCAGATATGATAGGACGCACCAGCACACTTAAGCTTTTCAGGCCTTTACTGTCTTCCCCAGACCCAAAGAGAGTTATCCTGTTGAATCTCTATAGGCCTTGTTTCTTGACACCACCAACCTGGCCTCCAAAGGGATACTTACTCTGAACAAGCTTCTGTGATGATTCAGGTGAGCTGGCAGTTCCTATAGGAGAAGACTAGAACAGGATTTCTACATCACAGGCCAAAGAGTGCCATGTGCAAAGAGCAGGTACCTGCATAGCAGATATCTGCTTTGAATAACTCAGGCAAGCAAGCCAAGCTGCTAGTTAAAGGGGAACCTCCTTCCCAAAATCTCCAGGAGCCTTAGCCACTTTGGCTGTGATGGCCAGTTCCTTCCAGTCCCCAAGCAGAGGAAAGAGGTGCATAGGATCTTTTGTTGGTTTTTTGTTTCTGTACCGTTTACTTTTTAGTAAGTGCGAGATGGTGGCAGTTTACTGTTTTTCTCCTCTGTATCGTTCCAATTTTAGTATATGTGCTGCCCAAGTAGGCATGCGGTTTACTGCTTTTAATGAGTCTGTTTTAAGGCTGTTTGTTAGATGCCTCGAGCTTTGTGGGAAAATTCTACATCTTTTTTTTTTTAACACAATAAAGGCTCAGAATAACGGCCCCAACCTGGTCTTGGACCCCAGCATGTAGCTGAGAGAAAAGGAGAGAGCCGGTAGAAATGTCAGCAGGAGCAAAAGAGTCAGAGGAATCCCACCAATAAACCTGTTGGGTGCATCAGTCTGTTCAGAGGTGACCAGTATAACAGACAATTTGTTGTCCTTGTTGCTGCCAAGTCACAGGTGACTTGTGGCGACGACCCTGGAGGGTTTTCAAGGCAAAAAAACAATTCAGAGGCGGTTTGCCACTGCCTGGCTTCACATCACGAGGATGGTATTCATTGGACATCTCCCATCCAAATACTAGCCAAGGCTAACCCTGCTTAGTGTCTGAGATATGACAAGACTGAGCTAGCTTGGGCTATCCAGGCTGCCCACAGTGTGGCTTACTACTGTGCTGTAGGAGGGATTGTAGCGTGGGTGGTGGCAGTGGTGGTACTGCGTATCCTTGGAAAAATCAGGCCTGCCCTCCTCTCCTCCCTTCTGTGCTAAGCATTCTACCTTTGCAGGGGGAGGTGGTGGACCCTTCTCTCTTCCTCCTCTGCCATGGTAGTCAGAGGGCAGGCAGCAGTGATGGCGACATGCCATCGTTCACTCTTGACTCACCTGCCCAGGTGAACAGTGATGGCTTCTAGGAGCAGCTTGGAAGAGGGCAGGAGAGCGGGGGCAAGTGATAGTTGCGGGACTTAGCAGCAGCTGCTTATGTCTTCGCTCTGGTGAGCAATGGAGAAGTAGTGGAAATGAGCAGCTTCAGGTGCCGTTGCTCCCCTCGCTATGTCACACCACGCCGGGACTACCACCTTGCCAAAGGCTGCCCCAACCCAGAAGTGGCCCCGATCCTGTCCCTTTACTGACGAAATTCCCTTCCTTAAATGCAGCACAGCTGGGCCAGGCAGGCATCCTGTGATTTGCAAGGGCCGAGGTTTGCCGGCACGGATTCTGTGACCGACGGCTGTTGGCAAAGACAAATATTTGTCTCCGAAGCTGCCAGTGCACAGCGAGGCTTGTAAAGTGCTTGTGGACAATGCTTTGGAGCCGGAAGGGGTTCGTTTCCCATTCCCATGCCCTCCCTTTACCTTTGACCTTAGAGGACACCCCTGGAGTTTTGTGTCCAGGTGGTCCTAATTTTCATTAGTCTTCCGGTTGCAAACCTTAGCCTGGAATGTCTGGTGGCTTTTGCCAGCCCGCTAAGAACTTATTACAAATGCAGCAGAGGAATAGTTTAGTGAAGGACGGTCTTTAATTGGAGTACGAGAAAAAGGCCACAGTGAGTTACAAAGGATACAAGGGTGGGAATCTTGTTTCCTGTGATTGTTTTGAGATTATTTATCAAGGGGATTTATATGCCCCCTCTTCAGAGTCCTCCTTCAGGAGGCTGCGACCAAACTGTCAAAAAATCATTCGTTTCAGAGGGTGGCTGTTTGGGTCTGCAGTTAGAATAGTTAGATTCAAGCCCAGTAGCACCTTAGAGACCAGCAAAAGTTTCAGGTGTCAGCGTTGGAGAGTCAACGTTCCCTTCGTCAGATACAGTAGAGGAGAAATGGAGATCTGACTCCTTTTACCCAACTCATCCCTCCCACCTTCTGACTAGTAGGATAAAAGGATGCAGATATCCATTTCCGCTCTGCTGCGTCTGATGAAGGGTGCTCTGACTCTCGAGAGCCTTCACCCTGAAACTCTTGTTGGTCTCTGAGGTGCCGCTGGACTCAAATCGGAAAGCTTATTAGGTTTCATAAGCTTTTTTGTTTAAAAAAGAGAGTTTCGATCAATGTCAGAATGTCACAGTCTGATGTCACTTGGCATTTCTAACGCAACGTGTTTACATCTGTGTGGCTCAGAGCTTAAGATGCTGAGCTGCAGGTCTGTAGCTCGGCAGTTTGAGACCCAAGTGCCGCATGACGGAGTGAGCTCCTGTCTCTGGCCCCAGCTCCTGCCAACCTAGCAGTTTGAAAACAAGAAATTGCAAGGAGATAAATAGGTACCGCTTTGGTGGGAAGGTAACAGCATTCCGTGCACCTCGCCGTTTAGTCATGCCGGACACATGATCACGGAGACGGCTTCGGACAGCACTGGCTCTTCGGCTTGGAAATGGAGATTACTGCTCCCTAGAGTTGGATTCAACTGGCTTTCAAGCAAGGGAAACCTTTACCTTTATCTGACTGAACCTGGGGTTAAGCTTCATGAGAACAGTTGCTAGTCTCCCTGATCAAACCCTTGAAGATACATTTTTGAGCCTCGAAAAACTCCCCTGTTAAGTCCTTCCCCTTCTGTTGCAGAAAGGAAGTGTCTCTCCGCCTCCCCACCCCCTGCCCTGCACCTGGGCATTCTCAATGAAACAAGCAGGGATGGGTGTGAAGCGGCTCCTTGGGAATGGCTAGTCCCCAGGAGTCCTTTCTTTTGCACCTGCCCCTTCCCATTTCCCTCCCTGGATATGCTCTGAGATGTGCCCTAACCCTGAAAAGGCAAGAGTGCTCTGAATGAATACAGTCCTCGTTTGTAGCCAGAGTGCAATACAGTCGCTATTATCAGGCTGATCTATTCTACAGAAGGAGTTCCTTTTAGGGCTAGTTTTCGCAGGATGTTGGCACGGAATGTTGTACGTACAGCAACCTCCCCCCACATCCGCATTCACGGGAGCAAGCTACTGTATGAGCTGGTAGCTTGTAGATGTCAGCTATGACAGCTTGTGTGATCTTCCGACTATTAAAAAAATATACATCCATGATGCCAGAAACTATTGCGTCTGACAGCTGCTAGCTGCTAGTTTGTATGCTCCTCATTCCTGCGGATTCAAGATGCAGCCGCAGCAACTGTGCCTGCAAAATCATGCCCCAACTCAACTTGCAGACTGGTGGTGGAAAGTGCTGTCAAGGAACAGCTGACATACGGTGACTGCATTGGGGTTTCAAGGCAAGAGATGTTCAGAGGCGGTTTGCCATTGCCTGCCTCTGCGTCACAACCCTGGTATTCCTTGGTGGTCTCCCACCCAAGTCCTGACCAGGGCCGACCCTGCGTCTGAGAGCTGACGAGATCTGGCTTGCCTGGGCCATCCAGGTCAGGGCAATTTGCAAATTAGCCATCCCTAAACCTTCAAGCTATCAGAAATTTGCCCGAGAGACTGTGAGCAGGTATGGAAGGGTTGCCAGCTCTGGGTTGGGAAATGCCAGAAGATTTTGGTGGCAGAGCCTGAGGAGGGCGGGGTTTGGGGAGGGGAGGGGCTTCAACGGGGTGTAATGCCACAGAGTCCGTTTCCCAAGGAAACCGTTTTCTCCGGGTGAACTGATCTCTACTGCCTGGAGCTCAGTCGTAGTCCCAGGAAGACTGTGGCTCAGTGGTATACAGAAGGCCCCGGGTTCAGTCCCCAGCAGATAAAAGGACCAGACGGCAGGTGTTTTGATGAAAGACCTCTGCCTGAGACCCTGGAGAGCTGCTGCCAGTCTGAACAGACAATACAGACCTTGATGGACTGAGGGTCTGATTCAGTATAAAGCAGCTTCACATGCGAGATATCCAGCCAACACCTGGAGGTTGGCAACCTTAAGTTATGGGTCTGTTATAAAAGCACTCCGTTGCAGAATGTCTTGTCACAGCCCAAGCAGCAGATGATTGTATTGAACTTGATGCAGATATTTTTGGAAGTGTTTCCAAAAACGAGAAATCTTGAACCATCTAGACCGGCCATCTGTTACAGCACTACCCTATGCGCAGTCAATCCAGTGTCAACCCTTTGTTTTTAATAGGCTTAGACTGGAGTCACTCCTCATAAGACTGCACTGTTATTTTGCCCAAAGTGGACTGTTCTGATGTGAGCCTATTCTGAGCTCATGCTTGTTTCTCAGATAGATTCTGACACATTTTGGTAATCTAATCCCAGACACCGGTTAAGGGTGCTTTTTGCAAAGCAATGCCAACGCAGTAAGAAGTGGAAGAAGACATTTTTAAAAACTGAAGACACGTTCTGCCCAATATAATTGTTTAAGTGGCTTTATTGCACTGTAAAAATGCAAATACAAATTTTACAAATTAAGCATCATTTGTGAAAACTGTTTTTGCGTGTAGACGCAAAAATTTAAGGAGTGCTATGTCTGTCAGAGCAGTAATCGGCAACTGGAGGCATCTTGGCCAAATCAGTTCCCCATAAAAATGATCACCAGGTCCTTCCTCGCCACTTTCCACCCAGTTCGGTGTAGTAGTTAGGAGTGCGGACTCTTATCTGGGAGAACTGAGTTTGATTCCCCACTCCTCCACATGCAGCTGCTTGGGTCAGTTACAAGTTCTTTCAGAGCTGTTCTCTCATGAGCAGTTCTCGAAAGAGCTCTCTCAGCCCCATCTACCTCACAGAGTGTCTATTGCGGGGAGGGGAAGGGAAAGGAGATTGTAAGCCGCTCTGAGACTCCTTCGGGTAGTGAAGGGTGGGGTATAAATCCAATCCCTTCTCTTCTCTCTCCTCCTCCTCCTCCTCCTTCTCCTTCTTCTCCTTCTTCTTCTCCTTCTTCTTCAAAGTGACCAATTTTGTAACAGAACTGTTAATGAGGGCTGCTCTTTGGCTTATTAAGAGCCAACTTCAGCAGGGTCCTGAATTCATCCAGAGGTGGATGAATGCTGAGCTGGTTTCAGACAGTTGTCTCTTAGAAGGACTACAGCGATTGAAATTGGCACATGCAAGACGTTGTCACCATTTCTGCTGTCTGGGCCAGAGGAAACGGGGGTCAAAAGAGCCACTGCTTATGACCTTGCCGCCCACCACCCACTATTTCTCCCTTAATCCGGAAGAAGAGTTACTAACCCATGCCCATGTCTGGATCTTCACGGAATCTTATCACTGTCCTCTTCTGCACGGGGAGCAGGAAGAGTTGTCTGTTGCCTTGGAAGCAGCAGTGAGCAGGGTGGAAGAGCAGTGGGATGGCATCCTCATGCCCCATCTTTGCACCATCCACTTTTATCCCTGCCCTTCTTCCTCCTGGCACTCTGTTGTGTCATTGCAGAAGCCCCTAACACTAACAATCACCCCCCCAATGGCCTGGCGTCTCCTCCTTCCACCCTTCAAAGCTGAGCTCAAAGCACTGTTGCTTATTTAAAGGGCTTCAATGGTGTGTGTGAAATGCCGCTTAGGTACCATTTTGAAGGCGGAGCTTAGGTCTGTGCTGCTTCGGCATGGATTGGCTGCAGGGAGAGCATCCACTCTCCAGTGCCCCTTTGAGCTACAGCAAAGGTGGTATGAGAGCTCAACAAGTCAGCCTTGTTGCATGGAAGCCACCCCCCCAAATCAGGGGCACCCCACTGGCTGTACGGGTCAAAATCCCTTTGGGGGAAGCTGCCATTGTTGGTCTGGGGACTTTCATTTCCGTCAGCTTCACCTGTCACAAAACCCACTGCTCTAGAAAGCACCACTAGATGTCAGTGTTGCCTCATGGTCTCCTTGCCTTCGGTTGAAAACATAGAGGAGAAAAGACAATCATGCACATACACAATCTATAAATCGATTATAAATATCAATCTATAAGTCGATTATAGTTCATAACATGCAAGAGTTATTCCATGCCCAGGACAATACAATCGATAAACTATAATTAGCTCAGGTAATGGTGACATGCGGTAACAGAGAGGACACTTACTGAAGTAGGAATACCAGTCCAAGGTAAAGAACTACAAGCATCTTTTAGGACCCTAATCTGGGAGAACCGGGCTTGATTCCCCACGCCACCACGTGCAGCTGCTGGTGTGACCTTGGGTCAATTACAAGTTATTTTAGAGCTGTTCTCTCAAGGGCAGTTCTAAAAAGAGCTCTCTCAGCCCCACCTACCTCACAGGGTGTCTGTTGTGGGGAGAGGAAGGGAAGGAGATTATAAACCACTCTGAGACTCCTTTGGGTAGTGAAGAATGGGGTATAATTCCAATCTCCTCCTCCTCCTTCTGCCTGAGTCCATGGGAGCTGCTGCCAAAGTAGACAGTACTGAATTTGATAGAACCAAGATCTATAAGCAACTCCCTGTGTTCATCTGAGTTTGTATTTGCAATATACAGATTCTCCTACTGCACAGACCCCACTTGTCACAGTGGCAGGCATTTTGCTAGGAGTATGGTGAAATTAGGATTACGTCTAAGAAAAGAGGGTGCCAAATCCTGGAACAGGATATAAAAAACATGACTACTTCTTGCTATTATGCTCTGCTCTTCAAAGAGAAGCTCAATCAATGCTTGCGTTGGGTGTTTTGCAACCTAACATATTTTTAAGTAACCTCCAGAGGGCACTCTTGCTTTTTTAATGGCTTAGAATATGGTTTCACAGAATTAGGTCTGAAAGGCGGACACCTTTTTCCTGGTGGAACTCTTTGGCTTCTAATGGCAAAATATTTTTCACGGAGATCATGTTTCTAGTATAGCAGAGTGCTGAAGGCCAGTGACATGGCATCCATGCATCTACTTAGTCCCAAGACTGAGACAAAGGGCTCTTTAACACCATCTTTCCCAGGGACAAAACTACACAAAGGGCTCTTTCACACCTTCGTCCCCAATAGGAATAGCAGCATAGACAAAGGGCACTATGGCTCTCTCCTCTCCAGCAGGAGCAGCAAGAAGTATGACAAGCTCTTCAGCTCCTTCCTCCTCAGTGGGAATAGCAACTTAAGTGAAGGGCTGTTTTACTCCTTCCTCACCAGTGAGCACACAGGCAAAGGGCTCTTTTACTCCCCTTTCCCAAATTGGAACAGCAGCATAAGCAAAGGGCTCTTCAGCTCTCTTCTCCCAGGTGGGAATGGCAAGCTAGGCAAAGGGCTCTTTTTCTGCCCAGTAGGAACACCACCACAGGCAAAAGTTTTTTTTTTAATTGCCTCCTCCTCGACAGGAATAACAACATAGGCAAAGGGCTCTTTTAGTCTCCCTCCCCCATGGGAACAACACCACAGTCTCTTTAATTATCTCTGACATGATCCCACCACTCCTTGTCCCCCTCTTCTTGGTTTCTAGGCTGGGGAGTCAGTGCTTGTGTGGGAGTCCTTGAACTAGGGTTGCCAGCCTCCAGGTGGTGACTGGAGATCTCCTGGAATTACAACTGATCTCCAAGTAACAGAGATCAGTTCACCTGGAGAAAATGGCCATTTTGGAAGATGAACTCTATCGCATTATATCCCATTTAAGTCCTTCCCTGTCCCCACCCCAAATCTTACACTCCTCAGACTCCATCCCCCAAATCTCTAGGTATTTCCCAATGCAAAGCTGGCAACCCAGGCTTGAACCTCCTTTTGGAGAACCCTAGCCCCTCCCCTTTCTACCTTTTGGGGTGTCTGTTGTCAGTCCGACAACTGTGCATGCCATAAACTCCTTCAGTGGCCTGGCTCACTGAGGCTGTAATCACACACACTAAATAATACACTTTCAATCCACTTCCAGTGCACTTTCCAACTGGGATTTTGTCAGTTTTTAGCAAATGTGCTTTTGAATGTATTATTTGTGTTTTGCTGATGCCATGTCTGTAACTGTCTCTGCATTTGTGTATGTGGGGCTTGGGAAATGCTGTGTGTTTTGCTTGCTTTGCATCTCATGATTGCACCTGGACCAG
>NW_015161408.1:183020-188418 GCF_001447785.1 Gekko japonicus
AGTTCACCCAGTAAAATCCAGGTGGAAAGTGCATTGAAAGTGGATTGAAAGTGGATTATTTAGTGTGTGTGACCGCAGCCAGAAAGTGGCATTTCCTTGTACATACATTTATTTATTTGTAGTATTTTTATCCCGCCCTCCCCACAAGCAGGCTCAGGGCCTCCCCACAAGCGGCTTTATCCCGCCCTCCCCACAAGCGGCTTACATTACTTGGCACAATGTACCAAGTGCATATAAAACAGTTAAAACCATTTAAAACAAACAAACCAATTTGCAATTAAAGTGCTCACAGTGTTATTAAATCAAGATGGCGTACCATACCGTGTGGCATCCAAGCACCCAGCTCATATGTATGGAATAATTATTCCCCTCCCTCCCAGCCCTAAATAAATCTTTCTAGCTCAGCCAGGTGCTTTGTATCTCCGCATGGATGAATAGTCAGGTGCACAGATAAAATTTAACCACAATCTGAGATATTTACAAGAGAAAAAAAAATGTTATTAACTAAAAAAAATCTTCTACATACAAAGAGCACAACAGCAGGGGAATATCTATCAGAATGTAGTGCATGGGTAAAGAAAACTCTAGGAAATGAAATGCAAAAGGAATACCAGCTAAGTCACACTGGTTGCTGAGTTACCTTGGCATTTCTTTCAAAGAAATGGACACAAGACGGCAGTGTTCCCTCTAAGCTGAGTTAGCGTGAGCTAGCTCACAGTTTTTTACCCTCCGTCTCACACGTTTTTATCTCCGCTCAGCAAGGGACGGCTCCAGAGCAAACTAATTTATGCGGTAGCCAAATGGCTTGCTCACAACTTTAATACCAGTAGCTCACAAAGTAGAATTTTTGCTCACAAGACTCAACAGCTTAGAGAGAGCATTGCAAGATGGTAGGAATGCTAAAATAAAGCACGGTCTTGGCATCTGGGCAGACTTCATTTCTGTTCCTTCCCATCCTACTGGTCTTGGTGTGCTCACTTGAGTGGGCTGAACATTTAACTCTTTCCTTCCCAGCTGGGAGGGATCCTGTGGGACCAATCCTGTATTTGTGCACTGAGCCATCCACTTCTTGCCAAGACAGCCTTTGACTCATCATGTTTGGTCATTCACTAATTGCTACTGATTTTTAGCTGTTCAGGCTGCAATTAGAGATGCTAGCCTCCAGGGGGCCTGGAGACCCCCAGAATCACAGCTCGTCTCCAGACTACAGAGATCAATTCCCCTGGAGAAAACAGATAATTTGGAAAGTAGACTCTATGGCATTGTGCCCCACTAAGGTCCCTGTCCTTGCCAGGCTCTCTTCCCAAATCTCCAGGAGTTGCCCAACCTGGAGCTGGCAACCCAGTGGCTGGGGAGGGGGGATGGGACCTGTCAACCTTAGCTGGAATGTTAAAAGTAACTCGTCTCCCTCCTCCCTGAAAACATCTCCAAATGGTCTCCACTGCTTCCCCCATTTATCACTGTAAATATCCGTGTTTCTTCTCTGAGTATAGCATGAGGATCCGATGGCAGAGATCACAGATGAGTGTGTTATGTACGCAGACCGCCACCAGGGGTCCATGGCGCAGGTAAAAGCTTGGATCCTAGAACAATGGGAACCTTGGATCCTGAATCCCCCAGCCCCAACCAATAGCCACTTTGGTGGGACATTCAAACCCTCCAATGGGAGTGGGGGGTTGCTGGGTCGATATGTATATAGTTGGCCTGCCGGCCGGTAGACTTTATCTTTGTGTGTGTGCTTCCGTGGAGGCAGATGGCCCTGTATCCTTGACACAACAGCAACCTCCTCAGTAGGAATAGCAATACAGGCAAAGGGCTCTTTTAGTCTTTTCTCCCTAGTGGGAACAGAAGCATAGGCAACGGACTCTTTGCGCCTCCCCCATGGAAATTGCAAGAGAGGTCTTGGTAGAATCGGGTCATTATTATGTGCTTATTATTACCCCCAGGGCTATTTTTGGGCAGGAACGCACAGGAACGAAGTTCCGGCTGGCGTCAGAGTAGGCCACGCCCACTACAGCCAAAACCTCTGCGTGCCTGGCTACAGAGGGAAGGCCTGGAGAGTAACACACACACCTTGGCGACTCCGAGGCAGGTAGGCTGGGGGGCCCCTGGAAGGATCCAGTTCCTGCTACAAAAAGAACCCTGCGCACAGCACACCGCATCAAGGAACCCGCTCCCTGCTAATGCTACGCCATGGCCTCTGCCCGGGGGAAGACGTAGGCCACCCAACCAGAGTGTGTGCTTCCGTGGAGGCAGATGGCCCCGTATCCTTTACGCAACAGCACCCTCCTCAGTAGGAATAGCAATACAGGCTCTCTTAGTTTTTTCTCCCCAGTGGGAACAGAAGCATAGGCAAAGGACTCTTTGTGCTTCCCCCCCCCCATGGGAATTGCAAGAGAGGTCTTGGTAGAATCGGGTCATTATTATGTGCTTATTATTACCCCTTTCCATTTTCCTGGGCTTACATACCAGGTTCATAGGAAAGGAAGAAGCAGAGTTATTATAATTCATATTGGCTTGTGAGTGGTTAAAGAGCCCTTTGTCCTGTCTCAACTCAGCTGGGAGAAAGTAGCTGATGTGCACAATCCTTGGGATCAGGGCTGTGCCGGGGACCAGAGCAAACCCTTGGTCTGCCAACAGCTAGTCCCTCTCCTGGTGGTAGAATGGGCCATCAAGTTGCAGCTGACTTATAGTGACCATGTAGGGTTTTCAAGGCAAGAGGCTAACAGAGGTGGTTTGATGCCTCTGCATCACGACCCTGGACTTCCTTGCTCATCTCCCATCCAAATACTAACCGGGACCAGCCATGCTTAGCTTCCGAGATCTGCTGAGATTGGGCTAGCCTGGGCCATCCAGGTCAGGATGACCTTCTCATCCGTCCTAGTCCAGATCAGGTCTGGACTAGGATATGGGAAAGAGACCTGTCCAGGTGAACCATCCTGCTGCAGGTTCTTCAGGTGAATATGTTTCACAGCCGGAGTTCCTTAGTTGTAGATTTTCCGGGCTGTATGGCCATGGTCTTGGCATTGTAGGACCTGATGTTTCACCAGCTATCTTACAATAGCACTACAGATAAGATTAGAATTTCAACAGCCGATCCATATGCAAAAGAACCTCCTCAGGAAAGCTCCTCCATTAGCATGTCACAGCCCGGGGAACTCCTACAAGATAATGACTCAGCCCTACCTCACCTTCCTGAGTAGATATAAATTACCTGCCTACCATTTTTCTTCTCACCTTGACACAGAGAGTACTTCGTCTTTCTGTGTTATACCTCTGAGGATGCCAGTCACAGCAGCTGACGAAACGTCAGGTCCTACAATGCCAAGACCACAGCCATACAGCCTGGAAAACCTACAACAACTTCTTCAGGTGACCTCAGAATCAGGCAAAGCGTGTTCTGGCTGATTCACTAAAGCATCACTCAAAGTAAGTTGGTTGGCTGGCCGGCCTGATCTCATGCAAGACATCCAGATGTCACATGGACACAATTAACCTGCAAAACCCTAAAAATCACAGTCCACGCCCAAATGTTAGAGGGCCTTCATCCAGGTTGTGCAGTTGCTGTGTTTATGGGCTGTTCGGAAACAAAGAATGAGCTGTAAAGCCATTCGCCTGGCCTGTGTATGCATCTTCGGTATGTTGGGTTTTTGAACATGCCGAGTGCCAGGTTCGTTCCAGATGTCTAAACTCTGAGCAACCTCTTGTGGTCTGTTGCTTTTGTGCTGTTGTAAAAGCAGCTCTCCTTCAGCACTACCTACGCATTTCCAACTGTGATGCTCAGTATGAGCCTTATTATGCTGGAACGAACCCCGAGCAGAACAGGTGTGTGCGACATAACTCTGTGTCAACCTTGGCTGAAACTCCAGAGTTGTCTGTTAAACTATGGTCCTGGGTGCCAAAGTGTGGGTGATGGTTTTGTTCCAGCTTTGAATGGGTTCTTTGGGCCTGCACCACTGAAGCAAGGATTCCCCAAACTGAGTTTTTTGTTGGAGTGAGTCACTCAGTGTGCCTGGACATTAGGGGACACTACATCACTCCAAGTGCATATAGGTGTTATTTCCTTGAATGGGATGCCTCTCTTTGTCTTAACCTAGGAGCTGCCCTCTGACCCCTCTTCTCTGTCCCTTTGCCCTCTCACTTTCAGCACATGGCCGTCCATAGAGACACATGTCTCTGGAGGTCTCTCCTGCAGAGACAAAGCCCTCATACTCCCACACACACGATGCCAGACAAGCTGCCCATTTGTGTTAGGGAAAGTACTTCTTTTTCTTCCTTTGACTGCAACCTGAATGTGAACTGGAGCTCCTTGAACAAATGTAATTTTTCCTTTTTTGGAATATACTTCTAGGGAGATTATTTGCTGCACTCAGTATCACGCTTCTATGATGGGGCAAAACTCCGCTATATTAACCAAATATCCCAATAGTTTTTGGGCACACTTGCCTTTCAGAGATTCACATCCAACGGCAAACTATTTATCCCCTCCCAGGGGTGGAGATGTGCTTCCCCCCAGCCCTCATATCCAGCATATTTTTCCCAGGCCAAACTCTGAGCTTGTTTTATGCATAGGTTTGCCTTCCCTAATAGGTGGGGCAGCTTTACTTCCAGCTGAGGCTTCAGAGAACTGAGTGGAACAAAACAAACAAACAGTGATTTATTCATAACCCACAGGAATGTCTCTAACTCTGTTGCCAAGTCCAATTGTATCTTAATGTCTATGTACTGTTAGCATTAGAAACATATACACCAAACAAGAATGCGGGGTATTTTTATGTTTAAAAACTTTAAGAACAGAAGAAGAGTCCTGCTGGATCAGACCAGTGGTCCATCTAGTCCAGCATCCTGTCTCACACAGTGGCCAACCAGTTCCTCTGGACAGCCAACCACAAGGCATAGAGGCCAAGGCTTTCCCCTGATGTTGCCTCCTCGCTCTGGGATTCAGAGGTGTGCGGAGGTTCCCCATAATCACCAGGGCTAGTAGTCACTGATAGATTTATCTTCTATGAATCTATTTAATCCCCCTTTTAAGCTGTTTATTCGTGTGGCCATCACTACATCCTCTGGCAGTGAATTCCACATTCCCAACCCTTAAAGGTAAAGGTTCCCTTGCTCGAAAGCCAGTCGAATCCGACTCTAGGGTTGCGGTGCTCATCTCCGTTTCAAAGCCGAAGAGCCAGCGCTGTCCGAAGACGTTTCCGTGGTCGTGTGGCCGGCATGACTAAACACTAAGGCGCATGGAACGCTGTTACTTTCCCACCGAAGTGGTCCCTATTTATCTACTTGCAATGTCTTGCTTTCGAACTGCTAGGTTGGCAGGAGCTGGAACTAGAGAGGGGAGCTCACTCCGTCATGCGGCACACTCGGGTCCCGAACTGCTGAACTACTGACCTTCCAC
>NW_015161408.1:189948-196087 GCF_001447785.1 Gekko japonicus
GCATTAAAGTTATGAGCGGGCAATTTGGCTGCTGCCTAAATTAGTTTGCTCTGGGGCCCTCCTTCCTGAGCTGAGACAAAAAAATGTGTGAGCCGGAGGCTAAAAAACTGTGAGCTAGCTCACACTAACTCAGCTTAGAGGGAACTCTGGTCCAGACCCCATTATCCTATGCCTGAAGTTGGGATTTTTTGTCCCAGTGTGCATCACCTTACAGCTTCTCCATACAGCTCTTGTGTAAATGAATAATAACTGCCTAAAATGTGTGAGCCGGAGGCTAAAAAAGTGAGCTAGCTCACACTAACTCAGCTTAGAGGGAACTCTGGTCCAGACCCCATTATCCTATGCCTGAAGTTGGGATTTTTTGTCCCAGTGTGCATCACCTTACAGCTTCTCCGTACAGCTCTTGTGTAAATGAATAATAACTGCCTTAGGGTACCCTTAACCCTCTTGAAGTACGTGATGGGGGGGAAGAGTGGGTGGGCAGAGCAGGGGAGCAAATGGGAGGGATTTGAAGCACTTCCATAGATCATTTTTTTTAAAAAACAGAAATATTCTTAATATAAAAATAAACAATGGAAGCTATCACATTGCAAATTAAAAAGATCGTTTTTTAAAAAATACTTGGTTATGGCAAAGTAATGGATGTGATTGTATTGCAAATTAAAAGGACATTGGGGCAGGGAGAGAAATGTTTAGGTGGAGTAGATTTTCCCCCTGCTCTGTTTTCTTTCAGGTAGGGACAGACAGTCCAGTCACAAGTGCCCCCCCCTCGGTATGTTACTAGCTTGGTGTAGTGGTTAAGAGCATGGACTCTAATCTGGGAGAACCGGGTTTACTAACTCAGCTTAAAGGGAACACTAATCCTGGCATGAAATGGTCCCTCTCTCCATTCCCATCCATCATAACAGTATTCTACGTGAAGAAATCATAAATGGCCTTCTGTTCAGTAGCATAACGTCCATCTGTGGCTATCAGCCACAAGGTATAGATAGGAACTCTCAGGCTGGGGCAAGTGATGCTCTGAATTCTTGGTGTTTGGGGGGGGGGGGCAACAGTAGGAGGGCTTCTAGTGTCCTGGTCCCACTGGTGGACCTCCTGATGGCCCTGGTATTTTTGGCCACTGTGTGACAGAGTGTTGGACTGGATGGGCCACTGGCCTGATCCAACATTGTCTTCTCTTATGTTCTTATCTCCGAACCATGTGCTTGGCATAGCACAGAAGAAGGAGGAGGAAGAGAAGGAAGAAGAGGAGGAGGAGGTTTGGTTTCATACCCCACTCTTCACTTGGAGTCTCAGAGTGCCTTACCATCTCCTTCCCTTCCTCTCCCCACAACGGGACACCCTGTGAGGTAGGTGGGGCTGAGAGAGCTCTTTCGAGGACTGCTCTTGAGAGAACAGCTCGGAGAGAGCTGTGACTGACCCAAGGTCATACCAACAGCTGCATGTGGAATCAAACCCGGTTCTCCCAGATTAGAGTCCACACTCCTAACCACTACACCAAACTGGCTCTTGATTCAGTCCAGGAGTGTATTGGCAATTAGCCAGTTCACACCAAACATGTTGGTCCGGAGTTGGGGCAGTCAAGAGAGACAGAAGCTCTGTTCGGTTACAGCGAATGCATGTATAATCTGTGTACAGCGTACACTTGATTGTTCTTTGTATGTGTGTTGAATAAATTCTCATGTCTCAGTTAACACATGTACAGCTGAATGCAAGACCCACATTTATCCAGTTAGATTTGAGTCTACAAGCAGCTTGGACTGTAAGGAGATCCAATCAGGCAATCCTAAAGGACATCAACCCTGACTGTTCCCTGGAAGGCCAGATACTGAAGCTGAAGCTCAAATACTTTGGCCACCAAATGAGAAGGGAGCACTCCCTGGAGAAGACCCTGATCCTGGGAAAGACTGAAGGTCAAAGAAGACGAGGACGGCAAAGGATGAGATGGTTAGACAGTGTCATAGATGCAACGAACATGAAATTGAGCAAACTCCAGAGCACGACGGAAGACAGGAGGGCCTGGTGTGATGTGGTCCATGGGGTTGCGAAGAGTCAGACTTGACTGTGCGACTGAACAACCACCACCACAAGCAGCTTAAAGACCAACAAGATTTTCAGGGTATAAGCTTCTGAAGAGAGCTTTGACTCTTCCAAGCTTGGTCTCTAAAGTGCTACTGGACTTGAATCTTACTGTTTTACTGGAAAAACCAACATGGCTACTCTCTGAAACCACATTTATCCAGATACCAGTCCTCTGTTTTGTTCATAAGATGAACATGCATTGGCTTTCTTATAAACAGATGTATGCCTGTACAGGAAGGATGCATGTGTGTTCACTGTGGCACGAACGGGGCTAGTGAAAACCCAACACCAGCTTTGGATGGAAACCGCACCACCATTTTTAGATCTCTGGTTTCTCAAACAGAGAAAAATGTCTGCCACATACATGGAATATTTGATATCTATGCTACAAGCAATGTTCCCTCCAAGCTGTGGAGTCTTGTGAGCAAAAGTTCTCCTTTGTGAGCTACTGGCATTAAAGTTGTGAGAGAGCAGTTTGGCTGCTGCATACATGGAATATTTGATATCTATGCTATGAGTAGAATCAAACACAGAGCTAGAAGGTACCTCAAGGGTCATCTAGTCTAACCCCCTGCACGATGCAGGAAATTCACAACTGCCTCCCCTCCTCCCCCAGTGACCCCACTCTGTGCCAAGAGGAAGGCAACCCCCCCACCACTCCAGGATCATTGAGCCAACCTGGCCTGGAGGAAAATTCCTTCCTGACCCCAAAGTGGCAATTGGCCTGACCCTGGGCCTGTAAGAAAGGGCCATGAGAGCCGAGCACGGGCTCTCTCTTTCCTGCCCTCCCTCTCATGATCACAGAATTAGTATTGCTTTCCGATGGCCATCCAGCCTCTGCTTCAAAACTCCAAAGAAGGAGATCCTACCACCTCCCCAGGAAGCCTGTTCCGCTGAGGAACCGCTCGGTCAGGAAGTTCTTCCTGATGTTTAGCCGGAAAACTGTTTTGATTTCATTTCAATGAATTAATTCTGGTCTGACCTTCTGGGGTGACAAAAACACTCAATCCTCTATATGACAGCCCTTCAAAGATCCAGCTGTATAGAGCTGTATAGAGATGCCATTCTCCAGGTGGGTAAACTGTCCAACTGCCATGTCTACATTGTTTGACTTATGCATGGGTAAATTCAAGAGCTGTGGTTCCAGAAAAATTTATGCCTGAAGAAGATTTGTTCGAAACACGCAGGTTATGCCCGGGAGGCGTGTTGCTAGGCCTGCTTGCTAGCTGAATCACCTCATGGGAAAATATGTCTACTAGGCTTGCTTGCTAAGCTGAATCATGACAGTGAGAAATACAAGCTGCCTGCTAGCTTTACCTGATAGATCATCACTTGGGAAATGTACAATAGGTTGCTGCATTGTTCGGTACAAATAACTGTGCATTGGTATTTATCCTCCATCAGGCAGAAGACAGTTGGACTCTTCATGTTATATAACTTTAGTTTGAAAGTGTTTGAAATGTGATGTTGTAGTTTGAAAGTGTTTACAATACGCTAGAGTTGATGTTGTGTATAGAAAGCAAATATATTTAGCTATAAGTACATGTGACTATTGTGTTTATTATTTCAACACGGTGTTTTCTGTGTTTATCTAACTTGGCCGTGTTCCCTGTGTGCTTGTTGTGGTTCTCCAGGTGGGGCCTGGGGATCCCCCGGAATTACAACTCATCCAGGCTACAGAGATCAGTTCCCCTGGAGAAAATGGGTGCTCTGGAGGGTGGACTCCATGGAATCGTACCCCTTTGAGGGTCCTGTCCTCTCCAGGCACCATCCCCAAATATCCAGGAGTTCTCCAGTCTAGATCTGGCAACACTACCTCCCCCTCCCCCGCCAGTAGCCAGGGGGACCTGGCAACCCTACGTATCCTATCACCTCTCAGTTATCTCTGCAGGCTAAACATACCCAGCTGCAATGTTCCCTCTAAGCTGTGGAGTCTTGTGAGCAAAAATTCTACTTTGTGAGCTACCGGCCTTAAAGTTGTGAGTGAGCGATTTGGCAACTGCATGAATCCGTTTGCTCTGGAGCCATCCTTCCTGAGCCAAGACAAAAATGTGTGAGCCGGAGGCTAAAAAACTGTGAGCTGGCTCACACTAACTCAGCTTAGAAGGAACACTGCCCAGCGGCCCACCTTCCCCTTTTTTTGCCATTTATGAATGCTTTGCTCCAATATATCCAACGTGGCTGTTGGAAGAAGCCGTGCAAAGCGATCGATGTAATGCCCCCCATTTCCTGTTTTGGCATGGAAATTCTGCAGACCTCACAAAGGTTAATTGACTTCGTTGGCTAGACGCTGATGTTGTAAAAATGCATTCTTGCTAAACGTTACCCATTGATTTATCTGCTGGCAAACCTGAACTCCCGTCCCAATGTAATTCTATGGCTTTCAGATACGTCCAAACCTAACAGCAATGCAATTTGGCTGCGCGAGAAGAGCTGCCTGTACTCAAAACGGAGGTAGTTAAATTTCCAGTCGGCATCTACCTTTCAGCAACAGAGATAATCTATTAACACTCAGCAGCTTGGACCAGCATCTACGCTGAAGGGATGGGACAATTGCCCCAGGTGATAGCCAGGGATTTGGCTGGTCAACCCAATACCTCATCTACTATATTCAGGAGGGGCTGGGGCTCAGTGGTAGAGCATCTGCTTGACACACAGAAGGTCCCAGGTTCAATCCCTAGCATCTCCAGTTGAAGGACCAGTAGGTCATGGGAAAGACCACATCCTGAGACACCCGGAAAGCTGCTGCCTGTCTGAGTAGACAAATACTGACTTTGGTGGACTGATTATCTGATGTAGTAGACGGCAGCTCCATGTGTTCAACCCCTTTTTGTACAGTGATAAGATGGCCACCATCAATGTTCTCTCTCTTTTAACAAAACTGCTTCTCTCGTTGCTGCCTCATTTAGTCCCCATTTTAACAAGCCCAGAAAATAGAGGACTGGGGTATGTGTGGTTGCTAGGCAACCCAGGCTGTGTTTCTGGACCACACAGTTGCCACTGGGGAACATCTCTTGTTGTAACCCGGTAACTGCCTTCTGTGTTCATTGGCTTGGGAAAAATGGCTAGCTGGACTAAAGGGGGGGGGGGGGGGGGGAGGAGCAGAGGCAGCAGTAGGCATATAGCTAGCTAATGCAGAAAAACAGAGATTGGGGGTCACATAATATTTTATGGTTGTAGAGGTGTGCCTAAATAGATAAAGCCTGAATATAATAATCAGGTGTATAGAAGTTATTGCACAGGTACGCTCCTTAAGGAGTTGGGATCAGTTGCTGCTATGCTTGCAAATCTAGAAAGTTGCATTGTAATGCGTGAAATGGCCCAAGATCTCTGGGTGGATGTAGTTCCATGATTTTTTGCAGCAGCTGCAGTTTAAAGGAAAGATCAGTCTTGGAGGGGGGAATATTTAACCCTTCCCCTTGCATGGGTTTCTCATCAAACGGTTTCATTGCCAATAGGGATGGGCACGAACTGACTCAAGAACTAAGGTTAGTAATGAATTTGGGCAGTTCGTGGTTTGCATACTAAAGAGGTGCCATGAACTTCCACAAATTTTGATACAGTTCATGGTGGTTTGTGGAGGTTCATGAAGAGCAGAAAGCAGGGGTTTAAATAGCTTGGAGCCATTTAAACCCCTGCTTTCTGCTCTTCCCTGCTGCTCAGGTGTTTGGTTTAAATGGCTCGAAGTCATTTAAACCCTGCTTTCTGCTCCCTGCTTTTCACAGGGTGCAGAAAGTAGAGGTTTAAACTTTAAATGGTTCAATACGAACTGGTTCAGTTCAGAGAGCCAGTTTGGTGTAGTGGTCAAGTGTGCGGCCTCTAATCTGGGAGAACCGGGTTTCATTCCCCACTCCTCCACTTGCACCTGCTGGATGACCTTGGGCAAACCGTAGCTCTGATAACAGCTGTTCTTGAAAAAGAGCAGTTTCTGTCAAGAGTTCTCTTAGCCCCACCTACCTCACAGGGTGTCTGTTGTGGGGAGGGGAAGGGAAAGGAGTTTGTAAGCCGCTCTGAGACACCTTTGGGTAGTGAAGGGCGGGGTATAAATCCAATCTCC
>NW_015161408.1:196105-229024 GCF_001447785.1 Gekko japonicus
TTCTTCTTCTTCTTCTTCTTCTTCTTCTTCTTCTTCTTCTTCTTCTTCTTCTTCTTCTTCTTCTTCTTCTTCTTCTTCTTCTTCTTCTTCTTCTCAAACAGGCTTATCAGTTCATGGCTCTGTTCCTGGTTCAGCCATGAACCGCGAACTGAACCGAACTGCAACAATGCAGTTCATACCTATCTCTAATTGCCAAGCTGTTTTCATCAGAGGAAAATATATGCTGTCTTTATCTCCCAGCTCTTTGTGTGTGTATGTGGGAAAATGTTCAGGTGAAAAATAAATTGCCCTCTCCCCCTTTGTAACCCCTCTTATATTGTTCTAGCAATTGCATTCAGTCTTTTGGATCCAAGAATGATCAGGGAAGGTCGGAAAGGAGCAGATTGCAAAGGGACAAGGGAGTGGGGAAGAGGAAACCTAGGACTGTGAATCCTGCCTTGGCAGTAGTGATGGAGAAAGAGTGAGATGCCACAGCCCACTTTTTAAAAAGGTGTAAGTTGAAAATTCCAAACCCGAATACATCATGCACCTGTCTGATCCGCACCATGGAAGCTCTCTGGATGACTTTGGGCCAGTCGCCCTTTCTTAGCCTAGCCTACTTCACAGGGTGGCTGTCAAGGTAAAATGGAGACAGGAAGAAGCATGTATACCATCCCAGGCTCCTTGGATGAAGGGCGGGATGAAAATGTGTCAGAAAAATAGACTGACAGATTATCATGCATACTTGTCAAGAAGCCATGATTAGTTCCCCCTCCCTGTTCCTTGTACTCTAGCAGACCTGTGACAAATGTGTGAGATGAGGTTACATGAGATTGTGCTTATGGGAGCTTTGCCTTGGATTTAGACAGGAATTGATTTCAGTCCGCACAGGAAACCATCTTTCCTGGTCGGATTTCGAGCTGTTGGCTGAGGCAGTGGGAAGAACCGTCTCGGGCAGGGATCCAGTTTCCTATCTCTGCCAGCCCTTTTGAATGAAGACAAGTAGAGGGATGACCAAGCCAGCGTTTCCTTCACTCTTCCGCCCTTCCTACTGTTATCTTTGGCTTGGCACTCTTGAAAGGACTGTGTCAAACCAGTTTGACATTGCTGTAGCCAGCATACAGAAGAAGGGGCTAGAGATTTTTGTTTCAACTTCTTCTTTCCTTGTTTTAAGTTTCCAGCTTTTCAAATAAGATTTAGACAGGGCCATCAAAGGTGTGTGCGTGTGGGGCTTAGGGGGACAAAATTCTCACTGGGGGCTCCTTACCCCAAGGACCCACAAAGATTTTGGAACAACCTCCGCATGGAGATGC
Organism: Gekko japonicus; assembly: GCF_001447785.1. Classification (NCBI taxonomy): domain Eukaryota; kingdom Metazoa; phylum Chordata; class Lepidosauria; order Squamata; family Gekkonidae; genus Gekko; species Gekko japonicus. Next base: position 197,398 of record NW_015161408.1, read on the forward strand.
CTCTGGCCCTCTTGATCCTTACGAGGCAGCTGAAGGCAATTTTATTCATGATGGCATTTGATCAGTTCTTCTGTCTACTGCCAGTTTTAAATTATTGTTTTCAACTTGTGTTTTTTTAATGTATTTTATTCAGGGCTCTCTTTGTAGAAAAAGCCCAGCAGGAACTCATTAGCATAATAGGCCACACCCAACAGCAGGAACTAATTCGCATATTGGGCCACACCCCTGACAGCACCACTCATTAGCATATTAGGCCACACCCACATGTTACCAGAAGTGTGGTCATCCAGCCACACCAACCTTTTGCTTCTTATTCTGTTTACCTTGTCTGTTGTCAAAACCCAGGGCTTTTTTTGTAGCAGGAACTCCTTTGCATGTTAGGCCACACACCCCTAATGTAGCCAATCCTAATGAGTTTCTGCTGTTGCTTGTGGCCTATTATGCTAATGAGTTCCTGCTGGGCGTGGCCAACTTGGGAGCCAGCCGGAACTCCGTTCCTGTGCGTTCCTGCCCAAAAATAGCCCTGATTTTATTGTATTTTATCATTGCTCACACTGCAAGTCACCTTGAGTTCCTCTAAGATAGAAAGGCGGCTAATAAAATGTTTTAAAGAAATAAAAATTAAGTAAAGCTGGGTGAGTCATGTGACTTGATTACCTGTAATGATTGGGTTGGTTCTGGGTGGCCTGAGGGTGGGCCCGGGGAAGTATTTTTCTGTGTGGCTTTTGGTACTGTGGCATTCAAAGTGGATTTCATTTCTTACGGTGTGATTTTGTCCTGGAGAACTGAATGCAGAGGGCGTGAGGAGAGAGAAGAAAAGACTAGCGGCCTGTAAACATTGGCAGGATTTATGGATTAGGACGGAGGATCTGGATTTGAGGAGCGACGGGGCAAACGCTATACCTCCCCAAATCCCGATCCTCTTGTTCTAATCCTCCGCCTGAAGCAGAATGAGAAGATGAGGCAGCAGAGTGCTGAGGGGGTAGAAGGGACTGTACCACTCTGGACTGCAGGTGAGGAATACGTTTTTCAGTTCCCCAGCATTGATAATACCAAGTAAAACGGGAAGCAAATGGAGCATGCTGAGAGTTAGGTAAGGTGTTTTTTTTTTACTGAAGTCCTCATTTCTTTATTTGCAGGGGATTTCTATTGGGTTAAATGTTGTTGTTGTTGTTTTAAAAAACCATTTTTCTTGGAAGCATAGAAACTTTATGCAGTATCCCTGATCCTTCACGTCTCCCAGTTAAGGGGGGAAATGCTGTTCAAATTGCAAAGATGATCTGACTCCAGCGGTAACAAGAGAAAGAAATTTAACTTCCAGAAATAGAAGCGCATCTTACATGACACATTCATGTAGGTACATTTAACTTATTGTGAGCAGATTAACTTTTTTTTTAAAAAAAGGTTAACTTGCTACAGCTCCAAGCCCTGGTAAGAGAGAAGAAGAAGAGAGGTCCTATATAATTTTTTAAATGTGTTTTTATTGTATCACGATATTGTTATTACATTACAATTTAATTCCAAAAATTTTTGATACTTCTTTTACCCCTATTTTTCCCTCCCCCCCTAAGGTGGGCAACATCATATTTTCGATTTACATTTTCAACCACGAGCACATTCTTTCCAACTTTCCAAATATGCCCATGTTGGCTTCCCCTTTATAAACCTATTTAAAGTATACCGTCCATTTCTTTTTTATCTCCTTCCTTTTTGCAATCCATAGCTTATCTTGCTTTAAACATTCCAATATGTCCGATTGTATATATTCGTATGGATATTCATTCCATTTTTCTAGAGTCCAGTTTGAGTTCTCCTTCCAACCATATGCGATCACTGCATGCGCTGCTAATATCATTGCTTTAAAAATATCCTGATTTTGTTTCTCAATTCTATAGTTTCCCAATACACCCATAAATAATAAATCTACGTCTATATCCAAGTTAACTTGAGAGGTCCTATATAAGATGAAAGAGAAGGCCAGCAACAGCCAAAGAAGCTCAACATCTCACCAATGAGAGGGTGGAGCCAACTGCCAAGTGTACCCCAATGAGAGATAATTCTCTCAACCCTTTCCCTCCCAGATCCTCTTGCACAGGGGTCATATCATAGAAAAAGAGGTGCAGGAGCTCATTAGCATAACTCATTAGCATAACTTATTTGCATATGCCACACCCCCTGACATCACCGGAAGTGTGTCAGAAGGCAACACCCACCATTCAGGCTCCACTGGACTGTTTTGGATTGCTAGCTATGGGGGGGGACGACGTGCAGATCTGCCCTCACAGAGGAGGGAGCGCTTGTACCTGAAGGCAGGCGGTGGGGGGGGGGCGCTACAACTTACCTGACTGCTTCTTGCTCTTCGTGGCCCAACTGAGGGCTGCTGGGAGCAGGGGGTGGGGCTTTTTGCATGTGCCCACCCCCCCGGGCTCCTTACTGCCGGAGCTCCGCTCCTGTGCGCTCTCGCAGGAAATGACCCCTGCTCTTGCATGCAGAGTTAAAATATCCAATGACTTTCACATTGGAGGAGTGTTAAAAATGTTATTCTCACCAACATGTATTCTAAAGTGGTATGGCCCATCCCGTCCTCCAGAATTGTGTTCCTCTTTATGTGCATGTGCAGACCAGGCATACAATTTTGCATTCTGAGAGTATAGGTAAGTGCCTAGTGACCACTGAAATCCTTCCTTCACTGGAGGATTGCTGAAAGCCCCTAAAATGGGCAGGCCCTTGCAAGGGCGGCTTGCCTAATATTAAGAAACATTCCTGGCTGTTGATGCAACCACCTTCTCCCCCAGTCTGAAGCCTAGATCTCACAAAAAGCAGATGAGATGGACAAACACAACTCTTACAGTTGGGGTCGGAGACCGGCATGACTGAATCCTCCTGCATTTAAAAAACCCCAACAACCTGTATGTAGAAAACAAAGACATTGGGGAGAAGGTGAAGACAGAACACCTGTCCCTGACACCTAGTTTTCTACCTGCAGGGATTTTTTTTTAATATATGGGGGGATATTCCATCAAAGAAGCCCTAGCCTGCACCCAGCAGTGGTATCGTTGACCAGAAGATTTACGATCTCATCTGCTGTTTGTGACAACTATTATCGAGGGTGCTTAAATTATATACATGCTAATCTATTTTTTTTTAAAGGTAGGCCTCATTTTTTCACGTAAAATGCACAAAACGGCTTCCACGTGTGTGAAAGGGGAACGGTGCTCCCGCAGTCCAACTGTCTGAGCCTTCTCATAGGGCTTTGGCTTGTCCTGAACTGCCTGCTGTGATGTTACCTGGGTCTGAATGATGGGCCATGGGCCACTCACTCTCAGCCTAACCTACCACACAAGGTTGTTGTAAGGCTGCAATCACACACATGAAATAATCCACTTTCAGTGCAGTTTTGAATTGGATTTTGCCAGTTCACCCAGGAAAAATCCAGTTGGAAAGTGCACTGAAAGTGGATTTCGTGAGTGTGATCGCAATCGTAAGAAGAAGACTAAGTGAGGAAGAATTTGTGTCCTGTTTTGTGTTGCAGTGTCAAGTTGCAGGTGTGTCTAGTGAACAGACCATGCTGGACAATGGGAACATTAGCTCTTTGCTTCCTATGTTTTGTGGAAGTAGTGGAACGCTACAGGGGTAGCCGTGTTCTGCTCCAGCCAAAGGAACAGAAAATCTTGGTTTCTTGCTCATCAGCCAGAGACCACTTTGTCACATGCACAAATCTTGGGCTCTGACTCACAAAAGCTTTTGTAGCAACAAACATGTTAATCTTCAGGGAGCCACAGGACTCTCTGATGTTTCCTTAACCCTTCTGATCAGGCCCATTGCCAGGGTTTTTTTCTTCATGGGGCATTTACATTTTTAAAGGAGCAGTTGGTCAAATTAAAGTTAATTAATGAGGGGGCGTGGCCCTGAAATGCCCCACCATAGCTACGGGCCTGAGTCTTATATCTTCCTGAAGGAGTGAGCCAGGCCCTTAATGACATGTGGTCAAATCTTCCAACATTTTGGGGTTTTGCCTGAAACCAAACAAAAGGGTATGTGTGTGTGTTCTGGTCACAGCTGAAGTAGTAGTCCTAGGAGGAGGAAACCGTTTCCACTTTTCTCTGGATAAATCTACCTGCATCTTTTAGGGGGGATTTAATCCAGAACAAGGCAGGAATAAAATTGCTGGGATAAAAATTCCGTTGCCAGATTCCTGTTTCTTTTGCGTGGCTACTTTCACATCCTGATTGGGCCTCCCATATTGCAAAGGAAGCCGGCCATGACAAAGGCAAACCGAGACAGACCCCAGACTCATCTGAGATAGTACAGGAATTTATGTAAAGGTTCCCCCCCCCGCTCCATTTTTTGTCACGCTAGGGCAGTAAACAATTCTAAACCGACCTTGTAGACAAAGCAATCGGATACACAACGTAGCAAACATGAGCAATCTTACATTATGTTGGGGGTGTGGGTGGAAGTTAAACATTACATGAAGTGGGTCAGAGATCAGTTTGGAAACTTCTAGATTTCTCTGGGAAAGAGTCACCCATTAATGGGATTCAAAAGTTAAGAGACTTCATAGTAAACAGAACGTTTGAACTTGGTACATTTCAGATGCATGAAGATCATTCTCAGCTGGAGAATATACGACCATACGGGGAGGGCCCCCCCCACGTTTCGTGGTCTTTTAGAGGACCCCCTCTTGAGTTTCATGGTCTTTTAGAAAATTGTTCAAAAATTTTCTTTGTGAGTGTGTGACTTTAATGGTTTTTATAATTGTTTTTCTTGTGTTTGGATTTGCTTGATACTTACAGCTGAAATTCTGCCACTCAAGGTAACAGACTAACTTGTCTCTATGGTTGTTCCAGACCTGACAATCAGTATGGCTTTCCCCAGCCTGTAAAATACAGGCTTTCCCACCAGCCTCCCTCCACTAAGATGCGCAGACCAAGAGCGTGATGCGGTGGCAGGCCTTGAGCGGCAGTCTTGCCTCTGCCATGATCTGCTAGGCGACCTGAGGCAGACCCGTCTCTCTCTCTCTCTCAATCTCATTTGCTTTACAGAGTTCACAATACTGGCCTATTTTGCAGGCCCATCAGCGGGAGAGGCTGTGGTTCAGTGACAGAGCATCAGAAGGTCCCAGGGTCAATCCCTGGCATCTCCAGTTGAAAGGATCAGGGAATGGGTTGATGTGAGAGACCTTGGCCTGAGACCCCGGAGAGCCACTGCCAGTCGGAGCGGAAAATACTGACCTTGATGGATGCTAAATACTGGGTTCCATGGATGATCGGACCCCAAGCTTAGTAATCAGCTCTCCTTTATTAGTGATTCAGCAAGAGCCAAAAGCCAGGGCAATGGCCCTGTTTAAATATCATGCAAACCCAGTTCCCCAAACAACTACCAACGATAGGCCATTGTCAGAACCCTTAATTCCTCATTGGTCACCTCCAGAGTCCTGGTGGGCTATTGTTCTAGAGTTCCAAGCTCAGCCAGTCTCTGGTAGAAACAGTCCTGGAATGTCCCAGTCCCAATACAGAACAATGGGTCAATGGTCTGATTCAGTATAAGGCAGCTTCATGTATGTTCATTCATGGAATTACTGAGATAATGCTACTAACACTCGTGTTAATGGGTAACACAGTCCACATGCAATTTGCTGGCTGTCCAAAGCCTCCCAGCCTCCCACTTCCAAAAGCCCACAGGTTTCCTTCCTAGAGTGTGTACTTTAGATTGAAGTGTGTGTTTCTGCTCTTAATTATGCCCTTAAAACTAGCTTTACTTTCATGAGGTATGACTGTTATCAGCTGCCTTTTGTGATCCTGCCCTCCTGCCGGATGGAGCTGGCCTGGCCATTGTGTTGGAGTGCCCCGCCACACCACGGTCCTCGCTCAACCTTTGCGCCAGAAGTATTCAAGTACCCATTAAGGGCCAGCATCCGTTGTTGACTTAGCTATTAACCGTGAACCTTTCCTGATTTTCCTCCTGCTTCATATTTTCCCTTTCTCCAAACACAAGAAGGCTGGAAGGAGAGGATGGGAGAAAAGCAGGTTGTGGGGGGTGGGGGAGAGTGATTTTTAGCAGATAAGGAGCCTTGGGATTAACCACAGTTGTCGTACAGTCATACAGAACTGTCCACATGCATAGTTTCTTGGATCTCCTTTGGCCCTAAGAGAGAACGGTTTATCTAAAGAGACCTCAGTCAGGAGTACAGATTTGAACCCAGGATTTTGAATGGCTTGAACCACTTCACCATACGCCTTAGTATTGCCCTACCAGAGATATTTTGAAGACATGTAATTACATTATCATGTGTAAACAGGATGGGAATTTCTTGTTGGAAGGACTTTCAGTCTGGGGCAAGTGATGCTCTGTATTCTTGGTGCTTGGGCGAGGGGCAACAGTGGGAGGGCTTCTAGAGTCCTGGTCCCACTGGTGGACCTCCTGATAGCACCTGGTATTTTTGGCCACTGTGTGATACAGAGTGTTGGACTGGATGGGTCATTGGCCGGATCCAACACTGGCTCCTCTTATGTTCTTATGTTTATATGGCATGGGCCCTGGCCTGGGTAGACGGGGCTAGCCCAGTCTTGTCAGATCTTAGAAGCTAAGCAGGGTTGGCCCTGGTTAGCATTTGGATGGGAGACTACTAAGGAAGCACAGGGTTGCTATGGAGAGGCAGGCAATGGAAAACCAGCTCTGAACGTCTCTTGCCTTGAAAACCCCACGAAGTCACCATAAGTCAGCTGTGACTTGATGGCAACCCCCCCAAAAGAAACCAAAAAGAAAACCCAAGTAGAACATGCATTGACTAAAATAAGAGGTGCACACAAATCAGTGTTCCCTCTAAGCTGAGTTAGTGTGAGCTAGCTCACAGTTTTTTAGCCTCAGGCTCACACATTTTTGCCTTAGCTCAGGAAGGATTGCTCATGAGCAATCCTTCCTGAGCTAAGGCAAAAATGTGTGAGCCTGAGGCTAAAAAACTGTGAGCTAGCTCACACTAACTCAGCTTAGAGGGAACACTACACACAATTATGGCTGAAACTCTTTCAGAGGACAGTTCCAATTAAAAAAAATAATAATCAGCAGTTCAATCCAGTTTTTCTTTTCCCTGCACATAAGTCATCCCATCCCAGAATTAGTGATAATCTTTGCCAACAAGAGAGACCTGGCTTTTCAGAGTGAGGGAGGGGCACCATTTGGTGAAATTCTGTACACTTTTCGAAGCCTGGGCTGAATCACCAACCCCCCCCCCCACATGACAGCCAAAGAACCTCCCTTCCCCCGTCTTTTCATTCTGCTGCCTGTGCTCGCTGAGTTCAGTTCATTAAGGTAACAGAGCTCATTAGCAAAAACTCACCCATTCAATCAGCTCGACTCAAAGGAGCGTTTGTGGGTCATAGGTTCAGTCCAAAGAGAGACTGAATGATGGTCGATCTGTTCAACAGCAAAACTCTTTACACTGACAGGCCAGGCTTGGGGGAGCTCCCTGCCTCCTGTTAGAAAGCCCAGTTGGTTTAGATTTCAGAAATGCATAAAATTCTTCAGCTAACAGCCACTTCCCTGCCAAATCTTTAAATCAAAGCAGAGAACAGGTTGTCTGCAAGGATGGCTTAATTTAACCTTGAGCCTATTCTGGAAAGTAAAACGGAGGCGTTTACTCTGACTGCGTGCCCTGTGTACAGACGCATTGGACGGGGAGAGGATGGATGGACGTTTGAAAGGGCACGTGTCCCCTTCTAGCAGAAAGCCGTCCAGCTTTGGAGCGGAAATAAAATGAAAGATGGACAAGGTCCATGAAGTTGGGGGATGAGCAATCTGAATCCAGTCAGTACACAAGGATGGGACGGTGTGTCACGGTTGACCAAAGCAGGTTACAGTACATAGTTATCATGTTGATTTCAAATATCCATGGACACTTTCACCTGACTGCTCATGTCTGTCCCTTTGCTCAAAACATGTCTATTTTCCCTCCTCCTTCTTCTATTGTGTGCATCCAAAACTTTCTGAGCTGGCATTGCTTGCTTGCTAAAATGTCCATTATTCTGCATAGCCACACTGTTAGATAATGGAACCCCCAGGGCTCAATAGAGATATCAGCTTCTTATCTCACTACTGTCAGTTAACACTGCCCGTATACTATTTCTAGCACAATGCATCCCAATTTTGAAAAACAGTAATTTTTTTGAAGAACTAAATAAGCTGTTAAGAAAATTTATATGGCAAGGGAAAAGAGCCCAAATAAAATTGAAATTTCTAAGAGAGAAAAAAAACAGAGGATGTTTCAGCCTCCCGGACTGGAACTTGTACTATCAAGCAGCGGCGTTGGGATGGCTAAGAGAATGGGTGTTACTGGAAGACAAAAGACTATTAAAATTAGAAGGCTATGATCTACACATGGGCTGGCATGCCTATGTGTGGTATGATAAGGATAAAATACATAAAAGCTTTTCTAGTCATATAATAAGAGGACCACTAATGAAAGTATGGAGGAAAATAAAAGAAAGATACTATAAGAAAATACCAAAGTGGGTGTCGCCTCTGGAGGCCTGTATAATGCCAACATTAATAACAGAGAATAAAAAGATAACATATGAAGTCTTACTGGTTGAAAAAAATGAATTGAAATCGTGGCAATCTCTACAAGCAATGAACATAAATCTCACTAGTTGGGAAAAGATTCAATTAAGCTCAAGAGCTACAAGGGACAAAAAGTTGAAATTTTATGATTCAGAAATACAATTAGACAAAATATGGTTGAGAGAAAGAAAAGCTGGTGCAAAAAATGTATAACTTTCTATTAGAAGAAGAACTAATGGAGGACTGGAAAAAACCATCAATGATTAAATGGGAAAAAGATCTAGGACATAATATAGAACGAGAAGAATGGGAAAAGACATGGAGATCGATTAAATTATTAAGATCCACATCGTACAAAGAAAATATAATTAAAATGATATACAGATGGCACTGGACGCCAGATAGACTGCAAAAATGTTATGCTAATGTTTCAGGGAACTGTTGGAGGTGTCGGAACAACATAGGAACGTACTTCCACATATGGTGGAAATGCGAGAAAATGCAAAGATTCTGGAAAAATACTAAACAGTTGATTAAAGATATCATAGGAATAGATCTAGCGATTACACCGGAAATTTTCTTATTAAACATCACACCAGAAGGACTTAAATACAATGAAACATGTATTATTTTATATGTAATTACTATATCAAGAATACTTATTGCAAAAAATTGGAAGTCAGATAGGGTACCGAGTAAGGAAGATTTGATTAGCATACTTTTTGAAATAATCGAAATGGATAAGTTGAATATGTTTTTGGCGGGAAAAACAGAGGAAAAATTTAAACAGAAATGGCAAAATACCATAAAATGGTATGAAGAAAATTTGTAATGTTAACCCCCAATTGTTAGAAAATAAGAGACAAATGTATGTATGTTGTTGAAAACTGAAAATAAAAATGTTCAAAAAAACAAAACAAAAAAGACTGCCATGTCTTTGGAATGTGTTGGGAGTGATCCTCCTTCCTGGTACACTAACGATGTCTCCTGTCTGGGTTGTTATCTGTGTATGCTTTTCTGACCTTGGGCTTCCAGCTGCTCCTGACTTGCTGGGAACAAACGGCTCATTTTTCTCCTGCTCACTTTTCTCCCCCGTGCACGGGACCATGCACAATGCTTATTGGTATATGCTTGTAATGGGGGGTGCTTTGAAACTACTGCTGCTTTGGGTGCCCTGCTGCTTTGGGCCATTTCTGACAAAAAATGTTCAAGTGTCATAGTTATGAACTACCAATAAACAGAATACTTCTTTTGAAGCACTGTGTGGTGTGATCTGACTATAGAACCTGACAACTACCAGTGTTCCCTCTAAGCTGAGTTAGTGTGAGCAAGCTCACATTTTTTTAGCCTCCAGCTCATAGATTTTTGTCTTAGGTCAGGAAGGATGCCTCCAGAGCAAAGTAATTTATGCAGCAGCCAAATCACTCACTCATATTGTAGAATTTTTGCTCATAAGACTCCACAGCTTAGCGGGAGCATTGCACACATGCTAAGTCATTCAGTTCTTATTTATACCCAGAAATTAAACTTTGTTGATCTTATAGAGGCCACTGGACTCAAACTTGGTTCTCACATCTGTTGTTAACTCCTTTACTATCTATATGCCAACTTGCTGCTGTTTACATGTCCCACGGTATGTGTTATTCCAATCTTAGCTTATTTATTGCTCAGTTACTTATGCATCTTGACTCTAATTAGCTCTTCTTGGCAACTAAACCCACCCACCTGCATGTAATATTTGAGGAAATCTGTTTCAATGTATGTGAAGAAGTGTGCACATGCTGAGTCTCGGTTCTTGCAGGTACGCAGGGTTGAGCTTGGTTTTTCTGGACCAGTGTTCCCTCTAAGCTGAGTTAGTGTGAGCTAGCTCACGGTTTTTTAGCCTCCAGCTCACAGATTTTTGTCTTCGCTCAGGAAGGATGGCTCCAGAGCAATCTAATTAATGCAGTAGCCAAATTGCTCGCTCACAACTTTAATGCCAGTAGCTCACAAAGTAGAATTTTTGCTCACAAGACTCCACAGCTTAGAGGGAGCATTGCACTGGACTAAAACTTAGATAATGCACAGCTGTGATACTTTCCCAAGACTGCTTCCACACATTGGTCCTTTCCGCACTAGACCTTAAATCCTGGTTCAACTCTGTCTCCAATCTTACATTCTACACTGCACGCAAGTTCACTGCTGTAATTATCTCAGGGTATTTTTACATTCTATACTACACTCAAGTTCACACCTGTAATTATCTTTTGTTCCCAACAGTACATTTGAGGTCACCCCAGTTTCGCCTCACACTTGTCCGGGGATAAACGGGTGCTGTTATAACCAGGGATAAATGCAAGGTATTGTGTTGCAAGTTGAACTCTGATAAAACCAGGGATGAGATCCCAGTGCAGAAAGGACCACTGACAGCTTTCTGTGTCTACCGGATGGCTTTGGGGAGGGGGGCTTTAAAAATATTGACATGTTCACGATAGCATTGTAACGGTAAGGTGATGTGTCCTATCACCATTTTAAAAAAGTGTTCCAGTGGCACTGGGGAGGGACGCCAGTGAGTCGAGGAAAATGGCACTGATGTGGGTGGGAGGTCCCAAAAAAGGTGTACCTTCCCTTCCGTACAGTGTGCAATGACTACGCTTTGAACGATGTCCCCCCCCAAAAAAAAATAATAACAGCAAACCAGGTTTGAGAAAGATCACAAGAAATTGGGGGAATGGACAGACACAGAAGTGGGATGAAAAGAGGATGATGCTCTGTGACAGCTCCTGAAAACAGTGCCACAATAAGGATGCTAAGGCAGACCCAGACATCTGTGCAGAAGCAGCCCCAAAAGCCGGCTCCTAGGAACTGTCACGGTTGATCCCAGAATCAACAAATGGGGAGGGGGGGGGAGAGAAGGCATGCCTAGCATTTCTGTTGCTAATAATAATAGATCACACATTTTGTGTCCTACGAACCCAGAATTTCAAGGCAGTTTCAGGGGTTCAGAGAACAGTCAATTCAAGTTTTATAAACAGAAACCCTAATTATGTGGTTGGCTGTAACTGCATACACATGTCACACACATATGATGTCCTTCCCAAGCATCTGATGCCTATTAATTGGTTGTTTGCCAGTTCCATAAAAAGACACTCCAGTGGAAAATATATGTGCCTGAGCACACACCAGTTGGGCTCCCCTCATGATCACGTTGCTATCATAGAAGCCGAATATTCATGTTCTTTGGCCTGGATCCACTCGAACATGTCCACCGTGGATGTACTATGTCATGTGTGCACAGAAATGCATTTTGTTCCCTCTCCCATCACCATAACAATCACATTGTTGAAAAGAATGAATCGTGAGAACAGCCTCTCATGTACTCATTTGGCACAGCGGCCTCTGAGCGTTTTACCGAGTTGTGAGGTGAAGCGCTCTCCCCCCAACCTCCCCTCAAGGGTTAATGTGGACAGTAACAGGCCTGAACTCTCTTGAAGGTGCTATTAATTGGGGTTTTTTTGGCCTGCAGGTTTCTTATCATCTTCAGGGCCAAAGATGGAAGTCTGGTAATTAGTTACTCAAGGGAACTTGTGATCTGTGATAGGAAGGAGGAGGTTGGGACCTGTGAGGTAATTTTTAGAAGTTTCTTTTGGAGACATGTTATCATTGCCTGATGTGACGGGCCAAAAATTAAAATTGAATTGTGGCCCTGAAGATTATAGGCCAAGACGATGACCTGCAATTGCTAGAAATGACGCTCCTGTGAGACCTTCGTATCAAAATTAAGGTTTGTGCCACTTAGCACAGTTCTTATGAGTGTTGGGTAGTTGAAGCTTGCTTTATTGTTTTCCTTTCTGTATGGCTTCAGAGTAATGTGTTGGCAATAATTTCTCTTTATTACTATTTCTTAAACAATCTTATAACCATTTTTTTTTAAAAAAACAGCAGTCTGGTTCTTGTGTGCGCTTGACCTGGGAGCCCACAGGGTTTAGTCCTGTGATTCCTTGTTATGAGTCCTGACAGTTCGGCTGATAATGGCTGCCGAACTGTCCAAATCGAGAGCAGTTTGGGCAAGTCTCATGGGAATTGTAGTTTACTATGCCTCTCTATAGCAGTTTAAAAATATGGCTTGTTATATTGTTACTGCAAAAGTAATAAAGGTGTGCCTTGCCTACGGCGAAAGCTCAGACAACTAAACAAAGAGCACCCCATTTGCCATGTTTGCACAGAAATAGCCACAAGACACAAACAGAAACTAAACTTGTTGTCGAAGGCTTTCATGGCCGGAATTCATTAGCTGTTATAGATTTTTCGGGTTGTATGGCCGTGGTCTTGGCCGTGGTCTTGTAGGACCCGATGTTTCACCAGTAGCTGTGACTGGCATCCTTAGAAGTATAACACAGAAAGATGGAGCCATCTACATCTGGCAATAGCACTACAGATAAGATTAGAATTTCAACAGCCAATTCACATGCAAAAGAACCTCCTTAGGAAACAGGAAACCTCCTCAGGAAACAATCCATATACAAAAGAACCTCCTCAGGAAAGCTCCTCCATTAGCATGTTCACAGCCTGAGGAACTCCTACAAGATAATAACTCAGCCTTACCTCACCTTCCTGAGGAGATATAAATTACCTGCCTACCATTTTTCTGCTCACCTTGACACAGAGAGCATTCCATCTTTCTGTTTTATATCTCTGAGGATGCCAGTCTCAGCTACTGGTGAAACATCAGGTCCTACAATATCAAGACCATGGCCATACAACTCGGAAAATCTACAACAGCTAAGAAACTAAACTTCTCAAGCTACTACACAGCTACAAGGCTATCTGGTGTTGAAGTTCAGCAGCAAACAGTCAGGGTGAGATGATCTGATATGAGTCTCAACCAGTGTTCCCTCTAAGCTGAGTTAGTGCGAGCCAGCTCAATGTTTTTTAGCCTCCGGCTCACACATTTTTGTCTTAGCTCAGGGAGGATGGCTCCAGAGCAAAGTAATTTATGCCGTAGCCAAATTGTTTGCTTACAACTTTCATGCCAGTAGCTCACAAAGCAGAATTTTTGCTCACAAGACTTCACGGCTTAGAGGGAACATTGGTCTCAACCTGCATGTAGGATTCCATGCTTGAACAAGGTATGTTTGCCTTGTCAGCACATTCACTGTGAAAATATTAGCATGTGCAGTGCAAGCATTTGGGGCTGAGGTATTAGAAACATGCACGATTCCTCCCTGAATTTCAGATTGGTTTCAGAATTGTTGTGAAGAGACCCGAAGAATCCTCTGGGATCATCATGTTCAATCTTGCGCATCAACACTTGAAAAACCAAACCCTAAACTGTGTCTTCTTGATTAATGTGCCTCCCCTTCCACTCTGAGGAAGTTAATGAAGTCCATAACATCCGATACATCTGCCTATAGTCTCCAAGGAAGATGAGTTAGAATTCTCAGAATCTCAAGTTCTATTTTTAAAACTCATCCGTGTGGAGAGATAAATATTAAACAAAACATGGTGCAAAATTACAAAAAGATTGTGGAGGATCATGAACAAAAAAGTTCAAGTTAGTTACGGTTTGGACAGCTTCATTTCCTAAGCCTATGTTTTAGGAGGGACCTTTCAAAGGATGCCTTAAGGCAGGGGTGTCAAACATATGGCCCCTGGGCTAGATCTGGCCCCTGCAGGGCTGCTATCTGGCCCACAAGCAACTGGCTCTCTGTTGCTTCTTGCTTCCTGTTCCCTGCATTGCAGCTCCTTTTGCCCAGTCTCTCCTATTTCCTGCTTCACAGAAGAGAGAAAGAAAGCCAAGCCTTGATTGGGTGAGGCCTCCTCCCCCTCCCCCTCTGGGGGAGTCCAGTAGCAAGAGTCCAGTAGCACCTTAATGACTAACAAAATTTGTGGCAGGGCGTGAGGTTTCATAAGTCACTGTTCACTTCTTCAGTTACAGCTAGAATGTGAGTCCATCTGTCCTTATGCCTTGGAGAGTGAAATGATTTCAGATGCCAAATGACAATAGGAGGCACTGGTAATGAGAAGAAGAAGAAGAAAAGGAGGAGGAGGAGGAGGATTTATACCCCATTTTTCACTTGGAGTCTTCCCTTCCTCTCTCCACAACAGACACCCTGTGAGGTAGGTGGGACTGAGAGAGCTCTGAGAGAACTGCTCTTGAGAGAACAGCTCTTAGAGATCTGTGGCTGAGCCAAGGTCACCCAGCTGGCTGCAAGTAGAGGAGTGGGGGATCAAACCCCGTTCTCCAGATTAAAGTCCACCGCTCTTAACCACTACACCAAACTGGATCTCGATTCAGTCCAGGAGGATGCATTGTTTTGAGCTTCATTATCAGTTGCAATTCAGCAGTCTCTCTTTCTAATCTCCCTTTGAAATTCCTTTGTAAGAGAACTGATACTCCTAGGTCAGCAACCGAATGTCCTAAAAAGTTAAAATGTTCCCCCAGTTTCTTTTTTAATGTTGTGGTTTCTAATAGCAGTAGAAAGAGTAAGAGTCCAGTAGCAGCTTAAAGACTAACAAAATTTGTGGTAGGGTATGTGCTTTCGTGAATCACTGCTCACTTCTTCATACTTATTTTCAGGGCTATTTTTGGGCAGGAACGCACAGGAACGGAGTTCCGGCTGGCTCCTGAGTTGGCCACGCCCAGCAGGAACTCATTAGCATAATAGGCCACACCCAACAGCAGAAACTCATTAGATTGGCTACATTAGGGGTGTGTGGCCTAACATGCAAAGGAGTTCCTGCTACAAAAAAGCCCTGGGTTTTGTCAACAAACAAGGTCAACAGAATACCCAGCAAAAGGTGGCTGTGGCTGGATAACCACACTTCTGGTAACATGGGGGTGTGGCCTAATGTGCCAATGAGCTGTGCTGTCAGGGGTGTGGTCTAATATTCTAATAGGTTTGGGTGGCCTATTATGCTAATGAGGTCCTGCTGGGCTTTTTCTACAAAAAGAGCCCTGCTTATTTTCATATTTTTTTTTTGCATCCTGGACTGAATCTTCTAGGGTTACCAGGTGCTTACCCAGCAGGGGGCTCCATGCTGCTCCCAGGATCTTCTATGGTCACCATAGAGTTTTTAGCCAAATGCTAGAGAGTTCCCCATGTGACATACCGGGCGTGATGACATAATTGTGTTGGGCATGTCAGGTGCAGTGGGGCTCTTTAGGGGCAGGCATCCCCCCATCAGCCAGCTGGTTGGTGGTGGATTGGGCCCCCCGAAATTGGAGAAAACCATGCCCCTATCGAGGGGATGGCAACCCTAGAATCCTCCTGTACCAAACTGAGACCTAGGTTTCCTGCCTCATTACCAATGCTAATATCTCCATGCCTACTACCCCTCTACCAGTTTGGTGTAGTGGTTAAGTGCGTGGACTCTAATCTGGGAGGACAAGGTTTGATTCCCCACTCCTCCACTTGCAACTGCTGGATAAACTTGGGCAAGCCATAGTTCTGTCAGAGCTGTTCTTGAAAGGGCAGTTCTCTCAGAGCTCTCTCAGCCCCACCTACCTCACAGAGTATCTGTTGTGGGGAGGGGAAGGGAAAGGAGTTTGTAAGCCACTCTGAGTGAAGGGCGGGGTATAAATCCAATCTTTTCTTCTTCTGCATATCACACCTAATCCAACCAAACCTGCTATTGCTATTTGGCATCTGAAATCATCTTTATATAGTTTTTATATATGGCACCTCGCGTTACATTTTATGGCATAGATGGTCTGGTCCGACAAAGTGACATTTATGTCAGATCCTGCCCTTGTAACAAATGAGTTTGACACCTCTGCCTTAAGGTTTTCATATTTGAAGGTAGCCATTTTGGAATCAGAATATACCTGCCAAGTGTAGCTTGATCTATAATTATTCAGAAACTGAAGCAAGTTTAATATATGCATGCACATCACAATTTATTTCACTATTAACCCCCACAATTTTTTTTGCAAGTCAGGTATTTCCCCCCTGTTATTGCATCCTGGTTCTTGACTAATCAGGCAGAAGTGCCAATAAAACCGTTGTACAAAAAGTAATATTCTTAATTAGTGGGCAAGGCAATAAATGTCTGCTTGACTATTTTCATTAAAATGGCTTTTGAATCTGTTTCAAGTGCAGATGGTAGGTAATAACTTAAAACTTAAACTGCTTTCCAGAAATCTGATTCAAGTTTACGCTTTGGCCAAATTTCATCACTCTTTTTTGGCAAAAAAAGAGAGAGAAAAGGACTGAATAGCATTGCCTGGTTCCTCTGCTGATGTCAGCATGGTAGACTCATGTGATGGTGTTACAGATAGAGCAGAGGTTACAGAAGGGTTGAGAATCCAATTGGTCTTTTTTCATATCTACATCTACAGTTTCATCACTGGTGACTGCAGATAGCTGCCATGCAAGGAACAGGTCAGGCATGCATTCAGAAGATATTTTGTAGATATCTGGCACCAAATGTGAGCTGCAAGAGTCTTAGAAAGACTTGCTTGGACGAAAAGGGAGTCCGGTGGCACCTTAAAGATGAACAGAATTTATTCCAGCATTCCCTACTTTCCCCCGACGTTAATTATTCACCTGTAAACTAACTGTTTATGTGCTTATTGCATTTTATTCTTCACTCTGCGTGTATAAAGTGCCGTCAAGTCGCAGCTGACTCATGGCGACCCTTGTTGGGTTTCCAAGGCAAGAGATAAACAGAGGTGGTTTGCCATTGCCTTCCTCTTCACAGGAACCCTGAAATTCCTCGGTGGTCTCCCATCCAAACACTGACTGGGGCCAGCCCTGCTTAACTTCCAAGATGTGATGAGATTGGGCTAGTCTGAGCCACCATTCTGCACTAGGTTTTGCATTTTGCTGATGTAAAAAGCAGCTGGGAGTGTCTCACACCCGCTCCGAGTGAACTGATGACCTTTTGGATCTTGTTTCGAACTAGTCTTTCTTTGTAACGGTGCCCCCTCCCATAGTTTCTGTTGCACAGGGGTCATTTCCTGCAGGAGCACACAGGAGCGGAGCTCCGGCAGTAAAGAGCCCAGGGGGTGGGCACATGCAACAAGCCCCACCCCTGCTCCCAGCAGCCCTCAGTCAGAGCAAGAAGCAGCCAGGTAAGCTGCAGAGCTCCCCCCCAGCTTCCCAGTCCAAAACAGTCCAGTGGCACCTTTAAGACCAAGGTTTATTCAGATACGAGCTCTCCCTCCTCTGCGAGGACAGATCTGCACGTTCCCCCCCCCCAATAGCTAGCATGTGGAGCCTGAGCGCTGGGTGATGCCTTCTGACATACTTCCGGTGATGTCAGGGGGTGTGGCATATGCAAATAAGCTATGCTAATGAGTTATGCTAATGAGCTCCTGCACCTCTTTTCCTACTAAATGTCCCCTGCTGTTGCATATATAAAAATTGGCCATGTGGATCTGCATGTCAGTGCTCCTGATGAAGTGAACCCTGAACGGATCCATCCGTCTTGCAAGAAGTCATCCCCCTCAGGCTCCTGTGGCTAGAGGAAGGCTTTCAATTTTGCTCAGTCAAGCGACAGGATCCATCCCTCTGGCTCACACAAGTTTATGCTGAAATAAATGTTGTTAGTCTCCAAGGTGCCACTGCAGGCTAACATGAGAAAAGAAGAAGAGGAGGAGGAGGAGGAGGAGATTGGATTTATACCCCACCCTTCACTTGGAGTGGCTCCTGTGGCTAGAGGAAGGCTTTCAACTTTGCTCAGTCAAGTGACAGGATCCATCCCTCTGGCTCACACACGTTTATGCTGAAATAAATGCTCTTGAGAGAACAGCTCTGAGAGAACTTTGACTGACTCAAGTTCACCCAGCAGCTGTGAGTGGAGGAGTGGGGAATAAAACCCGGTTCTCCCAGATTAGAGTCTGCTGCTCTTAACTACTACACCAAGCCACTACCCTACGACCCATCTGGAGTTATCACTGGGATACCTTAAAGACTGATACAGAAAGAAAAATTCTCCACGGCCCCCACCTGATGATCAGAATGTCGTGCTGGGATTTTATGCAGCCTGTGTCTGCTACCCATGGTCATACAACACAAAGCTGCTTTATACCGAATCAGACCATTGGTCCCTAGGGTTGCCAGCTCTGGGTTGAGAAATACCTGGAGATTTTGGGGGTGGACCCAGGAGAGGGTGGGATTTGGGGAGAGGAGGGACCTCAGCAGGGTACAATGCTATAGAGCCCGCCCTTCCAAGCAGCCATTTTCTCCAGGGGAACTGATCTCTGTCTCCTGGAGATCAGTTGTAAGAGCAGGAGATCTCCAGCTGTCACAGGGAGGGTGGCAAACCATTAAAAGTCAGCATGTCTACTCATGCTGGCAGCAGCTCCCCAGGGTCTCAGATAGAGGTCTTTCACATACTGCCTGGAATTTTTTCCACTGGACACGCCGGGGACTGAACCAGGGACCTTCTGCATGCAAAGCAGAGGCTCTTCCATTGAGCCACGGCCCTTCCCCATTTGGTACCACTCAGCAAGGCTTGTTACAAAAATTAGCCTACAAGGTGGCACATTTTTTGTTTGTGCCACAGCAGACTAAGCCTCGATTTAGAGACAGTCCCAGTAAAGCACAGGGCCTCCCTGCTGGTGACTTTGCATGGGCCTGGCCTTGCATTTAAACTGTGCTTTAATGGATGCAAGCCAGCTAAGTCGGCTGTGTTGCGCATCTGATGTCCGAAGTTGTGCTGGGGAGCTCAGTTTGCACAGCCGCTTTGCACGAGCTGCAGCAGCGCAGACGAAACGAGGAGCTGAGCCCGTGCAAAGCCGCGCTGCAAAGCTCTTCCCTTTGCCAGCAACATATTTCAAGTCAGGCCAAACACAGCAAGCCCTCCGGAAGGGGGTTGTTTGGGTTATACATTTTGAAAAGTACACGAGACTTAAACTGATTTCATGGTCAGGGTTATCTCCGTTTCAGGAACATTGGGAGCGAGAGATCGGCTGCAGATAAGTGTGTCCTAGAATGGCAACAACTGAGGCCTAAACAACATCCTAGAATTTCCGTTGCTTTGAGATGTTATTCATAGGGATCGACAATGTCTGTTATTGGCTAACCAGGGGTGTCGAACTCATTCATCAACAAATAAGTAAAACAATTAAAAGTAGTACAAAATACTTACAATTTCTTACCTATGAACCCAATCGTGTAACACATGATGGCTCCCAGGTGTAGACTATGTATATGCCCAAGGGCCAGCATATTCCACCAATGGAACAATTTAATAAAGTGCACAGTGTAAGGCGAATCAGAGACAGATTAGAGCAGTGGAGGCCAATATAGCTCGACATCTGCAGCTTCAACCAAAGGCCTGGCGGAACAACTCTGTTTTACAGGCCCTGTGGAACTGCATGAAATCCTGCAGGGCCCTGATCTCACCAGGGAGAGTGCTCCACATGGCTGGGGCCAGAGCTGAAAAAGCCTGGTTGAGGTTAAGTGGATGTCTTGGGGGCCTGGGATTACCAAAGTATATTGTTCAGCCAAGCATAAAGCCCTTCAGGGGACATATTGGGAGAGATGGTCCTGCAGACTGCATAAGGTTTCATCAGATCTTGGAAGCCATGCAGGGGTGGCCCTGAAGAAGAAGAGGAGGAGGAGGAGGAGATTGGATTTATACCCCCCCCTTCATTCGGAGTCTCAGAGCGGCTTGGATGGGGGGCTGCCAAGGAAGTCCAGGGTTGCTACGCAGAGGCAGGCCATGGCAAACCAGCACTCTGACTACTATTTATTTATTTATTTGATGTATACCCCACCCTCCCTGCTGAAGCAGGCTCAGGGTTGTTTACATAAAAATTAAAACAGATATTTATTTATTTATTTATTTATTTAATTGCATTTATACCCCGCCCTCCCCGCGAACGGGCTCAGGGTGGCTCACATAGGGCACAGAGTGCATATAGTATACAAAAATTAAAACTATTAAAAATCGGTTTCGACGGATGCACATATAAAACTCCTAACATCTTGCGTACCAGAGGGGAAGGCTAGGGTCATGGAAATGCGGTCCCTCAGGTATGTCGGACCCTGGCCATGTAGGGCTTCAAAGGTAAGCACCAGCACTTTGAAGCGAATCTGGTATGCTATAGGCAGCCAGTGCAGCGCTTTCAGTACAGGTCGGGTGTGCTCCCAGCTAGGGACGCCCACCAACATCCTGGCCGCAGCATTCTGCACCAGCTGTAGCTTCCAGATTTGCGACAAAGGCAGCCCCATGTAGAGAGCATTACAGTAGTCTAACCTTGAGGTGACCGTCGCATGGATCACTGTAGTTAGGTCATTGTGGTCGAGGAAAGGAACCAACTGCCGTATCAGCCAAAGATGATAAAAGGCTGATCTGGCAGTGGCTGCCACCTGGGCCTCCATCGTTAAGGTAGAGTCCAGAAGCTCTCCCAAACTCCTAACCTCCGAAGCTGGCACCAAAGGTGCCCCATCAAAGGTCGGAAGCGGGAGCCCTAACCCCGATCCGGTCCGACTCAAGCACAGGACCTCCGTCTTCACCGGGTTTAACTTCAGCCTGCTCAGCCTGAGCCACCGAGCCACGGCTTGTAAAGACATAGCAAATATAAAACCAGTCATAAAGTGCTAGTGTACAATATTATGTGACGACGGTGGAACACTGGTAACAAATCAATCATAATGAAGAGTGCAGTCAGCACTGGTGTTAGGAGGACTGTCATCTTGATCCGAATCATGCTGGTGAAGCACAGGCTGTCGGTGGTGGTATTAGGGCACAGGGTCTGAAACTTCTGTTCAACGAGTGTCTTCTGGGAGCTCATTCCACCAGTGCGGAGCCGTCACTGAGAAGGCCCTGGCCCTGGCCGTAGCCAGCCTGCAACCTTTGGGACCCAGGAGGGCCAGACGGTTTTGAGACCCTGAACTCAGTGCTCTCTGGGGAACGTGTGGGGAAAGGTGGTCCCTCAGGTACGTAGGCCCCTGACCATAAAGGGCTTTAAAGGTGAGAACTATACCACATGGGCTTTCAATGACTTCAGCTTTCGCATCCCTGCACGTCAGGGAGATGCGGTGCTAGGAGGCAAGCCATAGCCAATTTAGCCCATGGTTCCACAACGTGGTGCATATGGGTGCCATGTTGCCTGTGGACACCTTTTTGGGTGCCCGCCAAGTGTTTTTACAAAGTAGGTGGGGCCAGGTGGGGATCTTACCCAGCAGGGCTTCTGATTGGCTGCTGAAGATCTGTTTGGCTATGCAGAGTAAAATGACATTGTTTCAGTGGCCCCTGCCACCTTAAGTGTTTGTTTTATTGTCTCTGGCCCCTCTTCCCCAGAGTATTTGAGCTTCCTTTGTGGGACGTGGCTCCACCTCCTACAGCAGTCATTTTGTGGTTGCCCCCACCCCCCCTGCGTCACAGTTCCAAAGATGCCCACAGGCTCAAAAAGGTTGGGCACCCCAGGT
Organism: Gekko japonicus; assembly: GCF_001447785.1. Taxonomy (NCBI): domain Eukaryota; kingdom Metazoa; phylum Chordata; class Lepidosauria; order Squamata; family Gekkonidae; genus Gekko; species Gekko japonicus. The sequence goes on from NW_015161408.1 coordinate 219,321, forward strand.
TAGCCAATGACCGACCTCTGTCCACCTCTTGCCTTAAACCCCCACTGGGGGTCTCCATAATTCTGCTGGGACTTGATAGCACTTCCCACCGCCATATTTGGAAGTTAGGCCTGTCCGAGTTCAATGGGAAAGGAGCAAGAGTCCATTGGCACCTTAAGAACTAACAAGATATGTGGCAGAGGATGAGCTTTCATGAGTCGCTGCTCACTTATTCGAGTTGGACCATGAGGAAGGCCAAGCGTCAAAGAATAGATGCTTTTGGATTATGGTGCTGGAGAACACTCAAGAGTCTCTGGAGAAAACTCTTGAGAGTCCCTTGGACTGAAAGGAGATCAAATCAGTCAGTCCTAAAAGGAATCTACCTTGACTGTTCCATGGAAGGCCAGATACTGAAGCTGAAGCTCAAATACTTTGGCCATCAAATGAGAAGGGAGCACTCGCAGGAGAAGACCCTGATGCTGGGGAAGGTCAAAGAAGAAGGGTTCGGCAAAGGATGAGGTGGTTCTCCGGAGGACGACTGAGGGCAGGAGGGCCTGGCGTGATGTGGTCCATGGGGTCGCAAAGAGTCGGACTCGACTGTGCGACTGAACAACAAGGTGCCAATGGACTCTTGCTCTTTTCTTCTGCTACAGACGGACTAGCACAGCTACTCATCTTGATCTATGAGTACAGAAAGCAACTGGATTATTTGTGCCCTTGATTGATATTCTGCTTTTCATCCCCGGAGCTCAGGGAGGTACCCCCATCACTGCCACCTAATAGGGATGCCAGCCTCTCAGGCATCAGCCTCAGATCTCCAGGGATTTCCGAACCCGGAGTTGGCAACCCCAGGGGAATTGATCTATGTAGTCTGGAGGTCAGTAGCAATTCCAGGAGAACTCCAGGCCCTACCTGGAGGTTGGCAACCCAATTAACTGGCATTGAAATAAACGGAGCGTGTGTGGGTGGGGCGGGGGGGGCCCGGACCTTTCTGCCAAATGCCGCTGAACGAAGGAAGAAGGACGACAGGGAGTTATTCGTCAGGTTCCAGGCGACCCCAAAACAGCCCACAGTGCGCGGGGAGAGCTTTCCAAGTCGGAAATGATAAGCGGCGCTCTAATTAATGAGGAGGGAGAGAGGCCGCCTTGTGCACAGTCTCGGGCTCCATTCAGAGGCATCTCGAGAAGAAAAAAAGAAAGAAAACTAACATCCTTTTGGCAGCTGCCTTTGGCTTGTCAGCGCTTCCCCGGGGCTCAGGAGAAGCGAAGCGCTCACAAACAAAACCTCAGCCCTGCGGAAAACAGCCGGGTCAGAGGAGCGGGGCCTTTAATTAGAGCGGGAGCCCAAAAAGTGGAAGCCAACCAGGGCGAAGCGGCTGCGGAGAAGGAGACAGGAAAAGGAACAGCGCGCCGCACACAGCGGGGGCTGCAACACCCGTCCCGTCCCCGGACCTTTCACCGTTGCAAAAGTCAGCTCAAACCGGGGCGGGTCAAGCCAGCGTCTCCAAACTGTCGTGGCTCTTTAAAAGCCGAGCGAGAAGGCGCTGCGCTGGGCGACTCGGAGCTTGGGAGAGCGGCAAGTGGCTGAGGGCAGGTCCAATAAGAGTCTTCAGGACCTCCCCTTGCACGCACACACACACACAAAAAGAAAAGGAAAAAAAAGGAAAGGAAAGGAAACTCTGGTTACAAACCCGCTCGCTCGCGCTGGCACATGACAGCGATGTATATAAAGCCCTGAGAAGTCAGATGCATTTTTGAAAAGCCAGGTACTGTACCGGGGGGGAGGAGAAAAAGGAGGAGGAGGAATAGGAGGAAGACGACCTCGACCGGGATGCCCCTTTAAGCCGAAGCTGGAGCTGCAGAGCCGGAGCGGGCGAGGCGGCTGGCTGAGGGCGCGCCGGGTTGGCGAGCAGATTTTTTCTTTCCTTGCTTCCCCCGGGGCGCCCCGGGACTGCCTTTCCCCGCGCCCCGGCGGTGAAATTGACACGGCGGAGAGAGTCCCCGTGAAACTGACCAGCGCGGAGAAGGGCCGGGTGAAACTGACGTCGCGAAGAACTTCCCCGTGACATTGACATCGCGGAGGGCGTCCCAGCTCCGAGCCTCGTCTCTTCCCCACCGGACCGGACCGGACCAGCCATGCTGCTGCGCGGCTCCCTCTGGCTCTGCCTGGCCGCCCTGCCCGCCCTCTGCGCCCCGCTGGAGACGGAGATCGTCACCCCCATCCGCTTAGACCCGGACCTGAGCGGGCGGCAGTATTCCAAGAGGGGGCCGGCGGATCCTCCCCAGCACAGGGCGATCTACCAGATCACCGCCTTCCACGAGGATTTCTACTTGAACCTGAGCCCGGACGCTCAGTTCATCGCGCCCCACTTCGCCACGCAGTACCTGGGGCCCCGCGCCGGCCGGGGCGAGGAGGGCGCGCCGCGCCACTGCTTCTACTCCGGGGACGTCAACTCGGACCGGGACTCCTTCGCCGCCCTGAGCCTCTGCGGGGGGCTGACGGGGGCCTTCGGCTACCGCGGGGCGGAGTACCTCATCAGCCCCTTCCAGAACGACAGCGGCAACCGGGCGCTGTGGAGCAGCCAAGGCGAACACCTGTTGCAGCGCCGCAGCGCGCCCGGCCCCGCCGGCAGCCCCACCTCCCGCTGCGGCGTGGGCTCCAACCTGAACCCAGCCATCCTGCAAGCCCTGGAGAAGTACAAGGTCTCGCAGCAGCAGCAGGGGGCGGCGGCGGCGGCGGGCGGCTGGAGGCCGGGCAACGAGACCGGCGCCCGGCCGGCCAAGAAGGGCGGCCGCGCCAAGCGCTTCGTCTCCATCCCGCGCTACGTGGAGACGCTGGTGGTGGCCGACGAGTCCATGGTCAAGTTCCACGGCGACGACCTGCAGCACTACCTGCTCACCCTGATGGCCACGGCGGCCCGCCTCTACCGGCACGCCAGCATCCTCAACCCCATCAACGTCGTGGTGGTCAAGTTCCTGGTCATCGGGCAGGACGACAAGGGCCCCAAGGTCACCAGCAACGCCGCCCTCTCCCTGCGCAACTTCTGCGTCTGGCAGAAGAAGTGGAACAAGGGCAGCGACAAGCACCCCGAGTACTGGGACACCGCCGTCCTCTTCACCAAGCAGGTGGGTGCGCCGGGCGCGGGCCGGAGGATGGGCTGGGGGGGGGGCGCACTGCCTTCGCCTCGCGCGCTTGGTCGCCGGACCCGTGCGCAGCGTTCAGACGAGCCGCCGCCGCGCCAACGCAACGCCCTGCCTCCCCTGCCCGGCTCCATCAGTTGGGAGAACTGCGACGCTGGCAGGCCAACATCCCCCCCCCGGCCCAGGCGGTGGCCCTTGGGTCAGGAGGAGAGGTGGGGAAGGCGGAGTTGTTCGGTCCTGCTTGCCAGAGGAGGCTTGCTCGGAGCGGATTCGTCCGTTCGGCAAAGGGGAGGCGCCGGAACGAGGAGTTTCACCAGGGTCAAAAAAACGCGGATAAAAGATCAGAAACCGCGGGAGTCTGCCGGTTTCGATACTGGAAGCGGGTTTGCCTATGTAGACAGTAAACTTTAGTGCGGGAGAAATCAGCTCCGATTCCGGGAAATAATGTAGACAGGAATCTGTACTGCGGGAGAAATCAGCTGCGAGTCCCGCACTAAACATCCGTGTGACCGCACCCTTTGTCGCTCTTCTGTGTGCCCTGCGCGGTCCTCCTCCTCTCATTCCCGCGACCACCTTGTGAGTGACCCTAGGTGAAGGAGGAGAGCGGGAGTGACTGACCCGAAGCAATGCTCCCTCTGAGCTGTGGAGTCTCGTGAGCAAAAATGGCACTTTGTGAGCGAGCGAGCGATTTGCCTCCTGCATGAATCATGCAGCCCTCCTTCCTGAGTTGAAGACACAAATGTGTCCGCTTAGAGGGAACACTGGCCTGAGGTCACGCAGCAATAGGGTTGCCAGATGTCCTCTTTTTGGGGGGTCCTTTAAAGAAAACATGATGAAAATGTCCTTTTTGAGGGCGGTTGGAAGGTTAGGAATATTCCTAGTTAGTAGCAGTTATCATGGTGTAAATAGTAGGGGTATTGAAGATGAGATTTGCCACAGTGATCGCTTGTTTGAAGTAGTCAGTCAGGAAATGTGGCCTCTTTTTTGCTGCCCACAATCTGGTAACCCTACTCAGCAAGTTTCAGGCCAAGAGGAGATCCAACACCCACCCACCCCCAGCTTCTGGATCCTAGTCCAGCAATGTTCCCTCTAAGCTGCAGAGCCTTGTGAGCAAAAAGGCTACTTTGTGAGCTACTGGCATTAAAGTTGTGAGCAGACGATTTGACTACTGCATACATTAGTTTGCTCTGGAGCCCTCCTTCCTGAGCTAAGACAAAAATCTGTGAGCTGGAGGCTAAAAAACTGTGAGCCAGCTCACACTAACTCAGCTTAGAGGGAACACTGGTGACCACTACACTAAACTGGCTGTCAATGCAATGCGAGTCTAGTGGCGCTCTAGAGACCCCAGCATAAGGTTTCCTGGTCAGAGCTCACTCCCTTTGCTACAGACCCCCCTGGTGCAGGTGGATGGATGTGTGCTGAAAGGGGCAATGATCTTTGGGAGGGGCAGGTGGCTCAGTGGTAGAGCATCTGCTTGGCATGAGGGAGGTCCCAGGTTCAATCCCCGGCATCTCCAGTTAAAAGAATTTGACAGTAGGTGATGTGAAAAGACCTCTGCCTGAGACCCTGGATAGCTGCTGCCGGTGCATCGTATTTGTGTTCACATGTGCAACCACATGGCCTTTCAGCATGCATTCGTTCAGATGCGATCCTTGATGTGCTTTCTTGGGCATCAGTCCTGTTGACCTCAGTGGGGACTTGTTCCCAAGTAAACATGCATAACACAGTGGTGCTCCAAACGCATTCCATCCAAGTCCATGCCTGGCAAATGTAGAGCTTAATTCTACAGTTTGTCACAAAAATGCTGAGTTGCCTTGCAGAGAAGCAAGTGATCAGTTAATCTCTTGTAGCATTGCCTGCTTAAGGTGGTAGTGTCCCCCCCCCCCATCTCAGGAGGGGGACTTTCCTAGCTCTGCCTCTGGAGATCTTTTAAATGGGGATTGCCGGAATCGAACCCGGGACTCTGCATATGCAAAGCATGTAGCTGCCATTGATTCGTGGCCCTTCTTGTAGTTGGTGGTGGCTCTGTGGGTTGTGCTCTTGGCATACGTGGAATTCCTTTTGAACAGGAGCCCAGAAGGGAATGGGGGGGGGGGAGCAGAAAACATTGGCACAGTTTTGTAGTGAGGCCAGCAAATGGGTCAGAGGAAAGACATTCTTCGAGGGGGGGCATTTTCAGCAGTTTGCCAGGAGGCACCTCCTCAGGGAGGGAGGAGCCGCTCTGGTTCCCTCCCCTGCCTCCACGCGCTGGGTGAGACGTCCCAGTTACTCTGAATCTACAGGGTGGAGTGACAGTGGCCCGCCACCCTGTGGTTCTGAGCAGTGTTCCCTCTAAGCTGAGTTAGTGCGAGCAAGCTCACAGTTTTTTAGCCTCCGGCTCACACATTTTTTGTCTTAGCTCAGGAAGGGTGGCTCCAGAGCAAACTAACTGATGCAGCGGCCAAATCGCTCGCCCACAACTTTAATGCCAGTAGCTCACAAAGTAGAATTTCTGCTCACAAGACTCCAAAGGTTAGAGGGGGAGGACTGGTTCTGAGGATTTGCCGGCAGCTTCCACATCTGCAGCATTTTGGATTTTCAGTTTGGGGGGGGGGACAGAAAGGTGACAGCGAATGGGAGGGATTGGCAGGGTGGTGGTGGTGGTGGTGGAAAGCGCGTCACAGCTGACTTATGGCAGCCCTGTAGGGTTTCCAAGCCAGGAGACATACCGAGGTGGTTCGCCATGGCCTGTCTCTGCATAGGGACTCCAGGCTTCCCTGGAGCTGACCCTGCTTAGCGTCCGAGATCTGATGAGACCAGGCCAGTCTGGGCTATCCAGGTCAGGGTGGGATTTTCAGGGCTTCCGAGATCTGACGAGACCAGGCCGGTGTGGGCTATCCAGGTCAGGGTGGGGTTATCAAATTACAAAGGGTAGGGAGAAAGTGGATAGAGAGGGATCGTCTGGAATCTCAGATGGTACAGGAGATCTGAACTGTGTGGCTGATCAGCCATAGAGGCAAACCAGGGAGGGGAGATGTTGCTTCCTGAAAGCATCTGACTGGCTGGTGGGGGCGGTGAGCAGCAGCCAGTCAGGTGGTTTGCGGGTGGGAGCTGCTTGCTGCAGGGGTGTGTTGGGGGGAGCCAACCCTTGCTGCAAAGTGCTGGCGGTGAATGAGGCGGCAGGTGGGTGGGAGGTCCTAGCACTGTGGAAGGCCGTGGTTACCGCTGACTGGTTACCACCTGCCGCTGAAGTCTGCTAGCTGGTTCGGACCTCGCAGGGTTCTGAGAGGGCTCCCTGCCTTCATCACTTGATGGTTTCCCGGAAGAGTAGGTTCCTTCTTTGATCCCTCTCCAGGGGTGGCTGGTGGTTCCTACCAGCGACTGGTTGTCCGGACTCTCGAGGATTCTTTGGTCTGATCTAGCAGCATACTTACTATTTTCTGAGACGCCAGGAAGTAGCCTTGTCTTCTGAACCACCCCAAACAACTGGGGGAAAGTTTCCGACCGATGCCCTTCGACCTCTTGCTTTGGAAATGGTTTAATCTCTCTTGCCTCGTGCATGGAGTGGGATTTGTTCTCCCAGAGTCATTTTTCATGTGCACATTTGTTTACATTGGAAGTAAATACATTAAGTTAATCTGGCTGCACAGCTGGGCCCTTAAAGAGCCCTCCTCTCCATGGCTGATTCTTCATTTCCAAGCCACAATGAAACATGCTGTTCCTTTCCCCCTGCCTCCTTCCTGGGGGAGGGGCTGTGGCTCAGCTGTAGAGCATCTGCTTGGTGTGCAGAAGGTCCCAGGTTCAGTCTCTGGCATCTTCAGTAGTTGATGTGAAAGACCTCTGTCTGAGATCCTGCTGTCGGTCTGAGTAGACGTTGATGGACCAAAGCTCTGATTCAGTAGAAGGAAGCTTCACGTGTTCTCTGTTCATTTTATCTGAAGCTAGTGAAATCCGTTGTGTTCTTCAGAGAGCAAAAGGAGAGCTCTCGCTTAGCTGTCACATTGCTACAATTCTGGAATAGCTGGGAACTGTTGTCATATCCTGGAAGCATCCTTCTTTTGAGAAGTCTTGAGATGACTAGGCCCATGTGTGGCTCCTCCCTTTCATGGTCCTTTTGCTCCTTAACCTTTAGGCGGATGCTGAAAATTGGAGCACCCTCGGTGATTGGTCGAAGGGAGTGGCATCTTGCCCAATAGAGTGCCTTTTGGTAACCTCTCCACCTGGACTAGATTCAGACAGGTGATGGACTTAAAAGCTTCCTCGTGGAACTGCTAGCCATGTGCCGACAGGACTCTGCATGGATGCTGTTCTGATTCATGGCAGTGATCCCAGTTTATACTCGTGGGAAACACTTTCACGCCTTCATTAGGGATTTCTCATTTGACATGGCAGGAGTTTCAGCCAAACTGCATGTTCTGTCCTTGATGCTTCCCCGTTCACCGTGGCTAATTTTATTTTTTCCAGGGTCCTGCGGCATATACGAGACCGTCTTCTCCCTGCCTAAGCAGTTGGCTGCTCTAATTGACAGATGTCAGGGGCATTTCCACACATGCATAACATACCAAAGTCCATGTTTTCTGGGATCTGTGTGCTGCTTTCAATTTTTGTTGCATGCTTTTGGAGCCATAATGGACTCCGGGGTGGTATTAATTAAAACATAAAACTTTCCCCTTTTGCTTCTCGCCTAACTTTCAACACACACAGCCTTATGTGCATGTGTGTGGTTATTTTATTTAATTTTTTTTTAAATTTGAGGGTTTCATTAAAATGAATGGGGGAAATGGAACACTGTGTGACCCCAACATGATTATCCCACAGTACAATAACCATGTTATGTCAGGAGGACAAGGATCCCTAACCTTTTTGAGTCTGTGGGCACCTTAGGAATTTTGACTCAGCATTCTGGGCACAGCCACAAAGGTAAAGGGTAAAGGTTCCCTTGCTCGAAAGCCAGTCGAATCCGACTCTAGGGTTGCGGTGCTCATCTCCGTTTCAAAGCCGAAGAGCCAGCGCTGTCCGAAGACGTTTCCGTGGTCATGTGGCCGGCATGACTAAACACCAAGGCGCACGGAACGCTGTTACCTTCCCACTGAAGTGGTACCTATTTATCTACTTGCAATTTCTTGCTTTCGAACTGCTAGGTTGGCAGGAGCTGGAACTAGAGACAGGAGCTCACCCTGTCTTGCGGCACCCCGGTCTTGAACCACTGAACTACTGACCTTCCACAGCCTGCAGTTCAGCGTCTTAACCACTTGAGCCACCGCAGCCACAAAATGGCTGCCTTAAAGTGGCTTCGGCAAAAGGTGGAGCCGGATTGGGGTTGGATAATCTTAGGGTCCAATAAGCCTGGATTGCTGGTTCACAGCAGAAAAAATATGGTTGAACTGAATGGAGACATTGGAAACAACCTTCTTTGGTGTGTGACACATCAGGGCTTACTTTTTGATGTGCCATGGAACTTTGTGCCAGTGTGGTGTAGTGGTTAAGAGCAGTGGACTCTAATCTGGACAACTGGGTTTGATTCCCCACTCCTCCTCCACCTGAAGTCTGCTGGGTGACCTTGGGCCAGTCACGGTTCTCTCAGAACCCTCTCAGCCCCACCTGCCTCACTAGGTGACTGTTGTGGGGAGAGGAAAGGCGACTGGAAGCTGCTTTGAGACTCCTTAAGGCAGAGAAAAATGGGGTATAAAAACCAGTGTTGCTGCTTCTCCTCCTCCTCTTCTTCCTCCTCCCTTTCTACCTGTTAACCACATTCTGACCTACAGTGTCACATGGGAAGAGGTTTTGGATTCCCAACAAGCCAGCACACAACAACTGTGTTTACACTTTCCTGCCCCACTTATCATGGGCCTAGCCCAGGTTCAGCACAGTGGAACTGAAGGAATAATAGAACAACCACGAAACAAGCCACAGAAGTAATGATCTGGAAGTTTGGGCTGGCCTAGGGTGTGACTGCACATATCTGTCCTAATGGGCTAGAGGCTCTTTTCCCAGGGTTGTCTGAGCATAGTGATGTCATAGCTATTTTTTTTTTTAGAAGTTCACACATAGATACAGAGGTTGCTGAGTGGGAGAAGACCTCAGCTGGCAACACTGGAATTCTTTCAGATGACGTTTGTATGAAAACTGAACATCCCCTCTTCATTTTCTTGTGAGCTGAGTGCCCCATCTGCTCCCATTTATCTGTGTGCAAATTAAAATGAGCAGTATTTCAACTGTATGGCATGCTTGGCGGCTACGCACTGCATGGGCAGCCAGTCAACAGCCACTGTTGGTACATGGTCAGAACTTTACGGGATTGCAGGTGGGGAGGGGCTGTGGCTCAGCAGAAGAGCCTCTGCTTGGCATGCAGAAGGTCCCAGGTTCAATCCCCGGCATCTCCAGTGAAAAGGACCAGGCAGTAGTTCATGGGAAAGACCTCTGCCTGAGACCCTGGAGAGCAGTTGCCAGTCTGAGTAGATAACAGTACTGACTTGATGGCCTGATCCAGTATAAAACAGCTTCATGTGTCCTTGGGGCTGTTGGGACTTGCAGTGTTTTCAGCCTTCCTGTCTTTTTTGGGGGGAACGGCCATTCCCGTCCATCCTTGCAGGAAGACTGGGAAAG
>NW_015161408.1:229147-232567 GCF_001447785.1 Gekko japonicus
AGAGTTTATCCACTCTTTGAAGATGTCCCCCCCCCATGATAGATTACTGCAGAATAGGTGTGACATCCTGGCTTCACCTAGCTCCCAATAGGAACTGTGCTGCAGTGCTCTATACCACCTGGAGTTTCTGAGTTGACTGGATGGGCAAGCCCCTGTAGAGTGCATTACAGTAGTCTAGCCTCAAGGTAAACATAGCATGAATCCACCTGGCTAGATGAGTCAATTATAATAATAAGGAATAAGACTAATGAGGTATTTCTAGAAAGAACCACAGACGTTTGTGTGGTTAGTGACAATGTGAATCCCTGTTTTCTCTTTTTGTTCCCGCCTCCTCACTGCATTTTCCCCAGGATACCTGATTGGAACAGGCCTGATTTGGCTGTTCCTTTTCTGCTGAGTAGGACTACGGACTTCACGTGGAATACATCAGAGCAGGATGTGGCTCGGTGGATGAGACCCTTGTCTTAGTGAAGCGAGAGCTGGCACTCTTCCACCGACTTTGAAACGAAGCCGAGCACTTCTCCAATTGTCTTGTGTCACACAATGCAGTGCTGAATATTAATGTGACCAATGTGATATTACTTACTGGATTGTAAAAAATCCTTCATCAAGAGTGAGGGCAGTAGAGATGGAGGAGAGGAGAATCGTTTGGGGTTATTGGCAGTCTGAAAGAGCCCTGCAGTCTCATGGCTGTTTGGGGAACAATAAAAGGACAAATATGATATTTTAATAGATAAAGCAAAGGTGTCTTAAATTCTCCTCCTGATTGTGTGGAATTCTATCCTGGAGCAGATGAGTAACCCTCCCCCCCCTTTTTAAAAGAGAATGGGGCTTTCCATAATGATTTCCAAAGTTATACACTTTGGGAAACTCAGGAAATTGAGTGCAGCAAGGTTTGGAGGGGGGGGGTCTTTCTTTCTTTTTTTTAAAGCAATGTGGACAAATGCAGGAACCATAGACCTGAATTTGGTGCAGACCTTCCATTCTACAGGGATGCAGGGAAAAGCAAATGACTGATGTGTACCAATTCAGGTATGGGGCCCCTCATATACTTGCATACAAAATTATTCTCTGCATGTACACAATTAGCAAGTCGGTGGGGCTAGAACTTTCTCCTTCACTGGAAAGACTTTCTTTCCGTGTGCAAGGCTTTGTTTTTGCTTTCGTACGGAACAGCCTGCGAGCACAGGACACCTTCCCTGAAACCTGCAGTAGTACAATCCAGACAGAGGGTTACCGCTTGTTGTGTTGCTTGTGGAAGCAAACAGTATTGGGATCTGATTTTGGCTTCTTGAATTCAGGGCTTTCACCAGAGGTACTCACTCGCCGAGCCATGGAAAGTCACATTTAAAATTATTATCAGCCAAAAAAGCCACATTTACTTCCATCCCTGGCATGAGGCCTGCACCTCAGGGAGTCTTGAAGTTTACCCGTTCCTCAGCTGGCAGCTGTTTCTAGCTGGGAACCACCTGCCAACCACAAGCCCTACCAGGCAAAGGCCTTGCCCACTTTCCTGAAGCATGGAGCAGGTGCCACCTTGGGGAACATGCCCAGAAGAGCCACTGGTGGAATGTTAAAAAGCCGCATGTGGTTCCTGAGCCACTGAGTGCGTATCACTGGCTTACACTGTTTCCTTTGATTGCACCAAAACTGTAAGCATTGCCCACAAATGTGAAGGATTCTAGTGCTTCTGTATGGGGGAAAATCTACTGATGGTGCAGTTGCTGGATCAGTCCCTGTCTGGTTTGGCACTAGTGCAAGAAAGCATGCTGATCTTATTACACTAATGTGCCATTTCACTGATGTGCAGGAAAGCATGTTGATCTTCCTGTGTGGATGGGCCACATCCATATGAGTTACGTGCCCTGGATTCAATGCTGCTGAAAAGTGTCCCCCCCCCCCAGTGCTTCCCCACAACATTGTGGTTCATTTATGAACCTCTCAGGATTTCCATGGGTCTTCTCTGATCTTTCTCAAACCCACTTTGCTGTGGAGTATTGGGACAGATCATAGTCCAGTCTGGATGGTTGTCGACTGTGTGAAAAAAACTGGGTTGTCTCACCACCGTGGCAGCATTTTTCCTGACACTTTCCCAGGGATCATATATTGTATTACTGTATATGTATATACAGTAATACAATATTTTCATATCACTATAACATCATAACAACATGTCCAATAGGTTATCTGAATTCCCAGTTAAGTCTCTAGCTGGGAGGGAAGGCAGCATTTTATACCCCTATCATGTCAGAACTCAGAAGCTAATCAGGGTCAGCACTTGGAAGGGAGACCACCAAGGAAGGCTCTGCAGAGGAAGGCTATGGCAAGCCACCTCTGCCTCTCCCTTGCCTTGAAAGCCCCTAGGTGAAGTCGCTGTAAGCTGGCTGTGACTTGTCAGCATTTTACTCACTCACTCACTCACTCACTCACTCACTCACTCACTCACTCACTCACATGTCTCTACCTTAGCCTTCCCATTGTGGAGATAGAAGGGAAAATAGTGTTGTAGCGTTATAGTTCTATAATGATATTCTATTGCTTTTTTAAAAATTGAAAAAGTGGTGGATGCCGCTGGGGGGCTGGAACAGGGAAACTGCAGAGAAACCTGCCATGTGGAGGAGGAGGAGGAGGAGGAGGAGGAGATTGGATTTATACCCCGCCCTTCACTACCCAAAGGTGTCGTTCACAAACTCCTTTCCCCTCCCCACAACAGACATCCTGTGAGGTAGGTGGGGCTGAGAGAGCTCTTTCAGGAACTGCTCTTTTTCAAGAACAGATCTTATCAGAACTACGGCTTGCCCAAGGTCATCCAGCAGGTGCAAGTGGAGGAGTGGAGAATCAAACCCAGTTCTCCCAGATTAGAGTCCATGCACTTAACCACTGCACCAAACTGGCTCCAATGCCTCTACACTTTGTCAGCCGCTGGATCAGCAAAGGGGAGACTGTACAAGCCTCTCCCTGTGCAGAAACGACCCCGGATGACCGTGGTCCAATGCTGTAGAAATCAATGGGGTTCCATGCGGCGCTGCATTTGTCCTCCAGGTTTAAGCCCTTGTCCCCTCTTTCAGATTACAGCTCGCTTGCATTTTTAATACATGACTGAATTGCTCATTCCTTAAATCCCAGTGTGAGGGCATAGGATCAGCAAAGACATCTGCCTTTCTTGAGCTCATCCATCTGTGGTCTCTTGATACCATAAAATTTATCTGCTTGCCAAAAGGCTGTTACGTAAACCTGAGTTCCAGTTTCATTAAAAAAAGAGGGAGACAAGCTCGATAATAGACAGTTTCCAGTTGCAGTCAACAAGTCGGTAACAGCGCAAGGCTGTTCATTCTCATTCTGGCACCTGGAGATGCTTGCTAAGGCAGTGAGTGCCACTTGGATTTTGGATACATCCTCGAGTGAACTCACTGCCCCCCC
>NW_015161408.1:232581-234834 GCF_001447785.1 Gekko japonicus
TAATTCTGATCTCCTCTACAAACGTGAAAGAGAAGTCTCATTCTTGGAACAAGACAAGTCTTTGGACAGTTATACATCAGAGTGCTTTGAATCTGCAGTAAAATGCTGGTTCACACCAAAATACATCTTGGCAGAAGTGCATGTTCAGAGGAGGCTGCCCACTCTACCTCTGTATGAGTTACTGTTCTCATTTGACCACCTTCCTATCACGAAGCATGATCAGAACTGAAGTGGTTAAGACGCTGAACTGCAGGCTGTGGAAGGTCAGTAGTTCAGCAGTTCGAGACCTGGGTGCTGCATGATGGAGTGAGCTCCCATCTCTAGTCCCAGCTCCTGCCAACCTAGCAGTTCGAAAGCAAGAAATTGCAAGTAGATAAATAGGTACCGCTTTGGTGGGAAGGTAGCAGCATTCCGTGCGCCTTGGTGTTTAGTCATGTCGGCCACATGACCACGGAAACGTCTTCGGACAGCACTGGCTCTTTGGCTTTGAAACGGAGATGAGCACCACAACCCCAGAGTCGGACTCAACTGGCTTTCGAGCAAGGGAACCTTTACCTTTACCTTACAGAAAGGGCACTGTGGAGGATAAATGAAAGAGTTATGTTTGTTTCTATTATTGGGAATTTGCGAAATGTAGAGAAGGGAAATGAAGTGATTTAAATGAATGAGGTGGCTCTCTCTCTCTCTGCCTTTCTCTCCTGGGCGCCCCATTCATATCTCCTGCTGCACCAATGGACAGCTCCCCTCCCTATTAAAATGAGAGTCTAATGCCTTTTACAATCCCAGCATTTCGACCTGGACATTCTCTTTTCTGGGTCAAGGTAGACGATACACGATCCAGGCCGAGGATCCCGTTGACTCAACTTGCAATAACGTGTAAAAGCAGGGACTGAGAGTTCTCAATAGGGTTGCCGGCTTCCAGTTGGAAAATTCCTAGAGATATTGGGGTGGAGTCTGGGGAGGGTGGGGTTTGAAGAGGGGAGGGACTTCAGCAGGGTGCAATGCCACAGGGGGTACCTTCCAAAACCGCTTTTTCCTCCAGGGGAACTGATTGTTGTAAGCTGAAGATGAGTTGTCATTCTGGGAGATCTCTAGAGTCTAGGCCCCAACTGGAGATTTTGCAGCCCTAGATCTCAGGCTCTCACAGGCCTGTGGGAACATGGTGTGGGGGAAGGAGGGGCTTCAGCCTTCCCTCACATGCCATTTCCCCGAGCTGAAATGGCTGTTTGGGGGGGGGGGTCTGTTTGCCCTGCTGTGGGACACCACGGGCTGTAGTGAGTGTTATGCGTACTTCTCTAGTTTGGCCATCAGTTCAGCTTCTTCCCTTGTGCAAACTGAACCTGTGAGTGTTTCCAGTACCAGTTTTTATTCTAGTTGGGTGTACATAACTGCTGGTGTTAATTTTGTGGCCGTTGTACGAGAAAGACATCAAAATAGCGTAAAATAAACGTGGATCAAGACTAATGCAGGTGCGCCAAGCAGAAGGCTCCCAAAATATGAAAGTGAAAAGAACGAAATATCCAGGGCTCTAGTCGGGGGGGAGCTCTCAGGTACGGAGCTCCGGAAGAGAACCTCTAGGGGGCGGGGCGGTCACGTGGTGAAGCCCCACCCCTTCTTTACCCCGCCCTCTGCTTCGATCCTCATTCCGTTTGGGAATGAGGATGAAGCAGGAGGGTAAGTAGCCGGGCCTTCTGACACACTTCCGGTGATGTCAGGGGGTGTGGCGATCTGTCACTTCCGGTGATGTCAGGGGGCGTGGCATATGCAAATAAGTTATGCTAATGAGTTATGCTAATGAGCTCCGGCAGCTCTTTTTCTACAACAAGACCCCTGGAAATATCTATTTCTATCTATCTATCTATCTATCTATCTATCTATCTATCTATCTATCTATCTATCTATCTATCTATCTAATCAGCTGTGGTGGCTCAAGTGGTTCAGATGCTGAACTGCAGGCTGTGGAAGGTCGGTAGTTCAGCAGTTCGAGACCTAGGGTGCCGCATGAGCTCCTGTCTCTAGTTCCAGCTCCTGCCAACCTAGCAGTTCGAAAGCAAGAAATTGCAAGTAGATAAATAGGGACCACTACGGTGGGAAGCTAACAGCGTTCCATGCGCCTTGGTGTTTAGTCATGCCAACCACATGTCCACGGAAACGTCTTCGGACAGCGCTGGCTCTTCGGCTTTGAAACGGAGATGAGCACCGCAACCCTAGAGTTGGATTCGACTGGCTTTCGAGCAAGGGAACCTTTACCTC
>NW_015161408.1:235121-249195 GCF_001447785.1 Gekko japonicus
CATCCATCCATCCATCCATCCATCCATCCATCCATCCATCCATCCATCTATCCATCCATCTATCCATCCATCTATCCATCCATCCATCCATCCATCCATCCATCCATCTATCCATCCATCTATCCATCTATCCATCTATCCATCCATCTATCCATCTATCCATCTATCCATCTATCCATCTATCCATCCATCCATCCATCCATCCATCCATCCATCCATCTATCCATCATCTATCTATCTATCTATCTATCTATCTATCTATCTATCTATCTATCTATCTATCTATCTATCTATCTATCCATCCATCCATCCATCCATCCATCCATCCATCCATCCATCCATCCATCCATCCATCCATCCATCCATCCATCCATCTCTATATATTCTTGCTCTTAAATGGCTTTTCTAAAACTTTTCAGCATCACCTTTGGGTGCTGGTGAAGTGCCCAGCATCAGTGGGAGAAGACTTCGAAGGCAGCCTTGTTAGCGATTTGGCAGAGGAAATGGACTTTGGGGTTTTGGAAGGGAAAGTGTCATATGTCTGTAGCAGCCAAACTACACATTAGGGCAGCCATGGGTTAGGGATGCCAGCCTCCAGGCAGGACCTGGGGATCTCCTGGAATTTCAGCTTATCTCGAGACTACAGATTCCATTCCCCTGGAGAAAATGGATGCTTTGGAGGGTGGACTCTTTTGGCATCGTACCCCACTGAGGTCCCTGTCCTCCCCAGGCTCCACCAGGCCCGTAGCCAGGATTTTCAAAGTCGGGGGGGGGGTTTAAATTTCTTAGGGGGCACTGGCTAATCCAATTAAAGGAATACCTGGCTCCTTCCCTGCACCTGCTGCCACTTGGAGGCCGTGGGCTGGATGGGAAGTCGGGGGGGGGACTTGCAAGTAAGTCAGGGGGCCTAGCCCCGAGATGCCCCACTGTAGCTACAGGCCTGGGCTCCACCCCCAAGTCTCCAGAAGTTTCCCAACCTGGATCTGGCAACACTACCCCCCCATCCCCTGCCAGTGGCCAGAGGGTCCTGGCAACCTTATGGGTCAACCCTGTGGTTGCTGTAATGTGTTGTTTGGCCCAGGCTTGGGATGCAGGGAGGGCCCCCGAAAGGCTGTTTGTTAATCTCTGCCTGCACTCAGCAGGCAAGGTTTACGACAGTGAGTGTGTCAGTGTGTCAATGCAGGTGTTGGGCAAGGAGCCAAAGATTCCCTTTCCCTAGCAAGGAAACGGCCACTCACTCAGCACAGACACGCCCCAAAAGAGAGGAATGAGTCAGGCACAATGAATGGCCAGCTTTGGCCCGGCAACACTTTCCCTTTTGTCGATGAACTGGCGCTCTTTTAATGGAGCGTATTTTGGTTCCGGAGGCTCCTAGATTTACAAAAGCTCATAAATTTTTCCTTCCTCAGACTGTCAGCTTTGAGGAAAGACCTGGAACGAACTGGCCCCTTAGATTTCTATATGTGGGTGTGTGTTTTAAGTAGGTAAAGGTAAAAGGTTCCCTTGCTCGAAAGCCAGTCAGATCCGACTCTAGGGTGCGGTGCTCATCTCTGTTTCCAAGGCAAAGAGCCAGCGCTGTCCGAAGCCGTTTCCGTGGTCATGTGGCCGGCACGACTAGATGCCAAGGCGCACAGAATGCTGTTACCTTCCCACCGAAGCGGTACCTATTTATCTACTTGCAATTTCTTGATTTCGAACTGCTAGGTTGGCAGGAGCTGGGACCAGAGCTGGGCGCTCACTCCGTCACGCGGCACCCGGGTCTCGAACTGCTGAACTTACCAACCTTCCGGTCTGCAGCTCAGCATCTTAACCACTGAGCCACCGCAGCTCACTTAAGCAGGGGGACATTCAAATGTACGACCCTGCCCTGGCAGTTGAAAGTGGATGTGCAGATTAGTCCTTATTTTAAACTGTATGATGAAGTGGCTCACATTTATGTATGTCGCTGGATGGCCTGACTGCAGTGCCCTTCATATCTGGCCATGTGACCGTAGGCACATCCTGAGAGGGAGGCCAGGGAGGGTTGCCTCAGTGCTTAGCTCTCGCGGCCCTTTCTTACACGCCCAGGGAAACGCTGGTCGCCACTTTGGGGCCAGGAAGCCATTTTTTCTCCAGGACAGTTTGGCCAAGGAGATGATCCTGGACGTTTTTTGCCCTCTTCTGGGAGTGAGCAAGGGTCACTGGGTGTGTGTGTGTGTGGGGGGGAGGTATTTGTGAACTTCCTGCATTGTGCAGCGGGTCAGACTAGATGACCCTGGAGGTCCCTTCAGACTCTACGATTCTATGATTCCAGATGGTAGCCGTGTTGGTCTGCAGTAGAACGGTTAGTTTCAAGTCCAGCAGCACCTTAGAGACCAGCAAGACTTCCAGGGTGTGAGCTTCTGAGAGTCAAAGCTCCCTTTGTCAGACACGAGTAGGAATGGGAATTCAAGCCTTTTATCAGATCTTCATTCCTTTCCTACTCATGTCCTAATGCATCTGACTCTACTGCCCCAGCCTTCTCTAGGTCTTTGGCCTCAAGCTGATTCACTCCTTTTGGAGGAGGGATCCCTCCTTCCACAGCAGGCTCACCAGCCCTGCTCCCTGGGGAGTGAACCACCTCCCCACTTTGGGCAAGGCCTTTTATTCCTTCTTCCCAGGGACTGCCCTCTACTCCCTCTACTCGAGCGTGTCCAGAAGAGGGCAACCAGGATGGCGAGAGGGTTGGAATCCAAGTCTTATGAGGAAAGGCTGAACGAGTTGGGTATGTTTAGCCTGGGAAAGAGAAGGCTTAGAGGGGACATGATCGCAGTCTTCAAATATTCGAAGGGCTGTCATGTAGAAGAGGGAGCAGATCTATCCTCTCTTGCTCCGGATTGCAAGACTAGATCGAATGGGTGGATATTACAAGGGAGTCGAAACCGGCTAAATATCAGAAGAAACTTTCTAACTGTAAGAGTGGTTGAGCAGTGGAAAAGACTGCCTTGGGAAGTGGTGGATACTCCTTCGCTGGACGTTTTCAAGTGGAGGCTGGACGACCATTTTTCGGATATGTTGTAGGGCTATCTTTCGGCTATGCTCCTGCAGAGTGCGAGAGGTTGGATTAGATGACGAGCAAGGTCCCTTCCAACTCTAACATTCTATGATCCTATCCTCTACTGGTGTAAGTTTTCCCTCCAAATCCCCTATTAGCCAATCCCAGGGTCCAGAGGGTACCTGGGAAATGTAGGCCCTGTAGTCACTCTAATACAGGCTTCCCTGGAGCCACTAGGCCTCCCTAGAGCCTGTAGGCCACACCACTATAGGCCCAGGATCATGACCAGTGTTCCCTCTAAGCTGAGTTAGTGTGAGCTAGCTCACAGTTTTTTAGCCTCTGGCTCACACATTTTTGTCTTAGCTCAGGAAGGATAGCTCCAGAGCAAACTAATTTATGCAGGAGCCAAATCGCTCGCTCACAGCTTTAATGACCGTAGCTCACAAAGTAGAAATTTCTGCTCACAAGACTCCACAGCTTAGAGGGAACATTGATCATGACACCCCCATTCTTCCCCTCCACCTTCCTCTGACTTGTGTGAGGTTTCACACGGTGCAGCTGTCCTTTGGAAATGACCCATGGCTTCTCTGTTGCTACCGGCCTGGATTCTAAAGCAGACCTGTCAGTTTACCTCCTGTTATGTGCATCCTGGGATACCTGTCACCCAGCTGTCATGTTGAATTATATGCGATGCATTGCTTTTTCAAATATATATAGAGAGACATCCTGACTAGGGACTCAAGCAAACCCATCAGACTGATTTCTCTTCATCTGGATTCAGGCCTAACTTCTGCTTCTCATCCGTTCTCTCCACTCAACTGATTATATTATGGGTTTCCTGTGGAGGGCCAGTAACTGCAACTGCCTGGCAGAAGATTCTCTTGTCTTATTACTTGGCTTATGCTCTGTTTCAATACAAGAAAATTCATGGGACTGTGCCAGATTATCTGCTCTGTTGACCAGCAACTGCCTCAAGAGGAGCATGGGTTGGCTGCAGAAATGGAGTTTGCAGAAAGGCAATGGAAAGCTCTCTCTTCCTCTAGTCACAGATACTGGAACATTCAGGAAGGAGAAAGGAAAGTGAATGAGGAAGGTTTTGGCGACACTTTCATGAGCAGGAAACGGAAAAGAGAAGGGGAGGGAGGAGAGATCCTAATGGCAAATGGCAAACCTGAAATTTGAAGAGAGGGACGTAAGTGCTGTCTAGTTGCAACCTTGAAAGCGAGGAGCTGCTGGTTTGGCATTGGTGGGCATCTGCCAGGGAAGGAGTGGAGCAGGGGTGCCCAGATAAAATCCTAGTGGGTGGTTGGATGTGGCTCAGTGGCAGAGTATCTTCTTTGCATGCAAAAGGCCTCAGGTTCAAACCCTGGCCTCACTAATTAAAAGGATCAGGTAGGTAGCAGGTCATGTGAAATATCACAGCCTGAGACCCCGGACAGCGGCTGCCAGTCTGAGTAGACAATACTGACCTTGACAGACCAGCAGTCTGACTCAGTATCAAGTAGCTTCATGTGTTCTGCCTCTTGTTGGTGTAGCAGTAATATGGCCCCGGAGAATTTGCCGCGCGAAAGGCACGAATGTCGGGCGGATTTTCGGGGTGCGATCACACCGCATCATCTGGGAAGCATAGCGCACCCGTGGCCAACCCTTGGCGTCCCACCGAAGATGCAGAGGTAAAAAGTACCAAGGAAAGCGCACTAGTATCCGGAAAACGCGCGGCACAGGCAGGCGTATGATCGTGGGAGTGCTAGTATCCCGTGGCATCCGGCGCCTGTCCACGTCCCATCGCAAACCGGATATTTTTCGTAAGCGCATGCGCACAAGCATGAGACTGAAAGCAGTGCTGCTCCGCGGAACTGCGCATGTGCACAAATGTGAAATGCTTGTGTGACTGCGCCACACCACTTCTTTACCATCCTGCAGCATCGCCGTGTGATCGCCAACTATCAGCCTAAGCATGGAGAATCGGAGGACCGTGTGATCGGGCTACTGCGCTTTATTTTGCTCCGGGGCGAACAGCCACGCCTCCCCCCCCGCGTTATCTGGCCCCTGTGACTGGGGCCTATATCCAGCAGATACAGAGCCATCAGATTTTGCTCTCTGTCCATAGGATGCTGTTCTAATATCTGGTTTCAGCCTTGATCATGAGTATGTCTGTGTTGGGTACAGCAACATTATTATTTTTTTTTTTAATGGATGAGGTTTCCTTGGGATTAAGCTAGCATGAAAGCAGCCACCCTGAGAAATCATACCAGATTGATCAAAATATTTTTTTTAAAACCCTACTTTAAGAGTGCTACTGAATTTTGCAATGTTGCTATTTAGTTTCCGTCTCCCGTTTTGATCGCGCTTCTTCCTTGTGAATCAAAGCTGCAAGTCTTTGTCTCTGTGTACCTAATAGACTTATTATTTATAAACAACCCTTAAATAAAAACTTCTATATTAATTTGAGAGCTAGTGTGGTGCAGCGGTTAGAGCAGGGATGCCGGCCTCCAGGTGGGACCTGGAGATCTCCCAGAATCACAGCTCCTCTCCAGACTACAGAGGTCAGTTCCCCTGGAGAAAATGGATGCTCTGGAGGGTGGACCCGAAGGCACTGTACCCCACTGGGGTCCCTGTCCTCCCCAGGCTATACCACCAAATCTCCAGGAGTTTCCCTACCTGGAGTTGGCAACCCTAGCACCATTCCCCACCTGGGGCCATGGAAGCTGGAGTGTCCATCCCCTACCTGGAGCTACTCTAGGTTACAATGTCAGACTAGAATTGGGAACATGCAGATTTGAATCCCCGTCTGCTATGGAAGCTTGCCGGGTGACCTTGGGCCAGTCACACTCTCTCAGCCTAACCTACCTCACAGGGTTGTTCTGAGGCTAAACTGGAGGAGAGGAGAATGATGCAAACTACGTTGGGTCCCCATTGGGGGGAAATGCGGGGTATACATGAAATAAACAAACAAATAGCACCTTTCCCCTGCACTATTTCCTATAAAATATATATTTTGTATTTTTCGATGCTGTTAGTATGTGAGTATGTCAGCATGGCGGGTGCGTAAACTATGTACATCAGGCATTTATGAAAATGATCTAGATAAATAAAGAGTGCACAAATTGTGAAACAACAACAACAACAGAGAGAGAGTGAAGTGTTTTAAAAGAAAGCAACGAGTCGTCGGCACCAGGAACGAGAATGGGTGTACCAAAAATGACCAGAATGGCATGCGGGGAAGCAAAAATAAACCCCAGATCCTCCAGACCTGCTTCCATCCCAACTGTGTGCCTGTGTCGTAATATCCCAAGTATGACTCTGATTCTTTCCATCATATTTATGACCATGGTGGCCAACTCCCCAGCGCTCATACCAGAAGCATCTTCATCTTAGATTCTTGCAGCTGTCGGCAAGATCTCCGAGGACGATAAAGAGATGAAAAACGCATCTTGGGTCATACCCCAAAGATGAAGAATGTCCGTCTGCATACATTCCAGAGAACCATTCATCTCCCCACCCCTCTCGGACTCTTCTGTGTGGGTGCGCTTCAAAGGAGATGAGCCCCGGGAGGGAAGAAGAAGGCCGTATCCGCCTCCGGGAGGCAGAAATGCACACGAGGACCTGAGTGGGATCTGACAGTCCAGGACGGGAGCCCAGTGCTGGAGGGAAGCCATCCCTCTGATGTTCAGGGAGCAGATGCACTTCTTGCAGCACAGGCCTAAAGCTGAGCCGGTGCGCGGGTGCAGAGGCGTGAAGTTGAGCGTCTGGACTGACCAGAGGAAGTAATTTTTCACTTGTAGCAAGGAGGAGTGATGAGTGCCAGGTTTTTTAAAATATATATATATGAAGAATTGTACAGTTTAATAAAGGAAACCCATTTATATCCCACTTTGTGCCATCAGATAATCCAAGGTGCTCTATACAGGGATCCCTAGGGCAGCGGTTCACAATCTTTTTGGTATGGTGACCCAGAAGTCCACATTTATTTGGTGTAGGGACCAGGCCCATAGCTACAGTGGGGCATCCTGGGGCCTGGCCCCCTGACTTACTGCCAGGGCCCCCTGACTTCCCATCCAGCCCAGGGCCCCCCAACTTCCAATTTTTTATTTTATCTGTGGTGCTCCCTTGGGGGGGGTGTACAGGGTGCCCCCTGACTCATTTAAAGGCCCCCCAAATTTAAAAAAAATCCTGGCTACGGGCCTGGTAGGGACACTTACAGGGCTGGCCCGCCCAAGGTTTTTTGGCACCCTGGCAAACGTTGACCTTAGCACCCATCTAGTTCAGCATTCCATTTTCTACAGTGACCGAGCAGGTGTTTTGGAGAAATCAACAATTATCGCACAGAGAACACAGCTGCCCCACGATGAACCCCAAGCAAGTGGCATTCTGACATGCACAATCTTTGCATATGGAGATTAGATTCCAGCCTCCAATTGCCCTCTCCTGCTCCATGACTCTCTCCAATCCACCCTAAGATCAACAGAAAGGGCAGGGGTGGCCATTAAGGAAGGCTGGCCCACGACCTACTTTCAGAGGCTTTGTGACCCACAAGCTGGGAAACACCGTGCTAGAGGGTTGTTCCTTCAGGCCATGGTGAGACCTTTACCTGCAAGCTTGATCAAGGATATCATATCATGGACTTCTGGTTTATGGTGACACGCAGGCAGACACATCTCCCGGATGCCCCGGGGATGCAAACTGCACACCAGCATGTAGGAGGGGGTGCGATGGGTCATGACCCCCCGGAACCTTGGTAAAAGGCTCCTAGCCAGGGAGCTTTTGAGGGGCGACCTCTTCGATGGCGTGATGCTGGAGAATTGAGGTGCTCCTCCGCCCTGAAGTTCCTGCCGCTGAGTGACCATATGGTACGAGTGCTACTGACCGGGAAAGTATTGGAGATCGGGCCAAGCGAGGCCAGTTGGCCAACAACGAACTGTGAGTCGGGTTGAAGTGAGTATGAAGATTTAAAAAGAAAGCTGCCCCCCCCTAAAGAGCGACGGGAAAGCGAGCGGGGGAGGGGTCCCTCCCAAATGCATAGACGAAACAATGACAAAAAGAGGGGGGGAGCGGAAGAATAAGCATTCAAATCTGTTTTAAGAGACTTACCAGAGCACAGATAAGCGTTTGGGTGAATATCAGAGACTTTAGCAACTTTTTGAAAAGTAAACAAATCCAAAAAGATGGCGGGGAAGAAACCAGAGAACAAAAAGCTGTTGAAACCAAAACTAGTGGGTAGTCCTCGAATGGAAGAGGCTACTGAGCTTTCAAAACTGTTGGCTGATTCCTTGCACCCTCTGCTGGATGAGATGACTAGTATCAAGCAACAACTGTCAACAATTGGTCAGGGCTTGGCTTCCCAGCAGTTACAATTGACTCAGTCGTTAAAAGCAACGGAGCAAATGGGAGAGAAGGTGAAGGAAATGGACACCAACACTAAAAAAGTTAAGAAAAAGGTGCAAAAGCTGGAAATGAAGCAAGCTACGGAAGAGTCAAAACTTTTAGAGCTGCAAATGAGGAAAGCAAATTTGGTTCTTCGGTTTCAAGGGGTCCCGGAAATTAGAGGAGAGAATCTGAAGCAACAGCCTCAATGACAGATTGGACAGCGGAATATCTCTACAGCGAGATGGATGTGGTCTACAGGTCCTATTCCTCATACATCAAGAAAAACAATCTGCCTGGGGAAATAGTAACCAGATTCTCAAAGAGACATGTGAGAGATGCTATCTTGAAAGCAACTACGGGAACATCCTTGAAAATTGGGGACAACAACATCAGGATTTTAAAAGACATTCCATTTGATATAAGACAGAAGAGAAAGAACTATAAAGAATTAATCCTTTTCTTACAAACAAATGGCATCAGTTACAGATGGCTAATTCCAGAAGACGTCATTTTCAAACTACACGATAAAAAAGAAAAGATTGAATCTGTTTTCAAAGCACATGACTTTCTGTGAACACAGCTCGGGGAACCAGCTCAGGACAAAAAGGAAGAAGAAGAAAGCAAATCGGATGGCGAGTTAGGCTCGGTGTCTTCGGACGAGGACTCCCCTTCTGAAAAGGGGGCAGCTGCCCCCAAAAGTTCATATAAATTGAGGATTAGAAAAGACAAGAATAAATAAGGGCTGAAGGACTCTGATTTGTGCCTGAAAAAATTTCGAAATAACTTTGGGATGCTCTGGGGATTTCTTTAAACAGTTAAAGGGATGGTTAAACGATAATTAACCTAGCATAACCAACTATGTTCATTGTATTATTAGCTTTTAAAAATAGCATTGAGATTAGATGATGTATTGATCTCCTACTCTTGGGTTTTTAGTTAGTAGTGGGTCTTTTTTCTTTCTCCTTAGATGTAGTCCCCCTCCCTATATTTTCAGTTGTAGTTTGTTAAAAAAAAACAATAAAAAACTCCCCTTAGGGGGATAAAAAAAAAAGGATATCATATCATGTCCCTTCTGACCAGACTCCGGGACAGGAAGGCCACTGTGGACATGAAATCTGATCCTTTTGGCTTGCTTCACTAGCATTTGGTTTTTGTCTGCTCCCTAGCTCAACAAATTTGCTTAGCTTTTAGTTTCATCAGTGGTGTTTTTATGGACTGTTAATGCTTTTTAAATGATTACATTTTATGGTTGTTTGATTCATTATTTGTAACCTGATGGCACATCCATCCCCTGTATAAATAAGTAATACAGATTATGCATGGTAGCTAAATGGAACCTCCATATCCGGAGGCAGTATACCATTGAATACTAGATGTAAGGGATAAACAGCTGAGGAAGGGCTGTTGCCTTTGTGCTCTGCTTTGTGAACTGTTGGAGGTGTCTTGCTGTCCAGAATTGCTCCTAGAAGGCTGGATTAGATTAACATTTGGTTTGATTCAGTGGGATCTTGGCACTAGAGTCCTCAGCCAATCAGTAATGCAACGTCGTGTCTCTTGATGGTGTATTATCTAGAGCACCATTCTGCTTGTGACAATGGGTCTACTGTTCAATACTTGAAAGTCAGTGTGGTGTGGTGGTTAAGAGCAGTGGACTCTAATCTGGAAAACCAGGTTTTCATTCCCCACTCCTCCACATGAAGCCAGCTGTGTGACCTTGGGTCAGTCACAATTCTCTCAGAACCCTCTCAGCCCCACAAGGTCTCTTGTTGTGGGGAGAGGAAGGGAAGGCAATTGTAAGCCACTCCAAGAGTCCTTTGGGTAGTGAGGTAAAGGTAAAGGTTCCCTTGCTCGAAAGCCAGTCGAGTCCGACTCTAGGGTTGCAGTGCTCATCTCCGTTTCCAAGCTGAAGAGCCAGCGCTGCCCGAAGACGTTTCCGTGGTCATGTGGCCGGCATGACTAAACACCAAGGTGCACGGAACGCTGTAACCTTCCCACCGAAGGGGTACCTATTTATCTACTTGCAATTTCTTGCTTTCGAACTGCTAGGTTGGCAGGAGCTGGAACTAGAGATGGGAGCTCACTCCGTCTTGCGGCACACTCGGGTCTCGAACTGCTGAACTACTGACCTTCCACAGCCTGCAGTTCAGCGTCTTAACCACTTGAGCCACCGTTCCTCGGGTAGTGAAGAGCGGGGTAAAAAACCTCCTCCTCCTCCCCCATCCCAAGTACTGTTGCTTATTATCCTTCCCTGCCAAATATGCTGATTGGTACAGAGTGTAGGGCTGTTGCTAAAAATGATGACACCATTTTGTGGCCATCTCTAGTCTGTGCAGTAAGCTTAACTTTTGCCTGACCTTTCCTCTTCCTTCAATCCACAATAATGGTTCAGGAACTCACAGTTGTATCCTGCTTTCCTTATCCTTAGCTGCCAGTGTGTGCCTTTTCCCTTTAAGAATGGAAAATCAATGTACTGAGACTAGGGTTACAGCAATCTGAAACTAGGCATAAGTAGAAGAGATCAAGATGGGTTGCCAGTAGCACCTTAAAAACCAATAATGTTTGTGGCAGGCTATGAGCTTTCTGAAGAAGTGAGCAGTGACTCACAATAGCTCATCCCCTGCCGCAAATTTTGTTGGTCTTTAGGTACTACTGGACTCTTGCTCTTTTCTACTGCGTATTTTATTTTTATTTAGCAGCAAAAATGACCATAGCAAAGAATTGGAAAAACAAAAACTCACCAACGCTGTCTCAATGGATCAATAAGGTTTGGGACATCTTCATGCTGGAGAATCTCTCAATCTATGACTCAACATCCAAAAACGAGTGTGAATTCTATAACCCTCTCAGTATTTGGAGTCCCATTCTACAAAAAATTTCCTTGACACAATTCGATTGGTCAGACATAGCCAATGCAAAATTTAAAATAATGCTGTTTAACTAGAGATATTTAAACAACCGAATTCTCTGAACTAGACATGTAAAAGAAATAGTTGGAAAACTTAGTTACGTTTAGAAGTAGCATGAGTTTTGCACCTAACCTGTGTTTATGCTGTTTATGTAACGCTGGATTACTTATTGTGTTATAATGTTATACTGGAATGTATTCTAAAAATTTCAATAAAAAAACTGGAGGTATTTATTTATTTGTAGTATTTTTATTCTGCTCTCCCTGTGGGGAAACAACATTGTGAAAGCAAGATAATACATACAGGACACCGTTAATACTATATACCAGTGGTGGCGAACCTATGGCACGGGTGCCAGAGGTGGCACTCAGAGCCCTCTCTGTGGGCACGCGTGCCATCGCCCCAGCCAGGCCCAGACAATCATTAAAGTGTAGAATTCTCTGCCAAATAATTTTAAGTAAATGAAAGCATTTGGGATTGCTTTCCTTACTTTGTTTGGATCAATGTATGAGTTGTTTTTTTCTAAAGTAAAACCTCAGTATTCAGGTTAAATTGCCGTGTTGGCCCTTTGCGATAAATGTGGGTTTTGGGTCGCAGTTTGGGCACTCAGTCTCTAAAAGGTTCGCCATCACTGCTATATACAGTATTGTCCACAATCCCATTCTCTTTATTAAAGCACTTCCCTGAACCATTCCATTATAATATCACAACCTTTGAATCCTGCTAGGGGAAGGGCTGTGGCTCAGTGGTAGAGCATCTGCTTGTCATGCAGAAGGTTCCAGGTTCAATCCCTGCCATATCCAGTTAAAGGGATCTGGCAGTAGGTGATGTGAAAAACCTCTCCCTGAGACCCTGGACAGCCACTACCAATCGGAGCAGACAGTACTGACCTTGGTAGGCCAAGAGTCTGATTCTGTATAAGGCAGCTTCAGGTGTGTCCCTACCATCTCCATCAGCCATAACAAGGAGCATACCCTTGACCGCAGACACAGGTTTGCATCCATGTAACGTATGAAGCAGCTGCAGCCACGTAAGGGCCTTTGGCACTGAAGCCCGAACTCTTTGGGCTGAGCCTCCATCTATCTGCCCTCCCCGCCCTCCCAACGACACCGTCAAAAACTGCTGAAACCTGTTTCGTGTTTCTGAGAGGGTATATCTTGCTGCTTTGCAGTTCCAGGAGATGGAAGCAATTTGTATGATACTAATAATGGCTCTGTACCAGCCTTGCTGAGCAACATCTGCAAGCCACAATGTCATTCCTGGTTCCTGGCAGCCACAGAGGGTTTCTAGCTGCATCAGAAGTCCCCCTTCTGCCATCAGGAGGGTGGTGCTCTTGGTCTTTCTCACACCTCCAGGCCTGGGAGAGGAGAGGACAATGTAGGGTTGCCAACTCCAGGCTGGGAAATTCCTGGGGGAGCAAGGTTTGGGGATGGGAGAGATCTCAGTGCCACAGAGAAACACTACTTTGGACCTCGGTGTAACACAGCTCTTTTCTCCAGGGGAACTTATCTGCATTGCCTGGAAATCAGTGGTAATTCCGGGGGATCTCCAGGCCCCACCTGGAGGCTGGCACCTCTAGCAGGCAGTCCCTGCAACAAAGGGCATTGAGCTCAGGACTCCCAGCTGGGGAGGCTGCTCTTTTCCTCTTGCTGCTCTGCATCCATCGTTTCAGGTTTTCCAGGCTGCTGTGGTTTCAGCAAAGCCTGGAAGTTCTATCAGGGAGTAGCCGGAGAAACGTCCTCCATCGGGGAAACACCATTTTCAGTTCTGAAAGCAAAGCTGTCTCGCTTCTGTTCTTGGCACTGTGAATTTCCCCCTCCTCTGCCCCGTTCGCTAAATGCTTTTCCAAGTAGTTATCTTGTCTCCAAACTGCATTCCACGTCTTCTCTCCTCTTCCCTTGCTCGTTTGCGGTAGAAGAAGTCTTTTCCCAGCCGTGTCTGGTAGCCAGATCTCAGAAACATGGATCTCATTCACAAGAGTGCCTTCGCCCAGTGTTTCCCCAGCCTGTGGGTCGGGACCCCAAAGTAGGTCACGAGGCTTCTGAATGTGGGTCGTGGTGGGCCAGCCTTCTCTAATGGCACTCCTGCTCTTTTCTGTTGCTCTCTTTTGTTTCTGGGAAGCCAAGATCTGACCCTGGAAACAGGATCTTCCATGTCATAAGAACATAAGAGATGCCAATGTTGGATCAGGCCAAAGGCCCATCCAGTCCAACACTCTGTATCACACAGTGGCCAGAAATACCAGGTGCCATCAGGAGGTCCACCAGTGCGGCCAGGACATTAGAAGCCATCCCACTGTTGACCCCCCAAAGCACCAAGATGACAGAGCATCACTTGCCCCAGAGACACACAGTGGCCAGAAATACCAGGTGCCATCAGGAGGTCCACCAGTGGGGCCAGGACATTAGAAGCCCTCCCACTGTTGGCCCCCCAAGCACCAAGAAGACAGAGCATCACTTGCCCCAGAGTCCCTATCTATACCTTGTGGCTAATAGCCACTGATGGACCTCTGCTCCATATGTTTATCTAATTCCCTTTTGAAGCCGTCCATGCTTGTAGCCGCCACCACTTCCTGTGGCAGTGAATTCCATGTGTATGTCATACATTAGTTGGTATTTTGTCTTCTCTGCATATACCTGTTGATCAAGTAAAACATGTTCTGATGGTTATTAGAGTGAGTTTCTTAGGATCTTAGGAGAAATTAGAGGGAATAATGGAGAAGGAGAGGGCGATGGGGGCTGGAATCTAACCTCTATAGGCAAAGGCTGTGTATGTCGGAATGCCACTT
>NW_015161408.1:250227-253290 GCF_001447785.1 Gekko japonicus
CCATCTCATCCTTTGCCGTCCCCATCTTCTTTGACCTTCAATCTTTCCCAGCATCAGGGTCTTCTCTAGTGACTGCTCCCTTCTCATTTGGTGGTCAAAGTATTTGAGCTTCAGTTTCATTATCTGGCCTTCCAGGGAACAGTCAGGGTTGATTTCTTTTAGGATTGACTGATTTGATCTTCTTGCAGTCCAAGGGACTCTCAAGAGTCTTCTCCAGCACCATAGTTCAAAAGAATCTATTCTTCAGTGCTCGGCCTTCCTTATTGTCCAACTCTCGCAGCCATACATGACTATGTATGTCTATGGTAGAAGCTAATTCTACCATAGAGCTTTTGCTCAAAAACCAGAGTGTCGGCCTGACGTGCCTATGTCACTTCCAGGTCACGTTGGAAGTCATGTGGGCACATCGCTGAAATATGCAATGAAACTCCTAGCTCCCAGCAAGCCCACCCACCATCCCCTGTCAGCCTCCCGGAGGGACCTGGAAACCCTATTTGACCCCCATATAAATCCCTGTTAACGACCTCACTTTTTTGCTTGTGTGAATCGAAGCTGTGATACTTTATTGTTGCACCACTGCAACAATTGCTTGAGGTCAAACAGCCAGCAGGACCTACTGCACAAGGCTCTGACCAGGATGGCCCAGGCTAGCCCGATCTCTTCAGTCCTCTTCAGAAGCTAAGCAGGGTCAGCCCTGGTTAGTACTTGGCTGGGAGACCGCCAAGGAAGTCCAAGGTTACTATATAGAGGCGGGCCATGGCCAACCACCTCTGAACGTCTCTTGCCTTGAAAACCCTACAGGGTCTCCATAAGTCAGCTGTGACTTGATGACACTTTATACACATGCACACACACGGCACAAGATTGTTAAGAATTATAGTGCAGTTCAAAAGTGGTTACTCTGATCCAGTTTACAGAGTGGAGCTGTTCTTGGCAAAGAATTTGGATTATTACACCAGCATGATGTAATGGTTAGACTAGAGCAATGAGACAGGGAGCCCTCTGTGGCTCTTCTGAGCACCATTCCCCAGTGTGGTGCGCACCCTTTCTTTCAGGAAAGTGAGCAAGGTCTGAGGGGGGCCGTTGGTTCCCACCTTGAAATAGCCACCGCCCCAGGCACTGGAAGACGGGTAAACTGCAGACTTGCACTGAATGCTTGCACCAAATGCTCCCCAGTAAAAAGTATGCACCAGCATCGGCAGATCGGTATTATGCATCTAAATAGCGCAAACTGCACATGAAAATACCAGCTTGCCAGAATTATACAACATGTATACGCAATATGAACACATAAGCAAAACTGTTGAGAAAACGCATCGATGAATACGAAAAGAAACAAAGTGGGGATTATTTGACGATCCCTGTCTTTGGTCCGAGTTTGAATGCACATAAAAGGCGGATTAGACATTTAATCCATGACGGTTTGTATCCCTCTTTGCTTGAACCTGCTTGCTTAGAGGGAGGGGACGTGGCTCAGCATCTCCTTTGCACGAAGAAGAACCCAGGTTCAATCCCTGACATTTTCAGGTTATGGTATAATGAGGTATGAAAGTCCCATGCTTGGGACTCCAGACAGCTGCTGCCAGCCCGAGCAGGCAATACTGACTAGGGATGCTGCAGGCTGAGCCCCGTATTTTTCTGCCTTCTTTAGTTGGCTTTGAGTGGCAGCAGAACTGCAGAACTGCAGGGAAGGGGAAGGTGTGGGGGCAGTGTTGGGTAAGGAGTAGCCTGAACAGGATTGGGCCCTTGTGGGGTGCAGAACAGTCCTTGGGGGGTTATCTCCTTGCTCGTGACCAGCAAATGTTTGAGCATCCCCGATACTGGTCTTGACAGATCCATGTTCTGAGTCAATATAAAGTGCCTTCCTGTGTTTGTGACCTATTCCTGCTATCAAAATAAGTCTGATTTTTTTTAAAAAAAAAGTAGCTTTGAGCATGTTAAACTGGCTCTGCTCACATGTAAATCATGACTCAACATGACCTGCAAAACCTTCACGATGTGGGTTGGCCCAGAGTACAATTTGGGACTTAAGAGTTCTGTCAACCAAATCGATGTGTGTGCAAATCCATGGCACGAAGAGCAAGGAAGAAACAGCAGTAGGAAAAGAATGGGGAGAATGACTGTCTTGGATCTGCCTTTTTGGCAGAACGAAAAGGAGAGGTATCTTGCTGAGCCGGTCATTAAACGGCTTGTGCAATGATGACCCCATTGTTTCCTAGGGGTGGTAGAGAGGCCAAATCTAATGCTCGCAGGCAGGGGTCGTTTCATAGAAAAAGAGCTAGGGGAACTCATTAGCATAACTCATTAGCATATGCCACACTCCCTGGCATCACCGGAAGTGTGTCATAAGGCCACACCCCCTGACATCACTGGAAGTGTGTCATAAGACCACACACCCCGCCCCCAACAGTCCTGGCTGCTGCTGGCCTTGCAGCTCCACTGCCGAGCCCCATGAGGGGCCTGATGGTGGACCTGCAAGGCTGGCGGGAGTGCAAGGAAGCCCCGCGAAGGCCCTCCCTGGCCCCAGGCAGGCAGGGGTGGGGAGAGGCAGGGAGGAAGCAACTTACCCTCCCTCTTCTCCTGCCTCCTCCTGGCTGAATGAGGGTCGGAAGCGGGGCGGCCGGAAGCAGGGGGCGAGGCTTTGTCATGTGCCCCGCCCCCCGTACCTCACCCGGGGAAACTGCGATCCCCCCCGATCCCCCCCGAAATGACCTCTGCTTGCAGGAATTATTGGGGCCATTATTTCCTAGGGGTGGTAGACCTAGCTTGCAAGGCCAGGTCTGTCTTCAGTCCCCACCTCAAGCTGTGTGGCAGCGCATCATCCTTTTAAATTGTAAAAGGCCATTATTTTCTATGGAGGTTTGGAGGCCAGGTCTTCTCATAGAAAATAATGACTCTTTAATGTTTCAAGGGACCGTGTACCATGGAGCAGCTGAGATCTGGGGCATGGCTCCTCTTTCTTTCTCTGTTTCTCCCTCCCTCCCTCCACCTACACTCCTGTGCCTCTGTGAAACACCCCTGAAATGTTGGGGGGGGGGAACTATCGGTACTCCTGAATTTTCA
>NW_015161408.1:253542-265023 GCF_001447785.1 Gekko japonicus
AATGCCGAGATGTGGAATGGTATAGGACAGCCTGACCTCATCAGATCTCAGAAGCTAAGTAGGGTCAGTACTTGGATGGGGGACCACCAAGGAAGACTCTGCAGAGGCAGGCAATGGCTAACCTCCTCTACTTCTCACTTGCCTTGAAAACCCTATGGGCTTGCCATAAATCGACTGTGACTTGACAGCGCTTTATACGCACACATCCGGATAGTGGGGAACAGGATGCTGGACTAGGTGAACTGCTGGTCTTACCGGTGAATTCTTCTTATGTTTCCTGCAGGATTTGTGTGGAGCTACCACCTGTGACACCTTGGGAATGGCAGATGTGGGCACCATGTGCGACCCCAAACGCAGCTGTTCAGTCATTGAAGATGACGGACTTCCTTCTGCCTTCACCACGGCTCACGAGCTGGGTAAGGAACCAAGACTGATTCGGTGTGGTCATATGTTTGGGAGGTGCAGTGTCTGAATGTGGAAAGGGTCCATTTTGGGGCAGCCTTGGGAAAATCTTCCCCGGTCGATTTCTGCCTGCTCTTTGCAATAGTTTGAATGTGCACAGGCATGGCTGTGCATGACATGAAGCACAACATTAATTTTTCCCCCCATTCAGAGTTAATCAACAAAGACTGGACCGTCCGCTGATTAAAAACCACTAGGGATGCTGGGGTCACTTGCTATTGCTTTGGGAACCACGTGACCCCTGGGTTGTGCATTGGCTTGCCTTGGTTGAAAGCACAGAGACTCTGAGCATGCGAAGGGTGAGAACCCCTAAACGAAGCTTGCTTTCCTCTTATGAGGTTGCCTTCCTCTCCTCAGTTGTCAAAGGACGGACAGATAAAAACAGCTCATTCCTCTGAGTGGAGAAAGACGTCGCATAATTGGACTTCCTTCTGCAACTGGCTCTCAGACGGGTCTTTGGCTGGGCCTACAGCACCGGAAAGGCCACTCCAAACCATTCTTCTAAGGCAAGAGGTCCCTGGAGAGATGTTCTTGGGCTGAGTCCTGGCATTCAGGAAGCTGGTTCCAGGGCAAACCCCTCTTTCCGAGAGCCAGGCTGCCTGTTAAACCCACCATGGGAAAACTTCTTGCAAGAGTTCTGATGGCTATTATCCTGCCTAGCGGAAGAGAAAGCTGGAAGATGGCAGTCCCAGATACAGGGAAGGTGAAGGACAAGGTGCTGGCTGCCTTCCCCTTTATTGTTTTCTTTCTTGGCTGCTAGCAAAGGCAAAGAACCATTTGTAGTGCAGCCCTAAGCAGAATTACCCCCTCATAAATCCATTGAGGCCAATGGGCCTAGAACCGTGTAACTCCTTTTAGGATTGCAGGCTGTAGTGGAGATCTGTCTGCCTTTGGGCTCTGCAAGGGTTTTTCCTGCAGCTTCTTAGTCTGGATTGCGTAGGCATGGGAGAGTGGATGGCGAGGTAGTGTGGTGTAGTGGCTAGTATCAAATGAGGACCTGGAAGAACCCGCTGTGAGTTGCCATCCTGCCATGGAGACCTGTCGAATGATCTTGGGCCAGTCACTGTCCCTCGGCCTAACCTGCCTCACAGGGTGTTTGTTCTAAGGCTAAAAGGGAGGAAAGGCACGTGGCTTTGGTTCCCCAGCTGGAGAGAAAAGCAGCATATAAATATCTAAATTAACAGATCTCTAGAGCAGTGGGTTCCTGTCAGGATCTGGGCTTCAAACCAGAAAGCTCCTGGTTCAAGTAGGGACCACAATTCATTCATTCATTCATTCATTCATTCATTCATTCATTCATTCATTCATTCATTCATTCATTCATTCATTCATTCATTCATTCATTCATTCATTCATTCATTCATTCATTCATTCATTCATTCATTCATTCATTCATTCATTCATTCATTCATTCCCAAATGAGAAGGGAGCACTCACTGGAGAAGACCCTGATGCTGGGCTAAGATTGAAGGTCAAAGAAGACGGGGATGGCAAAGGATGAGATGGTTAGACAGTGTTATTGATGCAACAAACATGAAGTTAAGCAAACTCTGGAGCATGATGGAAGACAGGAGGGCCTGGCATGATGTGGTCCATGGGGTCGCGAAGAGTTGGACTCAACTGTGCAACTGAACAGCAACAACAACAAACAAAAAAACCCAATGTGGTCCCTTTTGACCAGTAAAATGGCTACACTGGAGATCATGGGACCTGCATGGACCAAAGCCTTGAAGAGTTGGGTTTTTTTGGAAGAAGCCAGATTTGATGAGATTGATTGAAAATGCTGTCTGGAGCCAACCGGCAGGATGAAAATGCTGTCTGGAGCCAACTTTTGGGCTGCAATTCGGCACTACATTTCTCACGGGGTTGGAGACAACATTTGGAATTGTATTCCAGGGAGCAGGGTCAAGGGTCAGTTCTTTCTGAGGACAAATTGTTTTGCTCCCATTTTTCCACAGGTTGGAGACTAGATGAGAACAGCAACTCTCCCCATTTATTTGACTTCTTAAAATCTGTTTCATTTATTTGGTGGTGGTAGAAAGGGCCATCTACTTGTAGCTGATTTATGGTGACCAGTGTTCTCTCTAAGCTGTGTTAGTGTGAGCTAGCTCACAGTTTTTTTAACCTCTGGCTCACCCATTTTTGTCTTAGCTCAGGAGGGATGGCTCCAGAGCAAACTGATTTATGCAGGACCGAAATTGCTCGCGCACAACTTTAATGGCAGTAGCTCACAAAGTAGAATGTTTGCTCACAAGATTCCACAGCTTAGAGGGAGCATTGCTCAAGAGGACTGTAGCTGGGAAACCAAAGCGACGGCAAAACGGAAGTCCTAACCCTGCTTACGCCAACCCTGCTTAGCTTACAAGATCTGAGAAGTCAAGCTAGTTTGGGCCAGCCCATTCATTTATTTGAGGATGGCAAAGGTGGGCTGCAGGAGTAAATCTTCCTGGGGGAGTACTGGGATCCAGGTTTTCAGAACTTTTCATGAATGTTTCTCTGCGTGGAAATCTCCTTCCCCCTTATGTGTGTCTCTCCCTCCCTCTCTTAGGCAGGCATGCATTTCTTAGATCAGATTCTAGCA
This sequence comes from Gekko japonicus, assembly GCF_001447785.1. Classification (NCBI taxonomy): domain Eukaryota; kingdom Metazoa; phylum Chordata; class Lepidosauria; order Squamata; family Gekkonidae; genus Gekko; species Gekko japonicus. The sequence continues at coordinate 256,586 of NW_015161408.1, forward strand.
CTGAAAAATCTACCTGCTTTACAGTCCCTCCAAGTCCAGTGATGAGCAGCAATTAATGTGGTAAACTGACATCTGATTTAATTCTTTAAAATCTCATTGTCCCCAAATCGCCTTAATATAGCTTAAGTCTTTCATTTTCTTGCATTCTTTAACACTTTCTTTCTTTAGTGTCTCCATCTAAATGTAATTGAGTGGCATGATTTAATCTCTTACCTGCATAACAGTTTGCTGGACTTCTATCATTTTGAATTGGATACTTGATTAATATAGCAGGGTTTTGCCCAGACATAGAAGCGTGGTACTGAGCACAGTAAATAAATCTCCCAAGAAGTACCGTACATTGCAAAAAAGGTAGACTTTAATTGGTTCAAGTAGATCCAGTTCACATTCAGGCTGCAGTCAGAAGAAGAGAAAGAAGCCTGATCTAAAGAGGACTTTCCCTGTCACAAATGGCCAGCTTGTCTGGCATCATGTGTGTGGGAGTATGAGGGCATTGTCTCTACAGGAGAGGCCTGCTGAGATACCTGTCTCCATGGAAGACCATGTGCAGGGACTGAGAGGACAAAGGGAGAGAGAAGGGGCCAGAGGGCAGCTCCCAGGTTAAGACAAAGTGAGGCATCCCACTCAAAGAGATAACACCTACTCCCCTCTGCTATTCTTGAGGGGAGATATAAGCAAATTCCTTATTCAGTCAGGTTCTGTGGATGTAATAGAAGAGAAATAGAAACTGTTGAGCACGTACTCTTACACTGTAAATTGTTAAATGACATTCGGGTGGAATTTATAGAAGCCCCCCTTAGGTTGGTAGCAGGCCAATCGGATAGAATCAAGGTACAATTTCTCCTTGCTTCACGAGATCCGGAGATCATTGAACTGACCGCTAAGTTTCTCCACGGTTTTATAAAACGGAAGAGTGACCCTGATCATATGAATGATTCTTAATTTATAAGTCTAAAAACTTTAAAAGTTTAGAATGCCAATTTATTTTATGATTCAGGCATCTTTTGTATGGTCAAATCTAGCTTGTGACAACTTGAGTTAAGCCTGACATAGCCACGACTATCTATCTTATAATTTCTTTTGGATTGTATTATTGGTAAATGCTTCTAATATTGTATGCCAATAAAAGGTATTTGAATTGAATTGAATTGAAGTCATTTCGTTTCCAGTGGTTGCATACCTGTCTAATGGGGATTTTCTCCCCAATAATCCAGGCATGCTGAGTTGTTCAACACTCCTGACTGAGGGGCCCAGAGCTGGAGACCCCCACTCCAGTTCTGCTTCCCGGAATGGCTGTCCAGGGCCCCAGCCCAGCCCTGAGACCTTCCAACTTGACAGTACTCCAACTTTGTATGTGGCTTTCCAAGTCTGTAACCACTGCGGATGGGGTTTTGTGAATGCAGGTAGAAAAGGGAAGCTGCCACAGAGCCCAGAGAGGCACAGAGCCCAAAGAGACTGCGCAGCACTGACATTGTAATCCTGTACCGAAGCTAGGGTTGCCAACCTCCGAGTGGGGCATAGAGATCCCCAGGGCTTTTTTTGTAGAAAAAGCCCAGCTGGAACTCATTAGCATAATTGGCCACACCCAACAGCAGAAACTCATTAGCATATTAGGCCACACCCCTGACAGCACAGGTCATTAGCATATGAGGCCACACTCCAGTGTTACCAGAAGTGTGGTCATCCAGCCACACCCACCTTTTGCTTCTTATTCTGTTTACCTTGTTTGTTGTCAAAACGCCAGGGCTTTTTTTGTAGCAGGAACTCCTTTGCATGTTAGGCCACACCCCCCTAATGTAGCCAATCCGAATGAGCTTCTGCTGTTGGGTGTGGCCTGTTATGCTAACGAGTTCCTGCTGGGCGTGTCCAACTCAGGAGCCAGCCGGAACTCCGTTCCTGTGCGTTCCTGCCCAAAAAATAGCCCTGGAGATCCCCACAATTACGGCTGATCTCCAGCCTGCGGAGATTGTTTCCCCTGGAGGAAACTGCTGGTTTGAAGGGTGGGTTATATGACATTATACCCCGATGAGGTTCCTCCTCTCCCCAGACCCCGCCCTCCCCGGGCTCTATCCCCAAATCTACAGCAATTTCACAACTCGGAGATGGCAATCCAAAGTGAAGCAGCATCGAGTTGCTCTGCATCTGCCTGGCCTCGCACATTCCCCGTCCAGTGTGTGCCAGACCATTCTTGGCTCAGCACCTCCATCCATCATCCTGTGGCTTAGGAAACGGCCACTTAAAATCTAAGCCACAGCAAAGAGGCAGGGCCCCGTGTCTGCGGTTGCCACCTGTGAAGCAGATTTAGAAGCGGGGGGAAGGAGGGGGGGCTGGATCCAATTTGGTTTTGAAAGTCTCATGGTTCGTAATTAGGAGAGGGGACAAGGCTGATGTTTAAAATAACCCGGAATGCTTTAGCTCAGGAAGTTTAGACAATAGCAAAGCTTCCAGGACAGATTTCGGGGGGGAAACTCCACCTCGTAGTGTGTGTGAGCGAGAGCAAAAGAGACTCTGCAGCATTGTTCCTAATGCTATCAGGAGGTTTGATTGGAATGGTTAGAAAACAGCTGCTAGGAAGACAAGGACGCCCAAGCCACAGATACAGGCTTTCTGGCTTTGCTGCTGTTCCCAGGCTTAAGAAACTCTGCAGTAACATGTCACGGCCGGGATGCATTAGACACACACCTAGATCCGGTGAAGCTTCATGCCAGATTGTCAAAGAGGATTTGCAGCCAACTTGCTTTGGCTCTTCTTCAGGGTGCAGGAAGAGACTCCGGTTTCAATTAGGACCGCAATGAATTCTGCCATTGCAACTCTGTTTCGGAACTGGCCACACTGGAAACAGAATGTCTGGGAATTGGATTTCTCGGTCAGAATGGGCTGGCTCGCGGATCATTGACTGAAGTGTCCAGCAATGGTGACTTGCATGTGGGAATACACCACCAGATTAAATGCCACAGATAGAATTTCCATGTTGCCTGTTGTCAAACGCACCCACGGTGCTTTCCAGTGGAGCTGGCGGACTAATTCGGCTAGAGTAATCACGTAACGAATATTCGTGTGTGCATTAGTAATGATTTCAGGGTTGGTGGCTTGACGAAACATATACATTACAGGATTAAGACCTAATCCAGCCCTGACCTGGATGGTCCAGGCTAGCCTGATCTTGTCAGATCTCAGAAGCTAAGCAGGGTCAACCTTGGTTAGGATTTGGATGGGAGACCACCAAGCAGTATCACAGTCGCTACACAGAGGCAGGCAATGGCAAACCACCCCTGAATGTCTCTTGCTTTGAAAACTCTGTGGGGTCGTCATAGGTTGGCTGTGACTTGCATAAAGGTAAAGGTAAAGGTTCCCTTGCTCGAAAGCCAGTCGAATCCAACTCTAGGGTTGCGGTGCTCATCTCCGTTTCAAAGCCGAAGAGCCAGCGCTGTCCGAAGACGTTTCCGTGGTCATGTGGCCGGCATGACTAAACACCAAGGTGCACGGAACGCTGTTACCTTCCCACTGAAGTGGTACCTATTTATCTACTTGCAATTTCTTGCTTTGGAACTGCTAGGTTGGCAGGAGCTGGAACTAGAGACGGGAGCTCACTCCATCATGCGGCACCCGGGTCTTGAACTGCTGAACTACGGACCTTCCACAGCCTGCAGTTCAGCGTCTTAACCACTTGAGCCACCGCAGCTCCATGTGACTTGCATAGGATTGTATAATTAAAGTCTGATTCTTAGAGAGTGAAATCTTGTTCACATTGCATTGGTTGGTTTAGTGCTATTGGATTAAATAGGATGTATGTGGGGTGGGGGGGGGGAGAAGGAAGTACCACTGGAAAGACATGCTAGTTAGCAAAAGGTTCCACGTGCTGTGTATTTTGTAAGGCAGCAACCTCTCATTTTGGTTCACCCTTCCACCAAGGAACTTGGGCTGGCATGCATGCTTCTCCCCTCCACATTTATCCTGTGAGGCAGGTTAGTCTGCAAGACCGTTACTGTCCCAAGGTGCCCCTGTGATCTTCATGGTTGAACTTGAAGATGTAAATTCATGTCTCCCTAGTCTGAGTCCAGTACTGTAACCACTATCCCACAAGACTGACACTCACATGGATTACGCTGGCCCTCTGTCTGCCATTTGGACTTGGCAATGATCAATACACTGATCAATATATTCCCCGTATTGACTTGAGAATGTCAGGTACTCCCAAATATGCTTGTCGCCTGGAAAGCATGTCCGGGAGCCACCAGTCATGTCTTCACTGCAAATACAAATCAGGTTGTACCAGATTGGTTGTCACGGTTCCCCATCCTGGAACTACTGGGTTGGATCCAGGCTAAACGTTCCGCTGATGGAAAACACATGCAACAGTGGGACAGACCTCCCATGCCTCCCCCTCTGACCGCTTCCTACTGATCCCCCCCCAAATGCTGCTGCTCGGGGGCAAAGATACTGCAGCTAGAGGGGGGAATAGGTGGACATTGCTCCCTTCTTAGGAGAAAATTTAGTTTGGCTCCTGCCCAGACTTCTGTGAAAGGACTATGAATTAGCAAAGAAATCTGCACTATACAACTGGAGAACACATCATGGTTAACCTGTTCTAATGCCGGTTTAAGTTGGTGGTATAGACCAGGAGATCTATATCTATCTATCTATCTATCTATCTATCTATCTATCTATCTATCTATCTATCTATCTATCTATCTATCTATCTATCTATCTATCTTCTATCTATCTATCTATCTACTATCTATCTATCTATCTATCTATCTATCTATCTATCTATCTATCTATCTGGCTGCGAGAGTTGGACTATAAGGAAGGCCGAGCGCCGAAGAATAGATTCTTTTGACCTATGGTGCTGGAGAAGACTCTTGAGAGTCCCTTGGACTGCAAAAAGATCAAATCAGTCAATCCTAAAAGAAATCAACCCTGACTGTTCCCTGGAAGGCCAGATAATGAAACTGAAGCTCAAATACTTTGGCCACCAAATGAGAAGGGAGCACTCACTGAAGAAGACCCTGATGCTGGGAAAGACTGAAGGTCAGAGAAGACGGGGACGGAAAAGGATGAGATGGTTAGACAGTGTCATCGATGCAACGAACATGAAATTGAGCCAACTTCAGAGGACGGCGGAAGAAGGAGGGCCTGGCGGGATCTGGTCCATGGGGTCGTGAAGAGTCGGACTCGACTGTGCGACTGAACAACAACAAAAATAGATCAGGAGAACTGGATTCAAATCTTACCAGTGGAAGTTCTATAGCATGTATCAAGCAGGAGTAAACCAAGATGCCCAGTTCTCCCTACAGGAGTATTTTGCCATGTTTTAAATTTAGTGGAATGTTATTTCAGCTCCAGTTATGCAGCTCATATGTTCAGAGATGTTCAGAGGGAGTCCAACATTACAGGGAAATCAGCAGTGGGATTTTATTAACAGGAGCAGCCAGGAAGTCTGAATAAGGAAATGTGGGTGGGTTGTTGTTTTTTTTAAGTCCTCTTTTTCCTGCTCTGTGTTGCTCAGGTTTCCTTCTTGTTGCATTTGCAAGAACTAGCGTCCATGCACAAAGCAGATGGTGTGAACCTTGGCCAGAGAACTGCTGGCTTGCAGGCTCCCCATTGGCAAGGAGACATGCATCTGCTGTAACTTTGTCTACCTTTGGGGGCAATCTGATTAGAACATGAGCACAGAGAAATTGGCGGAGCCAGGAAGGAGATCCAGAACAGCAATGACTGTACTGTGTAGGTATATCCTGTGCTGGGAGTCCCCTGAGCAAAAGGGGTGTCATGGATTTTGGAGGAAGATCCAAAGAACAAAGGGCCTATTGTTACGTTTTCCGCGTGTTCGGCCCAGGCTGTCCCAAGGGCTTTCAGTAAGACGTCTCCTGCAAGTTCCCTACTGGGAATTCAGTGCTCAAGCATGCAGGGCTCGATGCACATATGAACACACACATGAAGCTGCCAATCAGACCATCGATCCATCAAGGTCACTATTGTCCACTCAGACTGGCAGCGCTCTCCAGGGTCTCAGGCAGAGGGCTTTCACATCGAGCTACTGCCTGGTCCTTTTTAACTGGAGATGTCAGGGATCAAACCTGGGACCTTCTGCATAAGGAGATGCTCTACCACTGAGCCACGGCCCCTCCCCAATTCAGATCCAACCTTCCCCCCTGTGCAGTTCTCCTCACCTGAAATTGCCCAGGAAGGGATGCTATTTGCCCCAGTGGGGCCACACTTGTACTCATGGGGAACACTCAAGTTTCCTCTGTAGGTCAAGTAGCACTTCCCTGGAACTGTTCCATGTCTGGGAAAAGGTAGTGGGTGGGGAAATGCTGAAGTCCCTTCTCCCCATGGGCCATGGATCTGAATTGGGGACTCTCATGCTTGGGAATTCCGTTTCTAGCCAGGAACCCACAGCTGATATGAAACTGAGCATCACAGTGGGGAATCTTTGGGAAACTGTAATGTGTTGTTTGTAACGTTCTCATGTGAACAGGCCATGTGGATCTCTCCATCAATCATTCAGCTTTCTTGTTAGCTGCCGTTCCAGCTGGGGCTTCCAGAGCAAGATGACAGATATGCAGTTGCGATGAGGAAAGGGCATCTCTGCACATGCTCATAGGCTAACGTATGACGCAGGGGATTCAGATGCCAAAGTCTGACACCTTGAAACATCTCTTGTTCGAATAGAAACAGCATTGTCTGGGGGAGTAAGCTCCCATTTACTTACTTTAAAATAAAAAGAAGAAGAAATTGGATTTATACCCCATCCTTTACTTGGAGTCTCAGAGCAGCTTACAAACTCCTTTTCCTTCCCCTCCCCACAACAGAACATAAGAACATAAGAGACGCCAATGTTGGATCAGGCCAAAGGCCCATCCAGTCCAACACTCTGTGTCACACAGTGGCCAGAAAGACCAGGTGCCATCAGGAGGTCCACCAGTGGGGCCAGGACATTAGAAACCCTCCCACTGTTGACCCCCCCCCAAGCACCAAGAAGACAGAGCATTACTTGCCCCAGAGCCCCTATCTATCCATATGCTTATCTAATTCCCTTTTGAAGCCGTCCATGCTTGTAGCACCCACCACTTCCTGTGGCAGTGAATTCCATGTGTTAATCACTCTTTGGGTGAAGAAGTACTTCCTTTTATCCGTTCTAACCCGACCGCTCTGCAGTTTCATGGAGTGCCCACGAGTTCTTGTATTGTGAGAAAGGGAGAAAAGTACCTCTTTCTCTACCTGCTCTTTCCCATGCATAATCTTATAAACCTCGATCATGTCACCCCTCAGTCGTCTTTTCTCCAAGCTAAAGAGCCCTAAGCGCTTTAACCTTTCCTCATAGGGAAAGTGTTCCAACCCTTTTATCATTCGAGTTGCCCTTTTCTGCACTTTTTCCAAAGCTATAATATCCTTTTTAAGGTGTGGTGCCCAGAACTGCACACAGTATTCCAAATGAGGTCTCACCATTGATTTATATAGGGGCATTATTATATTGGCTGATCTGTTTTCAATACCCTTCCTAATAATCCCCAGCATAGCATTGGCCTTCTTTATTGCAGTCACACACTGTCTCGACATTTTCAGTGAGTTATCTACTACAACTCCAAGATCTCTCTCTTGATCTGTCTCTGCCAGTTCAGACCCCATCAATGTGTATTTATATTTAGGATTTTTGGCTCCAATGTGCATCACCTTGCACTTGGCCACATTGAACCCCATTTGCCATGTTGACGCCCACTTGCCCATCTTTGACAGATCCCTTTGGAGTGCCTCACAATCCTCACTGGTTTTCACCACCCTGAACAACTTTGTATCATCCGCAAATTTAGCCACTTCACTGCTTACTCCCAACTCCAAATCTTTAATGAACAAGTTAAAAGGCAGTGGACCAAGTACTGATCCCTGCGGTACCCCACTGCTTACCCCCCTCCACTGAGAGAACTGCCCATTTATACTCACTCTCTGTTTTCTATTAATTAGCCAGTTTTTGATCCATAAAAAGACTTGTCCTTTTATCCCATGATTTTTGAGCTTACTTAGGAGCCTTTGATGAGGAACAGACACCCTGTGGGGTAGGTGGGGCTGAGAGAGCTCTTTCCAGAACAGCTCTTATCAGAGCTACGGCTTGCCCAAGATTATCCAGCAGCTGCAGGTGGAGGAGTGGGTAATCAAACCTGGTCCTCCCAGATTAGAGTCCACACACTTAACCACTACACAAAACTGGCTCTCAGAAGCTCAAGGTGGATAAAATCAGAAAACAAACTCATACATATCTCTACGTATTTATGTATCTATGTATCTCTCTCTCTCTCTCATCTATCATGAGACTTATCTGAAAGGAAGATAATCTTGTATATAAGATGATCCCCCCAACACAGGTTATACACAAAAGGTTTTTTATTACTGCACATAAAGGTGGACTCCTCTTTTTCTTGATGGCACACATTTGGGGG
>NW_015161408.1:265041-269059 GCF_001447785.1 Gekko japonicus
TATAGGTTCTTGGCGCTGAATCCCAGACTGGAGTGGTGCCCGATTACCCACCTGCTTCTGGAGACTGTGCCACTCTCGATTCCTCTCTCTTCAGCCATGACCTGTGGTGCCCAGATCTGATGTCATCTGCGGCTGGCCGGCCTCAGAGTTGGGATGAGGGAGCCAGGAAATGAAGGTGGCTGAGACTACTAGCCATTCTAGGAGTGATGCGAGAGAAAGGAGTAAAGCAAAAGGGACCGGAAAGTTCAGGAACCAAGGCCCAAATCCTGTCTTGAATACTAGACCCTCGTTGAGGTTATGAAATTCCAGCAGATGAGAAACTCAAGCCCCTGATGCCTTAATCTCATCCAAGGAGGTAGACTTGCAGGCTTGTATTCTCGCAGAGGTGTGTACTTCACAGAGTGAAGTAGCTCCAGAATATAGGAATTATCCTGGGGCGTAATGGAAGCATAAAGGTAAAGGTTCCCTTGCTCGAAAGCCAGTCGAATCCGACTCTAGGGTTGCGGTGCTCATCTCCACATGACATTTCCATGGTCATGTGGCCGGCATGACTAGACATCGAGGCGCACGGAACGCTGTTACCTTCCCACCGAAGTGGTACCTATTTATCTACTTGCAATTTCTTGCTTTTGAACTGCTAGGTTGGCAGGAGCTGGAACTAGAGACGGGAGCTCACTCCGTCATGCGGCACACTCGGGTCTCGAACTGCTGAACTACTGACCTTCCACAGCCTGCAGTTCAGCGTCTTAACCGCTTGAGCCACCGCAGCTCTCTTAAGCATTATGATTAGGGCTGCCATTCATCCGCTCGGGGTGGGGGATTCCCCACTGTCTCTGGTGAGGGGGAAATGGTGGGAAGTGGGGGGAATGTTAGCAACATCCTGATGAGCTGATACCACTCCCCAGGCTTCCAAAAGTCTCCAAGTTTTGTGCATAGAGATTTGCCCAAATGCCTGAGCATCCCCAGGAGTGATGTCAGTATGTCACTGGCAACGTTTCCAGCAATGTCATTACATTGCTGGGAAGGCCCTCCCCCCCGCCACCAGTAAGTTCCCCTATTGGTTGCCAGGCCCTGTCTGGTGTCTCTAATTCCTATGGATTCTTTTGTTGTTCTTATTGTTGTTGTTCAGTCACACAGTTGACCCCATGGACCACATCATGCCAGGCCCTCCTGTCTTCCGTCATCCTCTGGAGTTTGCTTAAGTTCATGTTCATTGCATTGATAACACCAGGGGTCTTGTTGTAGAAAAAGAGCTGCCGGAGCTCATTAGCATAACTCATTAGCATAACTTATTTGCATATGCCACGCCCCCTGACATCACCGGAAGTGACAGAAGGCCACACCCCCTGACATCACCGGAAGTGTGTCAGAAGGCCCGGCTACTTACCCTCCTGCTTCATCCTCATTCCCAAACGGAATGAGGATCGAAGCAGAGGGTGGGGTAAAGAAGGGGGCGGGGCTTCACCACGTGACCGCCCCGCCCCCTAGAGGTTCTCTTCCGGAGCTCCGTACCTGAGAGCTCCCCCCCGACTAGAGCCCTGGATAACACTATCTAACCATATTGTTCTTTGCAGTATCGGACTTTCCTTTCACCATCAGGCAAATCCACAGCTGGGCATCCTTTCGGCTTTGGCCCAGCCGCTTCACTCTTTCTGGGGTTACTTGTACTTGCCCTCTGCTCTTCCCCAGTAGCATATTGGACACCTTCCGACCTGAGGGGCTCATCTTCCGGCGTCATATCTTGTAGCCTTTTGTTACTGTCCATGGGGCTTTCCTTGGCAAAGATCCTGGAGTGGGCTGCCAGTTCCTTCTCCAGTGAATCACATTTTGTCTGAGTTCTCCACTGTGGCCTATCCATCCTGGGTGGCCCTCCACGGCATAGCCCACAGCCTCATCGAACCATGCAAGCCCCCTCGCCACATCAAGGCAGTGATCCATGAGAGAGATTATGGATTCAGGGAAGCATAACAACATTTAAAAAGCCATGCTGGATCAGAGCAGTGGTCCATCTAACCCAGCATCTTGTTTCACATACCGGCCAATAGGCAGCCCTCGAGGACAAACAAATGGGGCATAGAGGCCAAGGCCTTTCCCTGATGTTAGTGCTGCGATTCAGAGGTTTACTACCTCTGGATGTGGAGGTTCTCGTTAATCTCCATGGCTAGTAGTTGTCGGATGGAGAGCCCTTCAGGGAGGCAGGAGACTCCCAGCCATTGATTGCACTCAGCAGGGGTCATTTTGTGGAAAAAGAGGTGCCGGAGCTCATTAGCATAACTCATTTGCATATGCCACACCCCCTGACATCACCGGAAGTGTGTCAGAAGGCAACACCCACTGCTCAGGCTCCACTGGACTGTTTTGGATTGCTAGCTATGGGGGATGGGGGGACGTGCAGATCTGTCCTCACAGAGGAGGGAGAGCTTGTACCTGAAGGCGGGGGGGGGGGCCCTCTGCATCTTACCTGGCTGCTTCTTGTGGCCCGACCGAGGGGGGCAGGGCTTGTTGCATGTGCCCGCCCCCTGGGCTCCTTACTGCCGGAGCTCCGCTCCTGTGCGCTCCTGCAGGAAATGACCCCTGGCACTCAGACAGACAAGTGGTGTATCATGCCCCTGGCTGGTTGCCAGACATGGCTGGTGGGAATGCGTTTGGCTGGATGGGGGACTGTTTCATATGGGCCTGCCCTAATCTGTAGGAAAGCATGGAGTTCTTTAAAGAATGAGAGCGCCTCATGGTGGAGGTTGCATGAATTCTGTTTGTGGTTTTCAACTCTGGACTCTTTCTGCTTCCAGGGCACGTGTTCAACATGCCTCACGACAACGTGAAGGTCTGCGAAGAGGTCTTTGGGAAGCTGAAGACCAATCACATGATGTCGCCCACTCTCATACAGATCGACCGCACCAACCCTTGGTCGGCCTGCAGTGCGGCCATCATCACAGACTTCTTGGACAGCGGGCACGGTGAGTGTGGGGATGGGGTGCCGCCGATACAGGAAAGGTGCATGGGGGGGGTGAGGGGCAAGGCAGAGAGAGAGCAATTTGGGTGGAAGAGCTGCGTGGCATGAATTACTGGGCGGTCATAAGGATGGACTAAACACCCCAGGCCTGGGTGTATGTGGCTTCAGTCACAGAGGAGGGAAAAGAGAGAAGTGTTCTACCAGGCCCCAAAGTGGTACTATGTGAATGACTATGCCTGCAGAATGTGAACATGACCCTAGTTGCCTCTTTGGCTGCCACCCCGTGGTGCCCTCCTCTCTTCCTGGTTTCTACTTGGTTAAGGTGGCCAGAAATGGCAGCGAGCTCTGTCTTGTAGGATTCCCCAGGTTAAAGAGTTGCTGTTGAACTGTTGAACTGACCAGATGGAATGTCAAGGTGAATTTGAAGATGGGATTCACAAGAATGTTGGTAACACAATACTAAAAGTTTTCAGGAGGATTCCATGTGGAGATTGGTGAACTCAGGCCCCGGTCACACGGGTGGGGGGGAAAGCACGGCGAAAGCGCGGCTTTTCTGAGCCGCAGCAAAATAGACACGTGGCGGTGGGATCAGACAGATCCCCTGAGCCGCCGTGCAGTTGCTCCCCGGCACAATCAGATGCTGGGGGGGGAAGCCACGGGACGGAGAGCGAGGCAGCCGGCTGCACATGTGCGCGCATGCGCAGTTTGGCCAAGAACCTCAAATGCTGTGGAAGATGGGCATGCCGGCGATCCCACGGCCGCCCTTGCTGCGGAGCTTCAGGTAGGTAGTACTCTTTTCTAGGTTCTTTTTTGCTATGCGTTTCCCCCTGGAAAGGACGGATCGGGGACGGGTGTGCTCCGCTTCCCAGATGTTGCGGTGTGATCACGCCCGTTTGATGCGCCCCCGATCCGTCCCTCTTGCGGGGCAAAACCTCCAGTGTGACCGGAGCCTTTAGAATCTGGGCCTGTCAGAGTCCGTTTTTAGGTTTGTAGGATACTCAAGAAGAGAACAAATAGTTTGTGATAATGACTTATGTTTATTAGAGCCAGTTTGGTGTAGTGGTT
>NW_015161408.1:272245-278439 GCF_001447785.1 Gekko japonicus
GCAGAGGTTTAACCGGAAAAGTTTTTATTAAAAAAGAAAGAATAAAACAAAATGTACACAGTAAACACACACACAAAGTTAGCTAAGAGAAACATAGAGAGGAGAGGGGATAGAGATCTTGGGGGAGGGCGATAATTACCAGTCTTGAGGAAAGGTCCGTGGAAGCAGCAAAACAACCAGTGTTTTATGAGAGAGGAGAGTCCAACAAAGTGGGGGTGTATGCAGAGGAACCAAGACACACACACACTGCTGGGAAGCAGAGTGCTTCTGATATAGGGCAAAAAGGACGTCCTTCTTCACCCAAAGAGTGATTAACACTTGGAATTCACTGCCACAGGAAGTGGTGGGTGCTACAAGCATGGATGGCTTCAAAAGGGAATTAGATAAGCATATGGAGCAGAGGTCCATCAGTGGCTATTAGCCACAAGGTATAGCTAGGGGCTCTGGGGCAAGTGATGCTCTGTCTTCTTGGTGCTTGGGGGGGGGTCAACAGTGGGAGGGGTCCTAGTGTCCTGGCCCCCCTGGTGGACCTCCTGATGGCACTGGTATTTCTGGCCACTGTGTGACACAGAGTGTTGGACTGGATGGGCCTTTGGCCTGATCCAACATTGGCATCTCTTATGTTCTTATGGGTGCAAGGAAGTGGGTGTAGATGGGATTAGTCCAAGGGTGAGTCAATAGGGGTTTGGAAGACCCATTGTCTTAAATTATGCATCTCTCCGGAGCATGGAGGGGTAGTAGACAATCAGCCACTCCTATTCACACTTCTAAACTACGGCTGTGACCAGACGGGCTGTTTGGTCCAATGTCTTCCCTTGTCCCTACTGGATTTAGTATGTGTGTCCAGACAGCGACATCTGTCTTCTGTTCCATTCCCCAGTTGTTGGCCCCCTGTATTCCCCCCAGAGGAAGTCTGGTATTTACAGCTCAAATTGTTCCACCATGCATTTCTGGCCATCTAATCACCCCATTGCACGCTCAAGACAGTTGGAGGTCTGTGGCTTCTGCTCTCTGATCATCCTTTCCCCCCTTCAGCTAGCAATATGCGTATAGCCACATATTCGCCCATGGTGAATAAGTGGTTCTGCACATGCGCAAAGTAGACTTTTTTTAATAAAAAAAAGAAGGGTGGCACGTCTGGTCGCTCACTCTCTGGAACAAATAGCTCTGGAGATATTAGAGGCGTGGCCATACCATGCCAAGCCTGCCATCTGATCGCAGCCTAGATATCCAGACTTGTTTCTGACCGTCATCCATTGTGTGTCATTTTAGGCCAGGCAGTGTCTTGCACTTATGTTTATGGCCATTCTAGCTATAAACTACTCCTCAGGAAGTGGAGGGGGTCTGACTGCTAACATAGGTATTAACTCCTTGAATGGGATGCCTCTCTGTCTTAATTTGGGAGCTGCCCTCTGACGCCTGCTCTCTCTCGCTTTGTCCTCTCACTCTCTCTACATGGCCTTCCATGGAGACATATGGCTCTGCAGGTCTCTCCTGTAGAGACAATGCCCTCCTTCTCCCACACACAGGATACCAGACAAGCTAGTCATTTGTGATAGACTTCTTTCTCTTCTTTTGGCTGCAACCTGAATGTGAACTGGATCTACCTGAATAAGTTCACCTTTGTTGCAATATACTTCTTGGGAGATTTATTTACAGCACTCAGTATCACAGTTCTATGACTGGGCAAAGCTCTGCGATGTTAACCAAATGTCCCAATATTAAATGCATGTTGAAGGTCTCCCGGTGGGAGGTGGTGAGAAGTCTGGAAGCGTTTGCTGTGAATTTTAGTAGTCACAAATATCTCATTTGGCTTCTTTTGCTTTAGAGGGTGGAACGGTGTCAAATACTGAATAGCATATTGCTGTTGTCAGAAGATTATCAAATGCTATTAAATGTTTACAGGCCCCTGCTCTAGATCCTGCTCTGACCTGGATGACCTAGGGTAGCTCAGTCTTGTCAAATCTCAGAAGCTAAGCAGGGTCCGTCCTGGTTAGTATTCAGATGAGAGACCACCAAGGAAGTCGAGGCTTGCTACACAGAGGCAGGCAATGGCAAACTACTTCTGCTTGTATCTTACCTTGAAAAACCTACAGGGTTTGCTTATCTGCAGCTTCCACCATCAGGAGAGGAACTGGTAGCTGGCAGTCCAAGGGTCTGGTCTGGTCTTTAGTATAGCCCTGATCTAGGGCTGCCAAGTCCCCCTGGGGGGCGGAAATCCCCCCGCCCCAGAGGCCCGTTTCCCGATGCCGGGGAATCGGGCCCCGGGGGGAACCCCGCCCCAGCGTGCACGTCACAGGGAAGTGACGTTATGACGCCGGGCACGTTGGGGGGCGGGGCCACGGCCATACAAGGGAAAACTCTATGGTTTTCCTTTGTATGGTCATGGCCCCGCCCCCAGCGTGCCCGGCGTCATGACGACACTTCCCTGTGACGTGCATGCAGCATGCGCGCCGGGAACCACCCCGGAGTCCCCCGCCGGCAAGGTAAGTCGGACTTGGCAACCCTACCCTGATCCCAACAACCCACTATTATGCACATCTGCCACTTTCTCCCAGAGACAGGGCAAAGGCCCAGTCAGCAAGAACTGACTAGAAAGTTCAATAGGGCATACACTGAGGATGCACAGAGAGTCACCTAAGTAGTAAGTCTCAGCTCAAAATCCCGCAACATAGCAATTTGAGGCAGCAATGGCAGACGTGGTAGGAGTTCGCATTGGTGGCACGAAAGCAGTCTCAGCATAAAAATAGACACATCAGAATTCATTTGGACAAATCTGACCCAATCAGTGAACTATGGATCCCTGATTGTGACGTGGGCCAGAGCAGTGAATAACTGAGCCCTTCTGTTATGTGCTCTGCTCTAATTTGTTTTTCTTTTGTTGTTGTTCCACTGTGTATAGATCTTTGTACCAGAAAAAGTTTTTTTTTTAAAGACTGTGAGTTGTTTTATCACGAGCTGCTTTGGATAACCCTCGGCCTCTATGCCCTGTTGTTGGCCATTTTTTTAAAGTGGGGGCAATTTCAGAAATTAAATTCCTCACTATATACCTTCCCTCTACTGAGCTGTATATTTCTTTGAGTAAGCACAACCTTTATGATTTATATCCCTTGATTCCAAGATATGAGACCATAGATTCTGTTCTGATTGCTCGCTTGTGTTTCAAATGTTGGAGTGAGCGACTCAGCATACCTGGACATTGAGGGGTGCTACATCACAGTACGTGTGTATAGGTATTACCCAAAGAGGCGGTCTCCTAATTAATTGGGGGAATTAGCTTAAAGGAGACAGAGTGAGAGGGGGGTAGCTGGGATTCTCCACCGATGTTTACAGGGATTTTTCCCTTAGGAGAACTCTCAAAATAAACCAGGCAGATGTTTAACTGGAAAAGTTTTTATTAAAAAAGAAAGAATAAAACAAAATGTACACAGTAAACACACACACAAAGTTAGCTAAGAGAAACACAGGGAGGAGAGGGGATAGAGATCTTGGGGGAGGGCGATAATTACCAGTCTTGAGGAAAGGTCCATGGAAGCAGCAAAACAACCAGTGTTTTGTGAGAGAGGAGAGTCCAACGAAGTGGGGGTGTATGCAGAGGAACCAAGACACACACACACTGCTGGGAAGCAGAGTGCTTCTGATATAGGGCAAAACATGTCCTCTGGGGGTATGGCACATTCGTCATAAAAACAATAACTTAATGTCCTTTTCTGAGGTGAGCCATGATCTGTGAGAGGTCTGACAACCCTACAAGTACCTGGCAGGAATGACTAATGGGTTAGGTGAACAGAATTAAACACTGATTAATTAAGGTGAATGGGTGATTAATTAAGGTGAACACTGGGAGGGCTTCTAATGTCCTGGCCCCACTGGTGGACCTCCTGATGGGACTGGTATTTCTGGCCATTGTGTGACACAGAGTGTTGAACTGGATGGGCCTTTGGCCTGATCCAACATTGGCGTCTCTTATGTTCTTATGTTCTTATGGGTGCAAGGAAGTGGGTGTAGATGGGATTAGTCCAAGGGTGAGTCAATAGGTGTTTGGAAGACCCATTGTCTTAAATTATGCATCTCTCCGGAGCATGGAGGGGTAGTAGACAGTCATCCACTCCTATTCGCACTTCTAAACTACGGCTGTGACCAGACGAGCTGTTTGGTCCAATGTCTTCCCTTCTTCCTACTGGATTTAATATGTGTGTCCAGACAGCGACATCTGCCTTCTGTTCCATTCCCCAGTTGTTGGCCCCCTGTATTCCCCCCAGAGGAAGTCTGGTATTTACAGCTCAAATTGTTCCACCATGCATTTCTGGCCATCTAATCACCCCATTGCACGCTCAAGACAGTTGGAGGTCTGTGGCTTCTGCTCTCTGAGCACCCTTTCCCCCCTTCAGCTAGCAATATGCATATAGCCACATATTCGCCCATGGTGAATAAGTGGTTCTGCACATGCGCAAAGTAGACTTTTTTTTAAAAAAAGAAGGGTGGCACGTCTGGTCGCTCCCTCTCTGGAACAAATAGCTCTGGAGATATTAGAGGCATGGCCATACCATGCCAAGCCTGCCATCTGATCGCAGCCTACATATCCAGGCTTGTTTCTGACCGTCATCAATTTTGTGTCATTTTAGGGTGTCTTGCATTTATGTTTATGGCCATTCTAGCTATAAACTACTCCTCAGGAAGTGGAGGGGGTCTGACTGCTAACATAGGTATTAACTCCTTGAATGCCTCTCTGTCTTAATTTGGGAGCCGCCCTCTGACGCCTCCTCTCTCTTTGTCCTCTCCCTCTCTTTCCATGGCCTTCCATGGAGACACATGGCTCTGCAGGTCTCTCCTGTAGAGACAATGCCCTCCTTCTCCCACACACAGGATGCCAGACAAGCTAGTCATTTTTGATAGACTTCTTTCTCTTCTTTTGGCTGCAACCTGAATGTGAACTGGATCTACCTGAATAAGTTCACCTTTTTTGCAATATACTTCTTGGGAGATTTATTTACTGCACTCAGTATCACAGTTCTATGACTGGGCAAAGCTCTGCGATGTTAACCAAATGTCCCAATATTAAATGCATGTTGAAGGTCTCCCGGTGGGAGGTGGTGAGAAGTCTGGAAGCGTTTGTTGTGAATTTTAGTAGTCACAAATATCTCATTTGGCTTCTTTTGCTTTAGAGGGTGGAACGGTGTCAAATACTGAATAGCATATTGCTGTTGTCAGAAGATTATCAAATGCTATTAAATGTTTACAGGCCCCTGCTCTAGATCCTGCTCTGACCTGGATGACCTAGGGTAGCTCAGTCTTGTCAAATCTCAGAAGCTAAGCAGGGTCAGTCCTGGTTAGTATTCAGATGAGAGACCACCAAGGAAGTCGAGGCTTGCTACACAGAGGCAGGCAATGGCAAACTACTTCTGCTTGTATCTTACCTTGAAAAACCTACAGGGTTTGCTTATCTGCAGCTTCCACCATCAGGAGAGGAACTGGTAGCGGGCAGTCCAAGGGTCTGGTCTGGTCTTTAGTATAGCCCTGATCTAGGGCTGCCAAGTCCCCCTGGGGGGCGGAAATCCCCCCGCCCCAGAGGCCTGTTCCCCGACGCCAGGGAATCGGGCCCCGGGGGGAACCCCGCCCCAGCGTGCACGTCACAGGGAAGTGACGTTATGACGCCGGGCACGTTGGGGGGCGGGGCCACGGCCATACAAGGGAAAACTCTATGGTTTTCCTTTGTATGGTCATGGCCCCGCCCCCAGCGTGCCCGGCGTCATGACGACACTTCCCTGTGACGTGCATGCAGCATGCGCGCCGGGAACCACCCCGGAGTCCCCCGCCGGCAAGGTAAGTCGGACTTGGCAACCCTACCCTGATCCCAACAACCCACTATTATGCACATCTGCCACTTTCTCCCAGAGACAGGGCAAAGGCCCAGTCAGCAAGAACTGACTAGAAAGTTCAATAGGGCATACACTGAGGATGCACAGAGAGTCACCTAAGTAGTAAGTCTCAGCTCAAAATCTCGCAACATAGCAATTTGAGGCAGCAATGGCAGGCGTGGTAGGATTTCGCATTGGTGGCAAGAAAGTAGTCTCAGCATAAAAATAGACACATCGGAATTCATTTGAACAAATCTGACCCAATCAGTGAACTATGGATCCCTGATTGTGACGTGGGCCAGAGCAGTGAATAACTGAGCCCTTCTGTTATGTGCC
>NW_015161408.1:278791-326917 GCF_001447785.1 Gekko japonicus
CCCCATGGACCAGATCACGCCAGGCCCTCCTGTCTTCCGCCGTCCTCTGACGTTTGCTCAACTTCATGTTCATTGCATCTATGACACTGTCTAACCATCTCATCCTTTGCCGTCCCCGTCTTCTTTGACCTTCAATCTTTCCCAGCATCAGGGTCTTTTCCAGTGAGTGCTCCCTTCTCATTTGGTGGCCAAAGTATTTGAGCTTCAGTTTCATTATCTGGCCTTCCAGGGAACAGTCAGGGTTGATTTCTTTTAGGATTGACTGATTTGATCTTTTTGCAGTCCAAGGGACTCTCAAGAGTCTTCTCCAGCACCATAGTTCAAAAGAATCTATTCTTCAGTGCTTGGCCTTCCTTATAGTCCAACTCTCGCAGCCATACATGACTACTGGGAATACCATTGCTTTGACCATGTGGACTTTTGTTGGCAGGGTGATGTCTCTACTTTTTATCATGCTGTTTAGGTTCGCCATCGCTTTCCTCCCAAGGAGCAGGCGTCTTTTAATTTCATGGCTGCTGTCACAGTCTGCGGTGATCTGGGATCCCAGGAACGTGAAGTCTGTCACTACTTCCACGACTTCCCCTTCTATTTGCCAAGGAGTGATGGGGCCGGATGCCATGATCTTAGTTTTTTTGATGTTGAGCTTCAAGCCCACTTTTGCGCTCTCCTCTTTTACTCTGAGCAAGAGACTCTTTAGGTTCTCTTCACTTTCTGCCATTATGGATAACCTTGGGCAAGCCATAGTTCTGTCAGAGCTGTCCTTGAAAAAGCAGTTTCTGGAAAGAGCTCTCTCAGCCCCACCTATATCACAGGGTGTCTGTTGTGGGGAAGGGAAGGGAAAGGAGTTTGTAAGTCGCTCTGAGAATCTGAGTGAAGGGCGAATTATAAATCCATCCTCCTCCTCCTCCTCCTCCTCTGTTAGAA
The DNA here is from genome assembly GCF_001447785.1 of Gekko japonicus. Classification (NCBI taxonomy): domain Eukaryota; kingdom Metazoa; phylum Chordata; class Lepidosauria; order Squamata; family Gekkonidae; genus Gekko; species Gekko japonicus. Next base: position 279,716 of record NW_015161408.1, read on the forward strand.
TGTTGTAAATGCTGAAAACAAATTGAATTCTGGAAAGAAAAAACCCCCAACCATTTGCAAAAATCGGGGGCTATAAGGAATTTTGGACCTCCAAGATTTTTTTGCACTGACCTGGATAGCTCAGGCTAGCCTGGTCTCATCAGAGCCTGAAGCTAAGCAGGGTCAGCCCTGGTTATCACTTGGATGGGAGACCACTATGGAAGTCCAGGGATGCCATGCACAGTCAGGCAAGGGCAAACCAGTTCTGTTCATCTCTTGCCTGCGGGCTGCGACTTGGTGGCCTTTTCCACCAAGGTTTTGCCAGGCGTTGCTGACACACTTTCAGGCTTATCTTTGAAACTGTAAGGGCTTTTCAAAGAAAAGGACTGTTTGAAGTTCTCAAGATGCTGAATTGTCACCCTGTGCTAAGCTCAGTGCTAAGCACTGTTCTTGCACAGAAGTAGGAGCAGGCCCGTAGCCAGGATTCCTTATTTTTTTTGGGGGGGGGCTCTAAATAAGTCAGCCCCCCCAAGCCTGGGAGCACCCTATAGAAGCCCCAGTCTCTCATGCAAGCCGCTAAGTAAGAGGCATAGCGAAGGGTTGAGGCACCACGTGGCCTGAAACGTCACTCTCCACCCAGCTCGGTGGTAAGTCAGAGGGCCTGGCCCCAGAGGGTGGTAAGTCAGAGGGCCTGGCCCCACGATGCCCCACTATAGCTACGGGCCTGAGCAGGAGATACTTTAGAAGGGTTTCACATACCTGTCTGAAAATGCAGATATCTGATTTTTGCAATACGCTCTTAAATCATTGGGCACCAAATTTCTCATGCCCTGCAAGCACTGATCACTGTCTAAGCCATGTAATGAGTTTCTCAATCACTGATGTGCCTTTCATTTTCAACTGGCCTACTTGCAAATTAGCTCTTGTATATATCACGTTACCACTTCATTTGCCCCCCCCCCAATCCCCCTGGATCAGGAGATAACATCTCCAAACCTGCTGCCTGTTTTGTGTACAGACTGGCTGCTGTGAAAGAACAGCACTTCATGCTCGGAGATGCTGTTTTCCTAGCTAGCTAGCAAGTGCACCATATGGGCTGAACAAAAACAGGAGACAGGAAGTTCAGGTTTTGATGCCCGAAGGCTTAGAGAGCTCCACAGGAAGATGGTAACAAGGGCCAAATCAAGCACTAGTGGTGACTGAGTTTCGCATGCGCTCAACACCCTCGTTTATTGCAGGTGGATGGCAACTGGGGGAAGTGGGCACCCTATGGCCCGTGCTCTCGGACCTGTGGTGGAGGAGTCCAGTTGGCGAAGCGTGAATGCAACAACCCCGCACCTGCCAACGAAGGGAAGTACTGTGAAGGGGTTCGAGTGAAATACCGTTCCTGTGGCCTGGATCCCTGCTCAGACTCAGGTGAGGCTCTGCAAAGATGGGGACTCGGATGTGGGCTGCCTGTCCCGCACAGGTTTTAAATCACAGCCATTCTAAGCTGATCATAAAACGTTACACATCAGAGTGCTGGTTACCAGCTGTTCTGTCTGCCCACCATAATTTTGACAGTGCAATGAAGTAACCAATCAGGGGGTTGAAATGCTTGCAGGGCAGAAGTGTTTCTTCAGGAGGGAAGTATTTCACACCACACCCACCCAATTAATGCAGTAACAACTTAGGCCGTCTGCCAAGGCCCTTTGGATTTGAGAACATAAGGAGAGCCCTGCTGGATCAGACCAATGGTCCATCTAGTCCATCATCCTGTCTCACCCAGTGGCCAACCTGTTCCTCTGGAGGTCCAAAAACAGGGCAGAGAGGCTGAGGCCTTCCTTTGATGTTGCCTCCTGACTCTGGGGTTCATAGGTTGACTGCCTCCGAGCATGGAGGTTCCCTTTAGTCACCACGGCCAGTAGCCTCTGAAAGATCTATTCTCCATGAATCTATCTAATCCCCTTTTAAAGCTGTTCATCCCTGTGGCCATCACTACATCCTCTGGCAGCGAGTTCCACATTTTAATCGTTCCCTGTGAGAAGACGTATTTCCTTTTCCCCGTCCTGAACCTTCTACCCACCGGTTTCATTGGGTGCCCTTGAGTCCTAGTCTTTTGGGAGAGGGATTTAAATTTTCCTTTGTCAGCTCTCTCCACCCCATGCATCATTTTATAAATCTCTACCATGTGCCCTCTGAGTCGTCTCTTTTCTAAACTGACAAGTCCCAGGCTCTTCAGCCTTTCCGTACAGGGAAGCTGCTCCAACCCCTCGGTTGCCATCTTGGTTGCCTTCCTCTGTACTCCTTGTTTGTGGAAAGCTGACTACCTGGCGCCTGATCTTTTCGTTCCAGGCGCTGGGTCAAAATCGTTCTTATCAACCTAGGCATTTGACTGTTAGTACATTTCCCGTGTTTCCATTTCCCCCTCCCTTTGTTTTTTCACTGGCTGGCTTTATACGTTTTAATCTCCTTTTTAGTGGTTCTTTTATTGTTGGCTTTGTACGATGTCCCATTTGGAAATCGATGGTAATGTTGGAGCTTTTGTTGCTTGCTGCCCGGGGCCTGTTGGTTGCCGAGTGGCAAATAAATCTCTAATAATAATGCATCGGGATGATTCGGAGGCCTCTTTGCCCTATGTGTTGGCCCTGCAGGACAACTTGTTGGCTGCTGTATGCAACAGGATGTTGGACTTGGGGAGGGGCCGTGGCTCAGTGGAAGAGCACCTGCTTGGCCTGCAGAAAGCCCCAGGTTCAATCCCTGACATCTCCAGTTTAAAAGACCAGGCAAGAGATGATGTGAAAGACCACTGCCTGAAACCTTGGAGAGCCACCACCAGTCTGAGTAGACAATAATGACCTTGATGGACCAACGATCTAATTAAGTATAAGGCAGCTTCATGTGACTACACGGGACCACTGATCTAATCCAGCAACCATCTTCTTATGCTCTTAGCTGAATGGATCCTCCTTGTACAGAATAAGTCTTTCCTACGGTACACAATGTGGAGAGCCACTTCAGGGCTCCAGCTAAACCCTTCCTTGTGGGGAGGCCCTGGGAAAAGTGGGGGGGCAGTTGGAGCTGCGTCTGCCGCGCTCGCTCGTTCGCCTCCCCCCCATCTCGCTTTATTTTGTTTTGACCGCCGGGCTTCCAAGGAAGGCACCCTGCGGTCAAAACAAAATAAAGCGAGATGGGGGGGAGGCGAACGAGCGAGCGCGGCAGACGCAGCTCCAACTGCCCCCCCACTTTTCCCAGGGCCTCCCCACAAGGAAGGGTTTAGCTGGAGCCCTGAAGTGGCTCTCCACATTGTGTACCGTAGGAAAGACTTATTCTGTACAAGGAGGATCCATTCAGCTAAGAGCATAAGAAGATGGTTGCTGGATTAGATCAGTGGTCCCGTGTAGTCACATGAAGCTGCCTTATACTTAATTAGATCGTTGGTCCATCAAGGTCATTATTGTCTACTCAGACTGGTGGTGGCTCTCCAAGGTTTCAGGCAGTGGTCTTTCACATCATCTCTTGCCTGGTCTTTTAAACTGGAGATGTCAGGGATTGAACCTGGGGCTTTCTGCAGGCCAAGCAGGTGCTCTTCCACTGAGCCACGGCCCCTCCCCAAGTCCAACATCCTGTTGCATACAGCAGCCAACAAGTTGTCCTGCAGGGCCAACACATAGGGCAAAGAGGCCTCCGAATCATCCCGATGCATTATTATTAGAGATTTATTTGCCACTCGGCAACCAACAGGCCCCGGGCAGCAAGCAACAAAAGCTCCAACATTACCATCGATTTCCAAATGGGACATCGTACAAAGCCAACAATAAAAGAACCACTAAAAAGGAGATTAAAACGTATAAAGCCAGCCAGTGAAAAAACAAAGGGAGGGGGAAATGGAAACACGGGAAATGTACTAACAGTCAAATGCCTAGGTTGATAAGAACGATTTTGACCCAGCGCCTGGAACGAAAAGATCAGGCGCCAGGTAGTCAGCTTTCCACAAACAAGGAGTACAGAGGAAGGCAACCAAGATGGCAACCGAGGGGTTGGAGCAGCTTCCCTGTACGGAAAGGCTGAAGAGCCTGGGACTTGTCAGTTTAGAAAAGAGACGACTCAGAGGGCACATGGTAGAGATTTATAAAATGATGCATGGGGTGGAGAGAGCTGACAAAGGAAAATTTAAATCCCTCTCCCAAAAGACTAGAACTCAAGGGCACCCAATGAAACCGGTGGGTAGAAGGTTCAGGACGGGGAAAAGGAAATACGTCTTCTCACAGGGAACGATTAAAATGTGGAACTCGCTGCCAGAGGATGTAGTGATGGCCACAGGGATGAACAGCTTTAAAAGGGGGATTAGATAGATTCATGGAGAATAGGTCTTTCAGAGGCTACTGGCCGTGGTGACTAAAGGGAACCTCCATGCTCGGAGGCAGTCAACCTATGAACCCCAGAGTCAGGAGGCAACATCAAAGGAAGGCCTCAGCCTCTATGCCCTGTTTTTGGACCTCCAGAGGAACAGGTTGGCCACCGGGTGAGACAGGATGATGGACTAAATGGACCATTGGTCTGATCCAGCAGGGCTCTCCTTATGTTCTCAAATTCAAAGGGCCTTAGCAGATGGCCTAAGTTATTACTGCATTAATTGGGTGTTGTGTGAAATACTTCCCTCCTGAAGAATCACTTCTGCCCTGCAAGCATTTCAACCCCCTGATTGGTTACTTCATTGCACTGTCAAAATAATGGTGGACAGACAGAACAGCTGGTAACCAGCACTCCGATGTGCAACTTTTTATGATCAGCTTAGAACGGCTGCGATTTAAAACCTCTGCAGGACAGGCAGCCCATATCCGAGTCCCCATCTTTGCAGAGCCTCACCTGAGTCTGAGCAGGGATCCAGGCCACAGGAACGGTATTTCACTCGAACCCCTTCACAGTACTTCCCTTCGTTGGCAGGTGCGGGGTTGTTGCATTCACGCTTCGCCAACTGGACTCCTCCACCACAGGTCCGAGAGCACGGGCCATAGGGTGCCCACTTCCCCCAGTTGCCATCCACCTGCAATAAACGAGGGTGTTGAGCACATGCGAAACTCAGTCACCACTAGTGCTTGATTTGGCCCTTGTTACCATCTTCCTGTGGAGCTCTCTAAGCCTTCGGGCATCAAAACCTGAACTTCCTGTCTCCTGTTTTTGTTCAGCCCATATGGTGCACTTGCTAGCTAGCTAGGAAAACAGCATCTCCGAGCATGAAGTGCTGTTCTTTCACGGAGCAGTTCTCAAGAGAGCTCTCTCAGCCCCACCTACCTCACAGGGTGTCTGTTGTGGAGAGGGGAAGGGGAAAGTTGATTGTAAGCCGTTCTGAGACTCCTTCGGGTAGTGAAGGGTGGGGTATAAATCCAGTCTCCTCCTCTTTCTCCTCCTCCTCCTCTCCTTCTCCTTCTCCATCTTTGTCTTCATCATCTTTGTCTTCGTCTCTTCCTCCTCCTCCCATGGAATGGCTTGTGCCCTCCTTTACGTTTAACTTGTAGATAGTGTGAATAAAGACGTGCTTCTCGTAGCAAAGGCAATGCTGTGTGCACCCATTGCTGTGCACCCCCACTACTCCCCGTTTGACCACTGAATGGCCCCCTCTGTCTCGGTGACCTCTAGGTGGTGGATGGCACCCCATGCTCCCCAGACTCCACCTCGCTGTGTGTCCAGGGCAAGTGTATCAAGGCTGGATGTGACGGGAAACTTGGCTCGAAAAAGAAGTTTGATAAGTGCGGAGTGTGCGGTGGGGACAACAAGAGCTGCAAGAAAGTCTCCGGCCTGTTCACCAAGCCCATGTGAGTGAACTTCCTTTGCGGACAGGGAATAAAATGTGCTGCTTTTAAGAACAAACAAAGGGACACCTGACCTTGGATGACAATAATTCAGTGTTCCCTCTAAGCTGAGTTAGTGTGAGCTAGCTCACAGTTTTTTAGCCTCTGGCTCACATATTTTTGTCTTGGCTCAGGAAGGATGGCTCCAGGGCAAACTAATGTATGCAGTAGCCAAATCGCTCACTCTCAACTTTAATGCCAGTAGCTCTCAAAGTGGAATTTTCACTCACAAGTCTCCACAGTTTAGAGGGAGCATTGACTGTGTTTCTTTCCAGTCTTGTTAAGAGTGACCTGATCCTCATTATGTAATAGCAGCATTTACAGTGCAATGCTAAGCAGAGTTATACCCTTCCGAGTCCACTGAAGTCGATGGACTTAGAAAGGTGTAACTCTTGGGGATTATACTGTCGGTCTAGAACGGACATACTGGGTTACAGAAATACAATAGCTTTTCAACAGAAAAATCCACTGGGTGTTTCTTTTATTCAGTACTCCTGGATAACGTAATGCACCAGTTAGGAGAAATTAGAAGTCAGTAGGGGGTAGTATAAAAAGAGCTGCGGTGGCTCAAGTGGTTAAGATGCTGAACTGCAGGCTGTGAAAGGTCAGTAGTTCAGCAGTTCGAGACCCAGGTGCCGCATGATGGAGTGAGCTCCCATCTCTAGTTCCAGGTCCTGCCAACCTAGCAGTTTGAAAGCAAGAAATTGCAAGTAGATAAATAGGTACCACTTCGGTGGGAAGGTAACAGCGTTCCCTGCGCCTTGGTATTTATTCATGCCGGCCACATGACCATGGAAACGTCTTCGGACAGTGCTGGCTCTTTGGCTTTGAAACGGAGATGAGCACCGCAACCCTAGAGTCGGATTCGACTGGCTTTCGAGCAAGGGAACCTTTCCCTTTAGGGGGTAATATGCAGAAATGCTGCTCCATCACATTTAGAGGGATAAAAAGGTATGAAATCTAGACACTTGGCCCTTTAAAAAAATGGAATTTGCAACTGTCAAGGTTCTAAGAGAATCTGTACAACTCAGCTTTTATTGCCCCATCTCAAACGTCTTTCTCCCTCTCCAGGCACGGCTATAACTTTGTGGTGCTCATCCCAGCCGGTGCATCCAGCATTGATATCAGACAGCGAGGCTACAAGGGCCTAATCAGTGACGACAACTACCTGGCCGTGAAGAACGGGCATGGCAAATACCTCCTGAATGGGCATTTCATCGTCTCGGCGGTGGAGAGGGACCTGATGGTGAAAGGCAGTGTGCTGCGCTACAGCGGAACGGGGACAGCGGTGGAAAGTCTCCAAGCCTTTATGCCCATCCAGGAGCCACTGACGGTGGAGGTGCTTTCGGTCGGGAAGATGACTCCGCCTCGGGTACGGTATTCCTTCTACCTGCCAAAGGAAAACAGGGAGGACAAGTCCTCATACCGCAAAGACGGGAAGCGCCCGCCTGTCCTCAACAACAGCATCCTTACCCTCTCCAACCGCCTGGATACAGGCCGGCCGGATTACAAACGCCCCTCTTACAAGTGGGCCACCACCAGCTGGGAGGACTGTTCCGTCACCTGCGGCAACGGGCTGCAGAAGCGCATGGTGCTGTGCCGTGACGCCCTAGGCCAGCTGGCCTCCGCTTGCGATGCCACTCAGCGGCCCACCGACATCAGGATATGCGGTGACCCCTGCCCCGCATGGGAGGCGGGACCCTGGTCGCCCTGCTCCAAAACCTGTGGCAGGGGGTTCAAGAGGCGCATACTGAAATGCACAGGACGGGGCGGTGTTCTGCTGCCCCGCGACCGCTGCAACCTCAGGAAGAAGCCCCAGGAGCTGGACTTTTGTACCCCGAGACCATGCTGACTGGGCTGGACACGCTTTTGACCAAGACATTGATGCACCATTCTGGCTCTCAGCAACCAAGAGGCTGAAAGTTTAAAGAGCCTCTGGGGGGGGAGGGAGAGGGAGTCAACCGAGTCGAAAGGGGGAGGGTATCTGTTACATAGCGCATTTCAACAAACAAAAAGGATTTAAGTGGGCTGAAAAGAGCGCCAGCAAGAAGGGGCTGAGCAGGGTTGTGTTTTTTTTGTCGAAAACGGTTGCTCAGAGATGAAGCAGGAATAAACAACTACCTCGAAGCTGCCAAACCGCCCAAACTGCACCACAGCTTAGCAGCATATGGCTGTGGGTGTGTCAGAGAGAGTTCCAGATTGGAATTGAGACAACTTGCCGTCCAAGATGGTCCAAAGGCAGCGACGGTCATTCCTTAGAGCTATGGCCCGATATCTTGCAAAGTATATAAAAAGGGCCATCTCCTGGGGTTCCCCCCCTCCCCAAATATGTAAGTGTTAGAGAGAACCTTAAAGAATTACCTTTGCACCTGCAAAAAAAAAAGATAAGGCTTAACAACTGGTACAATAAGGTACCTCTGAGGCTTACTGGCACGTGACGCTTCAGTCCTGATACATTTGCGGGTATCCAGAAACACTTCTTCCTTTTTTTTTTAATTTGTGCTTCCGTGCAGGGCTGGCTCGATAGTACTATTTCTGTTAACCTGTATGGACTGAACAGTGTAAATGTTTATGGTGCTTAACCCCATTTCCTTTTGAGTCCTCCTTGGCTGTAGCATATTCTCCTCTGGTTGCTTGTCCAATCCGTTCCTCGCAGAAGACTGTGCCATATAGTGGGGAGGGGCGGAGGTGCACTTTACCTATCCCAAACACTCACCAGAAAGGGGATCTAGAGAATCCAGATTTTAAAAATTTGCTTCTCAGTTATTCAAAAACCACATCTCCCATGTTTGCTGTTTATGTGTGTCTTCCCAGAGATCACTGTAACCCTATGCAGAAACATGTGAATCTGAATTTTGCCTGAATGGGATCTCTGTTATGGGGCACTGGCTTTGTACACAGAAGGTCCGTGGTTTGGCATCTCCAGTTAAAGTTGGGAAAGACTCTGCCTGAGGTCCTGGAGAGCTGCCGCCTGTCAGAAGAGACCTTACTGAGCCGGATGCAGTATAAGGCAGCTTTATATGTAAAATGTTTTGGATTTGGGGAGGAGCTGTGGCTCAGTGGTAGAGCACCTGCTTTACATGCAGAAGGTCCCAGGTTCAATCCCTGGCATTTCCAGTTAAGGATCAAGTAGAACGTGATGTGAAACTTGAAAGACCACTGCCTGAAACACTGGAGAGCCATTGCCAGTCTGAGTAGACAATGCTGACTTTGAAGGACCAAGGCTCTGATTCAGTATAAGGCAGCTTCATGTGTCCATGTGCACACTTGCCAAGTTTGTAGCATATAAAAAAAGAAATCTTGAAGATCAGATAGTTGTTACCACTGTGATCCTTTTAGGTGACTTCAACAACTGTGTGTGTGGCAGGGAAGGCTATTCAATTAGGGGGAAGTTAACAGCCGCTATAAACCCCAGAGTTCAATCAGCCGTTTTATAAAATATACTATGAGATCTCTGTAGTATCAGGTCTCATGCTCTGGAGCCCTCATCTGGGGACATCTTTGTGTGCTTGTGCATTTTGAAGTACGTTCCCTTGACGTGCCAGTACTAGAAAGTGCTGGTCAGTTCATTTCTAAAAAGGCAGGGTTTTTTTCCCCACCTGGAGAAATATGTCTGAGGTAATCTGGACTCCACAAAGACCAAAATATTTCCTCCATGTTGAGGTGTCAGTAGGCCTATTCACACGTTACAGTAAACACACGATGTACAACCCGCAGGTGCGTGTGTACATCTGTTGGTAAGAAAGAGCCAACGTGCATTCACTTTCCAAATGAAAAGAGGAACCATTTCCTGGAAGAATATGGGGTTTCAATCACACGTTCAGCTGTCCATGCGTTGAATGAATCGAGAATTACTCGATGTGTGTATAAACAGGGCTATTTTGGGGCAGGAACGCACAGGAACGGAGTTCCGGCTGGCTCCCGAGTTGGCCTCGCCCAGCAGGAACTCATTAGCATAACAGGCCACACCCAATAGCAGAAACTCATTAGGATTGGCTACATTAGGGGTGTGTGGCCTAACATGCAAAGGAGTTCCTGCTGCAAAAAAAGCCCTGGGTTTTGACAACAAATCAGGTCAACAGAATAAGAAGGGAAAGGTGGGTGTGGCCGGATGACCACACTTCTGGTAACATGGGGGTGTGGCCTCATGTGCTAATGAGCTGCTGTTAGGGGGTGGGGTATAATCTGACTGAGATTTGCTGTTGGGTGTGGCCTATTATGCTAATGAGTTCCTGCTGGGCTTTTTCTACAAAAAGAGCCCTGTAAAGACCACTCAAGTGTACACTGCACACGGCTTGTATGTGTGTTCAATGTAACTAGTGAACAGGGCTCAAAATGTAGGAAGGATCTGGTGGACAGCAGTAAAGGAAAGGTTTGTTGTGCTGAGGAGATTGTGTGTGTGTGTGTTTACTCGTGTACCTGAAGGAGCAAGGAAGCGTCAAGATCTCAGATTAAGTTTCATCCTGTGGTAAATCTCTTGTGACCTCTGAAGCCAAACATGAGCCTGCTGTGGATCTTGAGCTGGTGACCTGGGTCAGGATGTGTGGGGCAGGAATTCAATTTATGTGCTCTTGGAGAATGACTCTGAGAGAAGACAGGCCTCTGTGCATGTGTTAGATGGAGGCAGTTGGGAGATACACCCTGACTCCTTTGAGGCGCTCTGTGTCAGGCCTAACTGACTGATCAGGGCTGGCTGTAGGGTTACCAGCTCCCGCTTGGGAAATGCTTGGAGATTTTGGTGGCAGAGCCTGGGGAGGGCAGGATTTGGAAAGGGGAGGGACCTCAGCAGTAGGCTTGCCAATTCCCCCCAGGGTGTGGGGAAACCCCCGCCCCAGAGGCCCATTCCCCGCTGCTGGCGGATCGGGCCCCGGGGGAACCCCCCCAAAGCACGCAACGTGCACATCACCCGGAAGTGATGCGGGCACGTCGGGCATGCTGGGGGCGGGGGCACGGTCATCCGAGGGAAAACTCTATGGTTTTCCCTTGGATGGTCGTGGCCCCATCCCCAGCATGCCTGGCGTGGTCGCATCATTTCCGGGTGATGTGGTTGCGGTGCGTGCTTCGCGCTCACACATACACTCCCAAAGCAGCGCTGGAGTCCCCCACTGCAGCTCTGCTTCAGACTTGGCAACCCTACTCAGCAGTGTATAATGCCATAGACTCCACTCCACCTTCCAAAGTGGCCATTTTCTCGAGGGGAACTGACCTCTGTCATCTGGAGATCAGTCGTAATGCCAGGAGATCTCCAGCCCCCACCTGGAGTTTTAATTCAAACAAAAGGACCACGGTGGAGGAGTCTGCACTCTAACAACAGCAGCACCATGTAAACCGTATTTATATGAAATTAAATCTCAAAACAATTTGATATTGATATTTTCTTATTTAAATATCATCAACAAAATAGTCCAGCTGGATAGTTTCAAGAACATATATTACATTGAGATATCAAAACAAACACTTCTAAGAATACCTCATGGGGTTATCAAAAACATGGGACGTTTGAGACGCGAAGGAACTACTAAGTACTTTAGTTGTCCCGCGGAGTTATGTAACCACTCTGAAGACTTGAGTAAATAGCCAGCTGCAAGACTACGAGAATTTATCTGGTTAGATTATTTTGTTTATGATATTGAAATAAGAAAATTTCAATATAAAATTGATTTGAGATTTAATTTCATTAAATATTGTTTACACGGTGCTGTTGTCGTTTGTGTGCACCCACCCGGAGTTTGGCAATCCCGCTTCTCTGTGTGGCTTCTGCAGTCACCAGGGGTGATTTCCCACAAGCGCTGCTCCGCGCTCACTCCTCCCTTTTGCCCCGATGGTATGTGTCAATTTCACACAAGCTGCTGCGCGGCCGCATTTTGCCCCGCAGCTTCGTGCGATTTTCCCCGCGTCTACTCAATCCTCAAAAAACAGGATTGAGTAGACGCGGGGAAAATCGCACGAAGCTGCGGGGCAAAATGCGGTCGCACAGCAGCTTGTGTGAAATTGACACTTACCATCGGGCCAAAGAGAAGAGTGAGCGCGGAGAAGCGCTTGTGGGAAATCACCCCAGTTTGAATGCGTTGCCAAAAGGCCTGGGGAAAATGTTGAAACGTCTCATGGCTCTATGGCGCCTCCTGCCATTGCAGTCCTACTGCTGCTTAGTGGAGGTGGGAGCAAAAATAAAGAAAAAACAGTATTATGGTATTGCTTCCAGATATGTCACCCCTGCCTCATTCCCAGAAGCTCTCAGGGTTGATAGCAAATGGCTGGTGTGTGTGTGTGTGTTTACTCATGTACCTGGCTGGCAACTCTGCTTGGCACAGAGGTAAATAACATCCCATAAAACCTCTGTTAAAGGGACATAACATTTTTATTCGGGCCTCTTGGCAATGCTTGTTAGCTATGTTTTTTAGTCAGCAAGAAACAGAAGGTTTACTTGACCCCTCTGGGCTGTCTTTCATGGCCACTGAGCTTCGGGCCCTCTAGCATCTGTGCCTTTCAGTTCACCTCAGCAAACATCTTTCCATAGAGCTTGAAAACCCAGAAAAGTTTCCTGCTACTGTTCTCCTTGCAGAGGGGTTTGTGTTCTTTCTACAGGAAGAAATATCGTTGGTGGCTTTGTTTCTGTGCCACGTGTAGCAAATATGGACTCTTGTTGTTTTCAAAATGGCGCTTGTTCTGTGAGAATTCAGGGGAGCCTTTGAGTAGCATTTCACGCCCTCCTTCAAGACTGTTTGCAGGGTTTTTTTTAAAAAAACCTTATTATACATAAAAGAAATTGTGAACTGGGATACGTAAAGAAGCTGGGCCCACTGTTTTTGCTGTAACATCAAAAAGCTGCTATTGAATCCAATGGATCTGCAGTAGTATTAAAATAACGCGGTGGCCAGACTTGGCCTTCTGGAATCTTCCTTGGGATGGTGTGAAATTTCTCTGTTAGACGTACCTTACCACCACTCATGGAACTATGGCTCTGGGGTTTCCTTGGAGAGAGGGTGTAACTGTTTAAGCCAATTTAGGCTTAACCAGAGTGCTCTGTGGAAGTTTAAAGACTATCCAATTTATTTTTCACAGTCTTTGGGGAAAAGCTGTGGCTTAGTGACAGAGAACGGGCTTTGCTTTGTGTGCAGAACAGGGTTGCCAGGTTGGAATGACGCACCAGCGGGGGAGGAGGAGGGACTTTCTGGGAGTGGGGAGGAGTGCCTCAATGTTCCTGCATCACCCAGAAATGACATGGGCATGTCAGAGGTGATGTGCTGGTTTTTGAGCAAAACGCTATGGTAAGATTGGCCTCAAACCATAGAGTTTTGCCCAAAAACCAGAGCGTCACCCCCCCTGGCGTGCCGACATAACTTCTGGCACGTCATCCAACATTGCCACTGGGGGCAGGGATTTCCTCCTGCTGGCCAGCTGGCTGACAGCAGGCAGGAGCCCACGAAACCAGGCAATCCACCAGGGAATGGCAACCCTAGTGCAGAAGGTTCCAGGTTCAATCCCTGGCATTTCCCATTATAAACATACAAGTGGTGGACATTGAGAAAGACTTTTGTCTGCATGAGATCTCAGAAACCCTCTCCCAATCAGAGGAGGCCATACTGCTAGAGGGACCAATGAGCTGAGTCATTATAGGGCGGCATCGTGTGTTCAAGCTTTCACAACTCAGGTTCCTCTTCTTCATATGCTTGAATTACTTAATGCCTTCAGCTGGCAAGAAGGTAGACATGAGTATAAAGGAGGCGTAATGAGGCCAGAAGGTCTCTAGCATTCAAAATAACTCCTTGGCCCTTATTCTACATACATTTCTGGCAACAAGATGGCATTGTGTGGCACAGAAAGTGGGCTCTGGATTTCAAAAACTTCTGCCACTATATATTTGTGAGACTAAGGTGCCAGGAGACACTTAGTTGTTTTGGATGTAGCTAGGATTGCCAGGTCCATCTGAAATGCCAACCGTGGGGGGATTGGGGGCATTCTGGGAGCAGGAAATGATGTTGTGTGACATGCCTACATCACCCGGAAGTGATGTGGGCACATTGGTGACATTGGGGGTGACTCTCTGGTTTTTGGGCAAAACTCTATGGTAAAATCAGCCTCAAACCATAGAGTTTTGCCCAAAAACCAGAGTGTTCCCCCTGGTGTCATGGACATGCCTGTGTCACTTCCGGATGATGTAGGCAGGTCACATTTATTTCCAGCAACATCGTTGTTGGGTGGGGGGATTTCCTCCACCTGGCCAGCAGCTGGCAAGAGCCCAAAAAACCAGGCAACCCCTGCCCCCAACTGGGGAATGGGAACCCAATGTTCAGCTAGGGTTGCCAACTCTGGCCTGGGAAGTTCCTGGAGATCTGGGGTAGAACCTAGGGGGGATAGGGTTTGGGGAAGCAGAGTATAATGCCATAGGTTCCACCCTCCAAAGCAGCCATTTTATCCAGGAGATAAAATTTCCAGGCCTCACCTGGAAGCTGGCAACCCTAGCTGCAGTTGACTTCTGCATTTGAACAGTGGGATCCTAAGCAGAGATACACCCTTCTAAGTCCATTGGCAGAATGGTGCTTTGGACTGCACGCTAAGACTGTGGGTTAAATAACCCTTCATACACGATTGCAGTCGCTTTCCTAACTTTGCCAGTTGTGCATAGAAAGCAGGAATTAAACTAAACAGCTAAGCAGTGGGAAGCTCCTTGCTGCTCAGCTATTTTTCATGAAGAACTCTTCATGAACTGCCACGAATTGCACCAAAATTTGTGGAAGTTTATGGTGGTTCTTCAGTTCATGAACATTGCCTTGCGAACCACAAACCGGCCAAAACTTGTGACAAACTTTAGTTCATCAGCCGGTTCATGCCCGTTCCTAAACATAATTCTTCAGTGTTAAGACTCTACATTTCCATATCATTCCTTCCCTGAAAGACATAGGAATTATTTTGGTTTGAAAGTGAGGACATCAGATCTTTGGGACTGTGGATTCAAATCAAAGGCTTGCAAATCAAAACCGTTTTTCTTCGAATCCAGAAAATATATCCAAGAGGCCCCACTGGACATCCAATGAACTGTCCTTAAAGGTATTCACAGTCCACGGTAGATACTTCAGCATCTGTCTACACTACAAGCTTAAACTGGATTTGTATCACTTCAACCAGGCCTGCATGATCACCATTGTGAATAAGAATTCCTTTTGTGTGGAAAAGCTTGACCAAAGTTGGTTCTTTTGGGCCACGAAAGAGTAACTTAGATATATGTGCTGAGAGTGGTGAGTAGCTTTGTCGCGTGGGGTTGAGAATGTTTTGTTAGAGACCTTAAAAAACTACAGTTCCTAGAGTTCCCTGAGGAAAGGGAACAACTATTAACGCTGTTCAAGTCTGTTGTGTAGATACCCTGTCGTTTTCCATGGGTTGCATAGATCTCAAGTTTACTTACGTACTCCTCCTGAAAAAAATGCACATTAATTGATGGGTTTTCAGTCTTTGTTTACTCTGGAATACCAGTAATGCATTGGTCAGCTTCTGATTTTCTGAGAGGGTTCCCTTTACGTGGTAGGATAAAAATGTTGGTTTGCAGAAACTGTACAGCACTGACATCCCTGCCTATTATGGTGTATTTGGGGAGGGAGGGGGGCTTTTAACACCTTTGAATATGGTTCTTTTGCTAAGTGTACAGCAAAAGGATAGAAATGCCTATTGTACTGGCTGCTTTGTGTATACCGTGTATACTGTATGTTGGTCTCTGCTGTTTGTGTGTCAATAGCAAACCTGAAATAAATTTGTTAAGTATTTAAAATCCCAGCAGTCTCTTGGGGCATCTTTTTTACAGTTATTAGGAATGTAGCTTAGGTTTCTGCTAGAGTTGTGAACTACGGGTTGGGAAACACCTGGAGATTTGGGGGGTGGAGCCTGGGGAGGGCGGGGTTTGGGGAATGGGAGGGACCGTATTAGGATATAATTCCTTAGAGCCCACCATCCAAAACAGCCATTTTCTCCAGGGGAACCGATTTTTGTAATCTGGGGATTAGTTGCAATTTCAGGAGATCTCCAGGCTGCACTGGGAGGCTGGCAGCCCTAGCCTCTGTGGACATCTGCCCTGGCCCCCCCGAGGCACTAGGCTCTTTTCTTGCTGGGAATTTGGAAGTTTCCAGAGCACACCAAGTCATCACTTGGCAAATTGTTTACATCCCTCTCCTCCTGTCTTTGGTTATCTCCACCATTCATTCCATTGGTAGGGTATAACTGGCTAGATGCCCCAACCTGGATGGCCTCAGGCTAGCCAGATCTTGGAAGCTAAGCGGGGTTGGCCCTGGTTAGTACTTGAATGGGAGACCACCTACTCAATTGGTAGAGTATAACTGGCTGGAGGAGTGGGACTCCAGCCTTTTGTGTCTCCAAAGCCTTATGCTCACTCTGCCTCCTTACGGTGTCCACCACCTTCCTTAGCCAAGCTCTGGTGAGAACAAGCAGACACCTTTTCATGGACACCTTTCAGGGATGGAGTCCACTTGGCCCCTCCCTTGACTTTGCCTTTGGTGGCACGGTTGTGAGTAGGCTGTGCCATTGGCAGGGTACAGAAACCAGACGTCTTGCATTCAAGTTAGAAATGTTTAACGAAAGAACTATGCTCACATGCCATACAGAGGACAGGACTGAGCAAAGGATGGAAAATAAAAGGACCGACCCCAATCTGCCTCACTCTGACCAATCGTGTCCCTAACTGTTGTAATTAGTGGAACAATCACTTAGGAGTATTTGGGGGTGGGGACAGATGCACTGTCATTGGGCCAACATGTGATATCACTTCCAGGGGAAAAAACTGGAAGTGATGTCATGACATCGGGGGTGGTGCTCTATGATTCAGAAAAACTGTATGGTTAAACCATAGTGCTGTGGACAAATCCTAGAATGTCACTCACAGCTTCATGATGTCGCTTCCTCCCCCCCCCCCGGAAGTGATGTCACGTGCCAGCTTTAGGCTGACACCCCCTGTTTTCTCCTTATCTTTCTCCTGCTGGCCTTTGAGGTACTGGTGGGCAACAGAGGGGATGCCCAGGAGGTCTCATGCCATAGTGGGAGACATGGCGTCCTTACAAAGGAACCTCCCTCTATATTATACAGCTTCTTTGGAAGACCCACTTAAGTTGGAGGAAGCATCCAGGCTCTTATTTCTGACAGGGCGTTCCAAAGGGATCTCCTGGGAACCTGGATGTACTCTCATTTGTGCTTGAAGGAGGAAAAGCAGAATCGAAAGGTAATGAGGAAGATTTGCCTGTTTTATTTATGAACATCAAAACCAGGAGAAGGGCTTTGCCTCTGCTTTCCTCCGGCACTCGCTGATGCCAAATGCCTGTCGGACTCAACTGTGCGACTGAACAACAACAACAAAGCCAGGACTGTAGGAAACTGAAACCTGTCACTTCCAGCTGTGTCACAATGTTCCAACCTGCAGAAGGGCTGCTATAAAGCAACTGCTGAAAACTGCAATAAAACAGAAGCGTAGTCATGTTGCCTGACTTGTTCTCATCAGAGACAAGCTACTAGTTTGTGAAATTCCTGCAGATTTGGGGGCAGGGCCTGGGGAAGGCAGAGTTGGGGAAGGGGAGGGAGCTTGGCAGGGATGTGACATCATACAGTCGGCCCTCTGAAGCCACCATTTCTTCCAGGGGAATTGATCTCTATAGTCTGGAGAGTAGATGTAATTTTAGGAGAACTCCAGGCGCCACCTGGAGCTGAACTTGGCAGGTGCAAATGCTTTATTATTAACAGTGATATTAAGAAGGCATTAATATAATTAACAGGGGCTGCAGTGGCTCAGTGGTTAAGATGCTTAGCTGCAGACCGGAAGATCAGTAGCTCAGCGGTTCGAGACCCGAGTGCCGTGTGACGGAGTGAGCTCCCGTCTCCGGTCCCAGCTCCTGCCAACATAGCAGTTCGAAAGCAAGAAATTGCAAGTAGATAAATAGGTACCCTTTGGAAGGAAGGTAACAGCATTCCATGCACCTTGTCGTTTAGTCATGCCAGCCACATGACCACGGAAACATCTTCGGACAGCTCTGGCTCTTCGGCTTGGAAATGGAGATGAGCACTGCCCCCTAGAGTTGGGTTCGACTGGCTTTCGAGCAAGGGAAACCTTTCCCTTTCCCTCTAATATAACTAACATCAAAGGGAGAAATTACCAAAAGTATGATTATGATCTTCCTGATCATGCACAAGAATAAAAATGAATGGGGAAAAAAACAACATATTCATGCATCTCTAATCTCAATGTTGGATGCCTAGGATGCTATTGGAGGCCAGTTCAAAGTGCATCACTGCATTAGTCTATCACAGCAAAAAGCAACATCTACAGTGTGATCTTAAACACTCGTATATCCACTGAAATAAAGAGACTTCAAATGGTGTAACTCTGTTTAAAATTGCACTGACGTACCTAGAATGCTTTGAAGGTTAACAGATTTAAGGTGGTTATTAGCATGGACATGAAAGCTCCCACCTTGACTAAAACTTTGTTGGTCTTAAAGGTGCCACTGGACTCTATGTTCTGTTGCTTCAGACCAACACAGCTACCCACTTTGATCTATTAAGATGTGAGTCCATCAGTCCTTACATCTTGAGAGTGATTTCAGATGCCAAATGATAATAGCAGGCGAATGACAATAGGTGAATTACAATGTTATTGTCATTCACCTGCTGTTGTCATTTGTCTGCTATTGTCATTCAGCACCTGAAATCACTCCACTCCCCGAGATATGACAGATGGACTCCCGTTCTAGCTGTATCTGAAGAAGTGAGCAGTAACTCCTGAAAGTTCATCCCCTGCCACAAATTGTGTTAGTCTTTAAGGTGCAACTGGACTCTTGCTTTTTTCTACTGCTACAGACAGACTAACAAGGCTACCCATCTTGATCTGTCTCCGTGTTTTTACTGTAATACTCGAAGGCCTGTACATCATTTTGGAAGGCAGTTACACAAATTCTTCCCATCGACAACACTCATTTGGGTCTGGGGGTAACAGTCCCCATTTCAGAATGGGAAAAAGAATTCCCCCTACATTTGTCATAACTTTGCATACTTTGCAGTGTGGGACGAACCATGGCTGAGCAGCGCATATGAACATATGTTGCCTTACATCAAAAACATTGATCCATCTATCTCAGTACTATCTAATCTGACTGGATGCAGTTTATCTGGGTCTCGGAGACAGAAAGAACTTCCCCACCACCTGTTATCTGAAATCCTTTCAGTGGAGAGATGCCAAGGATCGAACCTGGGACATAGTCTCCACACACGTATGTCTTGTCACTAAGCCATGCTCCAACAGTTGGGCTGCCAGCCCTGGGTTGGGAAATACCTGAAGATTCTGTGAGTGGAGCCTAGGAAAGGTGCGGTTTGGGGAGGGGGGGGACCTCAGCAGGGCACAGTGTCATCGAATCCACCCTCCAAAGCAGTCTTTTTTTGGGGGGGAAACTGATTTCTGTAGTCTGGAGATCAGTCGTAATAGCAGAAGATCTCCAGGTCCCACAACCAGTTTGGTGTAGTGGTTAAGTGCACGGACTCTAATCTGGGAGAACCGGGTTTGATTCCCCACTCCTCCACTGGCACCTGGCTGGATGACCTTGGGCAAGCCATAACTCTGGCACAGCTGTTCTTGAAAAAGAGCAGTTTCTGTCAAGAGCTCTCTCAGTCCCACCTACCTCACATGGTGTCTGTTGTGGGGAGGGGAAGAGAAAGGAGTTTGTAAGCTGCTCTGAGACTCCTTTGGGTAGTGAAGGGCGGAGTATAAATCCAATCTCCTCCTCTTCCTCCTCTTCTTCTTCCTCCTCCTCCTCCTCCTTCTCTTCTTCTTGTTCTTCTTCTTCTTCTTCTTCTTCTTCGTTGTCTTCTTCTCCTGGAACCTGGCAACCCTGTCCCACAGTGCTGCTGTATTGTCTAAAAGGCACCACTACATCTTGACAGATAACAGTGGTGAGTGCCGTGAAACAGAATTGGGTCTTGCACATTTCCTCACTCGACGTCTTGCCACCTCTTCCCCGGCCCAACCAGGATGACTCAGTCCCACCTCTGCCAGCAATACCAGCACCAGTCCAGTCTTGAGATAAAACCCTCCCCCCGTCCTCCTTGGGATGTTCTTGGCATTGCCCTTCTAGGACACTTTGTCTCCTCCTCCTACCAGAAGGGCAAGTTTTCCCTCCTCCCGAACATATGAATTATGTTGCATCTGGAGTGTCATTTTTTGTAATTGCTTTGGCAGATCCCAAGGTCATCTCAATTTGAGGGGAAAGAAGAGAGATCCAATTGCGTAAAGGGACGAAAGAAACCTTCCCTGTTGTAAAAATTCTCTACCGAAGCGCTCTCCAAATAAATGCACAGAACGTGATTGATGCCTTTTTCTTTCCACAGAAAAAGGCTCTTGTTTGTGTTCCTCTTTTTTTTAACTACGACAAACAACATTATTAAGAACACATGGCCATCGAACCTAGCAAGGAAAGGGGCCGTGACACAGCATTAATAGGGAACAAGCAGTTCATGCAGAAGGTCTCGGGTTCAATCCTTGCCTTCACAAGTTAAAAGAATGTCGAAGGGCCTACATTGGGAGAAACAGCGGCTTGAGAGCCCCTGTGGGTCAGAATACGCAATATCAGGAGCCAGGACGGCTCAGGGATCTGATTCAGTCTAAGGGTTCAAACGGAGGAGACGAAGATCACCCTTCTCATTCTGATCATAGATGCAGCTTGTTCTGCCTCGTTTTGCCTCGGGACTGTGCAGGGAAGAGGGAAGGATTTAACCGTTCACCCCTCTACTTCGTTTTGCTGTTCAAAACTGAACTGCTGGGTTGTTGTTAGTATTTAAAGGAGAAAAGGTGTTGCCTTTAAAACACACATTTTTTTTCTTTTGGAATGTTAATGGCAAAGCAGGGAGCTTGGTTTCAAATAGAAGAACCGTGTGAAGTCAGAAACCAAGTGAAGTCACCATCTCCCTTCCCTGTGTGCCCCAAGGCAAATTGAGGCTGCAGGATAAAAATCTGTATCTGAGATGTTTGGTCTTTATCTTAAGGAAGTTTCATAGTTCCTGTAATCCTTTTTACAGTACGGGGCAGGGGGGGACAGAGTAAGCTTCTGATTGTGAAATTGTCAAACTCAGAACCTCATTAGCCACAGGTTTTGTATGCTCCATCTCACTGCCTGTGACCACATTGTTTAGATCCTGGATTTGAGGCATTTGGTGCATGCCGCGCAGGGCTCTTTTTGTAGCAGGGACTCCTTTGCATATTAGGTGACACACCCCTAATGTAGCCAATCCTCCAAGAGCTTACCGAGCTCTTCTTACAGGGGCTACTGTAAGCTCTTGGAGGATTGGCTACATTAGGGGTGTGTCGCCTAATATGCAAATGAGTTCCTGCTACAAAAAGAGCCCGTTAGAGTATGTATGTGTGGGAACCTGCTTCACTTAGCTGCTTTGTAACTGTTTTCTTTAAGAGGCCTCCCTAAGTGGGAAGTATGTGAATCGAACTTGAACACCTGTCTCTGCAAGCCAGCCTGTTGTAGATACTGATTGTAGGTTCGCAGTTGGGGGAGGAGGGCTTGGTTTAGGCGGGCTAAATGGATGGATTGATTGAATGGATTACTGGGGAGGGGGGCTGGTTTGAATCATGTATAATTTAAGAACTGGCGCCAATCGAGTCAGTTCTGACACAGATGGTCTTAGCTTGATGCATCCTCATCTCTCAATAAACAAATCACTGCCAAGAGAGTGTTGTTGGGAGTAAGTTTGTCCAAGAGTCTG
Source organism: Gekko japonicus (assembly GCF_001447785.1). NCBI lineage: Eukaryota > Metazoa > Chordata > Lepidosauria > Squamata > Gekkonidae > Gekko > Gekko japonicus. Next base: position 301,279 of record NW_015161408.1, read on the forward strand.
ACAGAAATGCCTAATAAATTTGGAAAGTGATCACCTTATGTACATTTATACAGTACTGGTGCAAATATAACAGGTTCTCCATTTGTTAAGTTTTGCCTCTGGGTTAGAAGGCGGTCACTGTTCAGTGACGGGAATCTTTGAACAGAAGTCTTCAGGGGGCTAAATCTAGGAGCAGAAGTCTTCAGGGGGCTAAATCAATCCAATTTATATACTGGTTTCTTTAGGTGTGTACCTCCTCTCTTCCTGCTAAAAACTGCACACAAGGCAGCTAATTAATAAAATGTATTAAAACAGATAACAGCACAGAAGGATAAAACCATAGCAATAACAAAATGGATAGCAGAATCTTTTGTAACTGGGCATGCAACATTACAAACTTTAATTAGTCATTCTCTGCACCTAGGGACAGAGTACAGGGTTGAACAGGGTTAGGAATTGCTAATAGAATGCTTTGCATGGTTGTCCCAGGATTCCTTGGAGAAGACATGATTGTCAAACTAAAACTGATGCATAAGGTTGCCAGCTCTGGGTTGGGAAATACCTGGAGAATTCGAGTGTGAAGCTTGGGAAGGGCCAGTTTTGGGGAGGGGAGGGACCAAAGCAGGTTCAAATGCCACAGAGTCCACCCTCCAAAAAAGCCATTTTCTCCAGGGGAAGTGATCTCTGTAGTGTGGAGATCCATTTGTAATAGCAGAAGGTCTCCAGGTGCCACCTGGTGGTTGGCAATCCTATAATGGTATCTATTTCCACAGTGTCAAGAAAGGCAACACCCTTCTGGAGATGAGGTGGAGATGTACTAAAGAGAAAAGGACTTGTGTTCTTGGGTACTCTATGAACAGAACTGTGGTGTGGTTCTAAAAATTGTTCATGTTTATTAGTTCTGTCCTGACTATGGCACTCTGGTGTCCAAAGCATTAGAATTGGTAAATTTTCTAGGGAAATTTCAGGCAGATGAATGATGGAATAACAGTGGTGTTTGGTCAACTACCTGCTTCTTTGCTTGGTTCTGGGTCAATCATTACACAGTCTGCTAGAGCACGCGGTCCCAGGCAAGGTCCGGAGAGCCGAAGACCTAAGACAAGTTCTGGGCCGAGTTCCTTTCAGACTCCTGTTTCAAATCACAGTGGCTCTCAGGAGATGAGATGCTGGCATGCTTTTGTTCACAGATCTTTCCTGGACCTTGTGAATAGGTTTTGCTTAGGTTTTTCCCGCATCTCAACATGATTTCTTCCCATGCATTCCTCTTCTGTTGTGGGAAAAACATGGCACTGAAATTCACCCTTAAGTCAGCATCTCAGAGTATCACCAGAAGGCTTGCTGTCAAAGATTTGGCTGGTGATTTCAAATAGATATCCAATTCCTCACCTCTTCAACCTTGGCCCTGCCCTGTTCTCCTGTCTGCCTGTTCCTGGTTTCCTCCTCATAGCCGTCCGCTTTTCCACTTATTCTTCTTCCATATTCTAACCCCTTCTTCCTAACCCCACCTTTCCTTTCCAGTGAGACCCAGTTTGGTGTAGTGGTTAGGAGTGCAGACTCTAATCTGGGAGAACCGGGTTTGATCCCCCACTCCTCCATGTGCAGCTGCTGGTATGACCTTGGGTCAGTCTCAAGTCTTTCAGAGCAGTTCTCTCAAGAGCAGTTCTCAAGAGAGCTCTCTCAGCCCCACCTACCCCACAAGGTGTTTGTTGTGGGGCTGGCCTGTAGCTAAAGTGGGGCTATTGGAGGGTCCTCCCCCAGCCACACAGGATTTTTTTGAGAAGGTTTTTTTTTAGAAGAAGATTTTTTGAGAAGAATCAGGGGCTTGTGCATGCCCCCCTGCTTCTTCTCAAAAACATTTAAAGGGATCCTTTAATGCTTTTGAGAAGTGGGGGATGGCACCAGGGCTTTTTTTGTAGAAAAATTCCAGCAGGAACTCATTAGCATAATACGCCACACCCAGCAGCAGGAACTCATTAGCATAATAGGCCACACCCCTGATTGCACCATTCATTAGCATATTAGGCCACATTCCCATGCTACCAGAAGCCACACCCACCTTTTGCTTCTTATTCTGTTTCCCTTGTTTGTTGTCAAAACCCAGGGCTTTTTTTGTTGCAGGAACTCCTTTGCATGTTAGGCCACACACCCCTAATGTAGCCAATCCTAATGAGTTTCTGCTGCTGGGTGTGGCCTGTTATGCTAATGAGTTCCTGCTGGGCGTGGCCAACTCAGGAGCCAGCCGGAACTCCATTCCTGTGCGTTCCTGCCCCAAAATAGCCCTGGATGGCACACACACCCTCCCTCCATCCTACAAGATTTAAAGGGCCCTCCAGCTGATCAGATGAAGGGCCCTTTAGATCTTGCAGGAGGGGAGGAAGAGGGGTGGCTGGTGGCAGCGGGGCTTGGGGGTGGATTGGAGCTGACATAAAAATAATGGCAGACCCACCAACCCCACCAGAAAATTGTTTGCCCCACAAGCCACAAAATCCTGGCTATGGGTCTGTTGTGGGGAGGGGAAGGGAAAGGCGATTGTAAACTGCTCTGAGACTCCAAGTGAAGGGCGGGGTATAAATCCAATCTCCTCCTCCTCCTCTTCTTCTTCTTTCTTCTCCAGCACAATTCTCACATCTTTAATCCTACCTTTCCTAGGCCCGCTGTGTCCATGTCTATTGGGATCTGAACAGCTTTTGCCAATGGCACCCAGAGCCCAGTCTCTGTGCTTGCTTGCTTCTCTGTGACATCAGCGTAGCTCAGCCAGTCTCTGCCAGAGATTTCAACACCATTGTCATCTCTGGGCAGCCTTCGACAACTCACAGGCTTGGATCTAATGGAGCGCTTCTGCAGGCAGAAAAGGCTCTCCGCTCCCCTCACAGACTGTGACTTTCTTGCTTCCCCCGTCCCCATGCAGCCCTTTGAAAGGCTGCTGTTGCGGTCTGTCAGGGGAACTGATCTCTGGCGATGAGCTGTAATTCCAAGGGATCCCCAGGTCCCACCTGGAGGCTGGCAACCCTACTTGCCCTGAAAACCACATGAGATGGAACTTCATGGAGTCCCCACGAGTTGATTGTGACTCTATGGCACATAGGGTTGCCAGCTCCAGTTTGGGAAATACCTGGAGATTTTGGGGATGGAGCCTGAGCAGGGCGGGGTTTGCAATTGGGTATAATGCCAAGTAGTGGAAGTAGTGACAGACTTCACGTTCCTGGGATCCCAGATCACCGCAGACTGTAACAGCAGCCATGAAATTAAAAGACGCCTGCTCCTTGGGAGGAAAGCGATGGCGAACCTAAACAGCATGATAAAAAATAGAGACATCACCCTGCCAACAAAAGTCCGCATGGTCAAAGCAATGGTATTCCCAGTAGTCATGTATGGCTGCGAGAGTTGGACTATAAGGAAGGCTGAGCGCCGAAGAATAGATTCCAGAGGTCATTTCGGGGGGATCGCAGTTCCCCCGGGTGAGGTGCGGGGGGGGGGCACATGACGAAGCCCCGCCCCCTACTTCTGGCCGCCTCGATTCCAGCCCTCATTCAGCCAGGAGGAGGCAGGAGAAGAGGGAGGGTACGTTGCTTCCTCCCCGCCTCTCCCCACCCCTGCCTGCCTGGGGCCAGGGAGGGCCTTGGCAGGGCTTCCTCACACTCCTGCCGGGCCTTATGATGTCAGGGGGTGTGGCATATGCTAATGACTTATGCTAATGAGTTCCCCTAGCTCTTTTTTTACTATCGACCCCTGATAGATTCTTTTGAACTATGGTGCTGGAGAATACTCTTGAGAGTCCCTTGGACTGCAAGATGATCAAATCAGTCAATCCTAAAAGAAATCAACCCTGACTGTTCCCTGGAAGGCCAGATACTGAAGCTGAAGCTCAAATACTTTGGCCACCCAATGAGAAGGGAGCACTCACTGGAGAAGCCCCTGATGCTGGGAAAGACTGAAGGTCAAAGGAGACGGGGACGGCAAAGGATGAGATGGTTAGACAGTGTCATAGATGCAACGAACATGAAATTGAGCAAACTTCAGAGGACGGCGGAAGACCGGAACGCCTGGCGTGATCTGGTCCATGGGGTCGTGAAGAGTCGGACTCGACTGTGTGACTGAACAACAACAGTAACAAAATGCCAGAGAGTCCACCTTCCAAAGCGGCTGTTCTTCCCCAGGCAAACTAGTATCTGTTGCCTGGAGATCAGTTATAATAGCAGGAGGTCTCCCTAATGACACACTTTCCTTTTATCCATCCAGAACTCCTTAGGGGAAGGAAGGGAGGACAACATAAAGACCAAGAAAGCCCAACTCTTCGCAGGAGGGCCATTCTTGGGAACCGGTCTGCCAGCAAGAGGGATGTGTTGTGCACGTACAGGACATGTGATTCATCTTCATACGGCCCCGGGAGCCCCCAGTGCCCTCGGCGTCCTTGCGAAACAATGGGGACTCTCTTGGCAGGCCTGGGTGAGAGAGGCTATTTTTCGACCAAGATTGCTGTTTTTGGATGCGGTGGGCGAAGGCCTCCCCAGGCTGTCATTTCCTCTGGTTGAGATTTTTTCCATGCCTGCTAAGCTGGATGCTCTCATGGATGGGCATGATGCTACCTTATTAGTCACTGCTCCTGCACGGTGCCATTTGACCCGTGTTTCCAGGGCTGCTCCTACCACCAGGCAGCATGAATCCCTCCGGCGGCAGCTTTTGGATGCTGCTCAAGGCCAGGGAAGTAGCTGCTGCACGGGGTCCTCTTTGAGTGGAGCTCAACAGCATTGTTCCTTCTAAGCTGAGTTAGTGTGAGCTAGCTCACAGGGTTTTCTTTAGCTTCCAGCTCACACATTTTTGTCTGAGCTCTGGAAGGATGGCTCCAGAGCAAACAAATACATGTAGTAGCCAAATTGCTTGCCCACAACTTTAATGCCATTAGCCCACAAAGTCGAATTTTCGCTCACAAGACTCCACAGCTTAGAGGGAGCCTTGCAAAGCCTTGCCATAAATAAACAAAGAGGTGTTCTGCATCGGGAAGGAGGGGAGGGTGAAAGATCAAGAATGGAGGCAAGTGAGAAGTGGTGGGCCAGAGAGCATGAGGGTGGAGCCTACCCCTCTCCTACCACCCCACTGAGCAAACTTTGAAGGCTTCCTCCAGACTAAGGAGATCAAGATTGGGTAGCTATATTAGTCTGTCTGTAGCAGCATCTGAAGAAGGGAGCTCTTCAGCTCATAAATTGGCTGGACTTGATGGCACTCTCTACCACCAATGGATGGAGAGAATGTGCTGTGTAAACAAACAACTTCCTTTATGCCCTGTGTCCCAGCAGCATATTGGTTATGTGCAGGGCTATTTTTGGGCAGGAACGCACAGGAACGGAGTTCTGGCTGGCTCCCGAGTTGGCCACGCCCATCAGGAACTCATTAGCTCAATAGGCCACACCCAACAGCAGAAACTCATTAGGATTGGCTATATTAGGGGTGTGTGGCCTAACATGCAAAGGAGTGCTACAAAAAAAGGTCCTGGGTTTTGACAACAAACAAGGTAAACAGAATAAGAAGCAAAAGGTGGGTGTGGCTGGATGACCACACTTCTGGTAACATGGGGGTGCGGCCTAATGTGCCAATGATCTGTGCTGTCAGGGGTGTGGCCTAATATGCCAATGAGTTATTGCTGTTGGGTGTGGCCTAATATGCTAATGAGTTCCTGCTGGGCTTTTTCTACAAAAAAAGCCCTGGTTATGTGTGCAGTTTAAGGAGAACCAGGTTTGTCCAAAGAAGGGCTGCCTTTGCTTATTGTGCCGCAGGTACCCGGCATTTGTGCCAACAAAGCATTGAAGATTTTCCATCCATCTGTCAGTCTATCATCCATCTCTTAAGTGCTCTCTCTGGCTCTTCACACTCTCTCTTGATAAAGCGAACTTTGCAATATGTTTATTGCAAAAGAGAGAACCTCTTGTTCCACTTTTCTCTAGCAAGGTCAGAGTAACCCCAGAGCTTTCATCTGCTCTTCGGAAGGCACTATGTTGTGACATCTCTACGTAGATTTTCTTTCAGGACATAGGCCAACTTTAAGTGGCCAATTATTATTTTTTTGTATGATCCCTAACTCCAGCCTCTTATTTTACTTCCTGTAGCCGCTCTTGAGTGTATCGACAAATGAAGCAGAAGCAAAGTGCGTCTGTTGGAGGCCAGTGTAGAACAGCTCTCAAGCACTTGGAATTAAACACACACACACACACAAATGGCTTTTTAGACTGTCACAGTCTTTTAGATGTGCATTAGCTCACTTTCAAAAAAGAGATCCTATGACTGTAAAAACAGGGAATGGACAGTTTCAAGGTCAAAAAGACTGCAGGTAGTCAATTCTCATTTTAAAAAGGATGTGGACAGAATAGAGCGGGTGCGGAGGAGAGTGACGAGGATGATCGGGGGCCTGGAGGACCAAGCCCTGTGAGGAAAGGCTGAGGGACTTGGGAATGTTGAGTTTGGAGAAGAGGAGGTTGAGGGGGGGCGTGATAGCTCTCTTGAAGTATCTGAAGGGCTGTCATTTAGATAAGGGCAGGAAACTGTTCCTGTTGGCAGCAGAGGATAGGACTCGCAATAATGGGTTTAACTTAAGGGTGGGAAGGTACCGGCTGGATATTAGGAAAAACATTTTTACACTAAGAGTTGTGCAACAATGGAATCAGCTGCCTTGGGAGGTGGTGAGCTCCCCCTCACTGGCAGTCCTTAAGCAGCGGCTGGACAGACACTTGTCATGGATGTTCTAGGCTGATCCTGCACTGAGCAGGGGGTTGGACTAGATGGCCTGTATGACCCCTTCCAACTCTGTGAGATTCTATGATTCTAATTCCATCTTGCAAAAATGTTATCAGGATTTTGTAAATGGCCACCAAGATGGCTTTACAATTCTAGAGAGCACCTGTCATATCTTCAATACAGCAAAGTCCTTAGCCATGCCTGCTATCCAAAGACTGGATATTTGAAAGCCCTGACTCTATTCTTAACCTATATACAATAGTGTCTAGCATAGACATACCACAGAGTGTAACTCATGCATGTTATTACTTTTTCTCCCTACTATTAACAATTTCTCCTCTGTTTACTTATCTGCCTACCTACTGTTGACATGCTTCATGCATCTGAAGATGAATGCTTGTGCTGCAGTTAATCTGAGAGTATTTAAGGTGAGAGCCAGTGTGGTATAGTGGTTAAGAGCGTAGGGTTTTAATCCCTACTTGTGCCATGGAAGCTCCCTGGGTGACCATGGGCTAGTCACAGTCTCTTGGCCAAACCTACCTCACAGGGTTGTTACAGGGGCAGATCTACTATGAAACTAATGAAGCTTAAGCTTCAGGGCCCCTAACTTTTTTTTTTAAGAGCAACTTTTTTATTTAAAGATAATTTTGCAATAAAATTGATGGAGTTTTTAATGTGTTTATTATTAAGATAAGGCTATTTTAGGGACAGAATCATAAGCCAATGGGTTGAAGTACTTAATTGACCTTAGATACGCTCCAATACCCATTCTCCAACATTTGGGCCTTGTTGGATGTTGCCCTAATGCTGCTGGTTGAGAAGGGGCCCCATAAGAGTTCAAGCTTCAGGGTCCCAAAAATGTAGGTCTGCCACTGGGTTGTTACATGGATAAAATGGAGGAGAGGGGAACAGTGTAAGCCACTTTGGGTTCCCCATCAGTGGAGAAAAGTGGGGTGCAAATGAAGTTGTCATGACTCAGGTGGGGTGTCACTTGACGCTGCCACCACTCTGGAATTAGGATCCCTTGAGAAGGCCCAGAGCACCCTCCCAAGACCCTCAGACCTCCCTTTTGGCTGAATAATAGGCGTGAGGACCAGACATAGTACAACAAAGAAAAGGTTTATTTTGGTCCCTGCCACATGGCAGGAAAAACGACGGCCAGAGTGCGGCACCAAACTAGAGCCGCCGCGGCTGGATCCCATGGATCCCCTGAGCCGTGGCGCCGTTGCTCCCCGGCACAATCAGATGCCGAGGAGAAACAACGGTGGGAGGGGGAGGCTGGCGAACTGCGCATGCTCACACATGCGCAGTTCGGCCAGGAGCCGGGGATGCGCCGGCGGAAAGACGATCCCACGGCTGCACTTGCCGTGGCCGTTCCGGAAAGTGTTGAGTTTTACTTGCCCACCTAGGTAGGTGGTTCTTTTTTGGTGTGGCTTATCGTTGGAAGGGCTGGATTGGGAACGGGCGAGCAATGCTTCCCAGATGTTGAGGTGGGATTGCGCCCATTTGCCGTGCCCTCGATCCATCCCTCTCCCGGCCCAATTCCTCTCGTGTGGCCGGGGCCTTAATAGGTCAAACAACAAGGTGCAGAATAATAGCAGTAAGTGGGTGAAAAGAAATCAAATGCCCTAACGCGTCTAAATATATACTGTCCCTAGCTCACTATCTCAAGTGGCCTTAGACTACTCACCCTTCCCTCAGGATGAGGGTTTCTTCCCACAGCAGCCTTCCTTCAGGCTCTGCCCTCTGGGAAAAAGAACAGCTTTCCCTGTTGTACCAGTTCTCTTATTCCCCAGCCCTCTTATTCCCTATTGGTCAAAATCGGTGCCAAAACTTCCCAAGGCCTTCTGGGATTTGTAGGCCCAGTCTCCTCCTAGTGCTACACAGGCTCCCCAGGCCTGCTAGGCCTTTGGTGGCACAGCCCAGATTATGACAGAAGTATATAGCAGTCCCCCATGATGCCTTTCTGTTTTTGCTCCAACCGCAAAACTGGAAAGTGTTGAGTTTTACTTGCCCAGCTGGCCGGCAGCTAGGGTTGCCAAGTGTAAATTCTTCCGGAGCGGGGGACTCCTGTCCGGCATCTAAAGCGCACGCATGTGCACGAAGCGTGCACTGCACGCACTTCACCTAGAAGTGACGTGATGACGCCGGGCACGCTGGGGGTGGGGCCACGACCATCCGAGGGAAAACCATAGAGTTTTCTCTCGGATGACCATGGCCCTGTCCCCAGCGTGCCCGGCGTGGTCGCATCACTTCCTGGTGACATGCACGTCGGGGTGGGGTTCCTCTTGGGGCCTGATCCGCCGGCGGTGGGGAATGGGCCTCTGGGGTGGGGTTTTCCCCGCCCCCCGGGGGGACTTGGCAAGCCTACCGGCGGCAGATTCGGGACCCTGAAATCGGAGGATCCCCTGGCCCCACTGGGGGATAGATGGCCACCCTACCAATGGCAAATAGCCAAATTGGCCCTGTCCATTTTGTACAAACACTTGATGGGCACTAGGAAAGGCGTATGGAGGCATGCATGGGAGGGACCCCTGAACTAGAGTCTTCTAGAGCTGGAAATGGGGAAGAAGGGGCTCTAGGCTAGGCAGGCCCGGTTCAGAGCAGGCACCTAAAGGCCACCTCCCTCCCTCCTTTGCATTTGTTACCCCCCCCCCCAGGCCATTCTCTCTGGAATGTTTAAGTAATCATTCAACATGTGATTTTTGGACAGCGTTCGAAACTGCACATTTTTCAGAGAAGGCTGTTCTGTGTTTTAACAACTTATTTTTCTGCTCTCTGGGGCTTCGCTCCATCCTTGGCTTGTAACGTGAATATTTACATATTTTTAAAAATCTGTTCAGCCTGAGCTGGAGGCTATGCAGCATATTTTGGTCTCCTGGCAGAAGGACATGGTGGGGGGGGGAAGAGAGTTTGGGTCTCATACCCTCCGACATCTGTCAGCTAAAAATAAGTGTGTTTGTGTGGATGCCTATAAAGGGGCAGACTGCAGGCAGCGTGCCCTGATGGCCGGCACGCCTCAAGAAAGAATGACGCAGAGCTTAACATGAGAAAAGAGGCTGTGCCTCAGCAGCTGAGCACCTGCTTTGCATGCAGAAGGTTCCCAGGTTCAATCCCCAGCATCTCCAGTTATAAGGATCAAGTAGTGGTTGATGTGAAAGATGTGGAGTGCCTCTGACAGTCAGAGTAGACCAGGGGTGTCAAACATAAGGCCTGAGGGCCGGAACTGGCCCACCCAGGGCCGCAAGCAACTAGTGCAAGGGAGGGAACAGGAGACTGCTCAAGGGGGAATGGGCAGAACCACCCTGATTGTGGCTTCCACATGACAAAACAACCTCGTTTGCAGCAGTCAAGCAGTGTGGGCATGTCTGCCCAGTGCTGCACTGCTGGCTCTCTAGTCTGCCCATCTGGGTTTTCCTTTGCACCCCACTCCCAGCCCATGGGGCCTTGCAGTGAGAACACACCAACCTGGAGCTTACCAGCTGCTATCCTTTATACAGTTTATGTCTCCGGTACCTGGCATTACATTTTATGGTACACATGGCCGGGCCCAACAAAGTGACATTTATATTGGATACGGCCTTTGTGACAAATGAGTTCGACACCTGTGGAGTAGACAATACTGACCTGGATAGTCCAGGGGTGTAGGACTCAAGAGGAGGCAACTTCACATGTTGTACATAAGGTTGCCAGCTCTGGGTTCAGAAATCCCTGGAGATTTGAGGGTGGAGACTGGGAGGGAGGGGTTTAGGGAGAGGAGGGAACTCAGTGGGTCCACCGTCCAAAGCAGCCATTTTCTCCAGGAGAAGTGGAATAAATGTTTTAGATAAATAACAAATAAACAAGATGGGCAGCCATGTTTGTCTGTTAACAGTAGAAAAGAACAAGAGTCCAGTAGCACCTAACAGAGGCCCTGTTCACATGGCCAATTTGCCGCGGGAGAGCCATAGGTGGTGGGTGGATTATCCGTGTGTGATCACACCCCAAAATCTGGGAAGTGGAGCACACCCGTGGCCAACCCGTGGCTTACCACCGAAAACGCGCGATAAAAAGTAGTACCTCCAAAGTACTACACCTGTTTGCCACAGGATGCCTCCAGATGCCTGCAGTGTGATCGCGCTGGCGTGCGGCTTTCCCCTCCGGCCCCTCGTTTATGCGCTGGCTCCGAGGGAAGGAACCGTGGTGTGCCGCCAGTGCGTCTGATCGTATAATCGTGGATCAAACTGCGCCAGGGCAATTTGCCATGCCTCCCCCCCCCCCGCAATATCCAGCCCGTGTGACTGGGACCATAATATGTGGCAGGAAGGGCTCTTTTTTGAGCAGGAAGTCTTTTGCATATTAGGCGACACACCCCTAATGTAGCCAATCCTCCAAGAACTTAGAGTAACCCCTGTAAGAAGAGCTGGGTAAGCTCTTGGAGGATTGGCTACATTAGGGGTGTGTCGCCTAATATGCAAAAGAGTTCCTGCCACAAAAAGAGCCCTCAGGGTATGAGCTTTTGTGATATCTGAAGAAGTGAGCAGTGACGACACACCCCTAATGTAGCCAATCCTCCAAGAACTTAGAGTAACCCCTGTAAGAAGAGCTGGGTAAGCTCTTGGAGGATTGGCTACATTAGGGGTGTGTCGCCTAATATGCAAAAGAGTTCCTGCCACAAAAAGAGCCCTCAGGGTATGAGCTTTTGTGATATCTGAAGAAGTGAGCAGTGACTCACGAAAGCTCGTAACCTGCCACATATTTTGTTAGTCTTTAAGGTGTTACTGGACTCTAGCTCTTTTCTACTTGCTCTTTTCTACTGCAACAAATAAACAAGTTATCTATGTAGTCTGGAGACCAGAAGGGATCCCAGGGGAATTCAAGCCCCCATCTGGAGATTGGCAACCCTAGTTGTACACATTACCAAAAGAGGTTCATGTGTTCATGCAACTTCAATAACCCCCCCCCAATGTCAAAACCGCATCATCTTACATTTGAATTAAGCAAATCTTTTTTCGTCTTCTCACAACAAACATAGCTTCCAAATGGTGTAATATCCATTCTTTCAGGGCTCCGGAGACAGCTTTAAATCTTTTGGATAAACAAAATTTTCTGCTAGCCAAATGGTGCTTTTTTGGATGGGGTGCTCCAGTATTTTTAGGGACGTGCCCAGACAATTCTATTTGGATTCTGCTTGCTTTGTTCATTAAAGCCTTTATTTGGCTTCTTTAATGTCATGCTTCGTATTCCAGGCTGGCCATCAACTTGGCAGTGGGAAGCACATTGGGAAACAGATCCCCCACCTGTAATTCCACTCCCTTCAAATGCACCGGAATGGAATTTTCAGGGAATCTATTCCACATCCAAGGGAATCTCCACCTCAGATTTCAGGAAGAAGCATCTTTGTTTAATTGGCCATTTAAACATATCTCTTGCAGAGCAGGCCTAGGAAGACCTTTTTAAGGCTGCCATCTGTGTTCAGACAAATGCCAGGAGATTTTTCTGGGGGACAGTATCTGGGTGGGGAGGGTGGATTTTCAAGAGGATGTGCTGTTGCTTCTGGCTGATGCTCTAGGCATTTCCCCTAATCCAGGGGTCATTTCCTGCAGGAGCACACAGGAGCCGAGCTCCGGCAGTAAAGAGCCCAGGGGGCGGGCACATGCAACAAGCCCCACCCCCTGCTCCCAGCAGCCCTCAGTCAGAGCAAGAAGCAGCCAGGTAAGTTGCAGAGCTCCCCCGGCCCCCCAGTCCAAAACAGTCCAGTGGCACCTTTAAGACCAAGTTTTATTCAGCTACAAGCTCTCCCTCCTCTGCAAGGACAGATCTGCCCGTTCCCCTCCCCCCAATAGCTAGCAATCCAAAACAGTCCAGTGGAGCCTGAGTGATGGGTGTTGCCTTCTGACACACTTCCAGTGAGGTCAGGGCGTGTGGCATATGCAAAAAGTTATGCTAACGAGTTATGCTAATGAGCTCCTGCTCCTCTTTTTCTACGAAATGACCCCTGCCCTAATCCCTGTGGCAAAGTCCATAGAGACTGAGGGAATTCCTAGAACATCTTCCCATTTTCTCTTTCCCACTCCTTAAATTATTGAGGGTGAGGGACTGAGGGTAGGGGCAGGAGTTTGCCTGCTGCCAATGGGCAAATGGCAAGCCTAAGGTCACTGGAGGCCAAGAATCCACTACAGTGGCCAGGCAGTATTGTTTCTAGTTGGGCTGAAGCTGGGCAAATCAACCCAAACTGGCAGAATGTGATCCTGCACTGCCCCACCTGGCTCAGATACAAAAGAGCTGGATTACGTGGACATCTGGGCTTTGACGGCAGCCCACTCCAAAACTCCTTTGTACAGATGAGAAAAGCATGGGGAAAGTATGGGTCCCCGGGAGACTGCAAATGTGCCACCGAAAACGCAGAATCAGCAGTTCCCTTCTAAAGAATCAGCAGTTCCCCTTCGACCACATTCTGTACCCTCCCATGATGTAAGAACATAAGATGTGTCTTGCTGGATCAGACCAGTGGTCCATCTAGTCCAGCATCCTGGTTCAAGCAGTTGGTCAGGCACTTGTCCTGCACGGCCAACAAGCAGGGCCAAGGCATGGCTTCCTAGCATGGGGCTTTGAAGCTTACTGCCTCTGGATTCTCCTTTTTTATTTTAATAAATAAACTTTATTATCAATAAACAGATGCAATAACATACAAAACAATATATGTAACCATTGCATTTATAACAACAATAGTAAGAGTACATCATGAGAAGAATCAACAACTGTAAATAATATAAAGAACACACTAGTAAACCATGATTATTGTTATCTACGATTGAAGCGTAATCATTTTTGGTAGATAAATATGCCAAGAAGGGAAACCAGGTTGAAGTAAAATTGGAATCAGTAGACCCTGAAGTTCTAGAAAGGATAGCATCAGAAAGTGTATGTATAAGGCAAAATTGACATACTTTCTTTATCCAATCAGAGATGGAGAGATGTGTATTATGTTTAAACGATTTGGCTATAAGAAATCTGGCTGCCGCACACAATAAAGCAATATGTTCTTTGTGTGGAGGAAGAGGAAGATTAAGTTGCCAAGCCTCAAGCAGTATTGATTCTGAGTCAAAAGGCATGTTGTGTGTCGTCTCTGCCTCTGGATTCTCGTTAACTCCCAATTCCCTTCACTGGACATCATGGTCAATGGTTACAAAAGCCACTGAGAATGCATGAAGCTTCCTTATACTGAATCAGAGCACTGGTGGTCTCTCAAGAGCATTATAGCCCGTTGTGACTGGCAGTGGCTCTCCAGGGTCTCTCTTTCCCATCATTTACTACAGGATGTTTTACGTGGAGATGATAGGGACTGAGCCTGGGGCCTTCTGCATACAAAGCAAATACTCTGCTTGTGGTATGTTTAAGACGCTGAACTGCAGGCTGTGGAAGGTCGGTAGTTCAGCAGTTCAAGACCCGGGTGCCGCATGACGGAGTGAGCTCCCATCTCTAGTTCCAGCTCCTGCCAACCTAGCAGTTCGAAAGCAAGAAATTGCAAGTAGATAAATAGGTACCACTTCAGTGGGAAGGTAACAGCGTTCCGTGTGCCTTGGTGTTTAGTCATGCCGGCCACATGACCACGGAAACGTCTTCAGACAGCGCTGGCTCTTTGGCTTTGAAACGGAGATGAGCACCGGAACCCTAGAGTCGGACTCGACTGGCTTTCGAGCAAGGGAACCTTTACCTTTACTTATGTATGTAGTGGAACAGTCTGCTCCTCCCCTAATATCTGTGTGATTTAGTTTGGTCCTAGTGGGAGGAGCTCATGTTTCAGATTCCAGTTTTGTATGTTAGCTGAAGTTGTTGGTTGTTGGAGTTGTCTCCTTGCAAATAAACAACTGATGTTTTGAGCCAGCTTGACTCTGCGGAATGCACCTGAGAATGGGTGCCTGAGTGAGTACCCTAACCTGGGAACCCAAGGACAAAAGGGGACTTTACACTGCTGCTATCTATCTATCTATCTATCTATCTATCTATCTATCTATCATCTATCTATCATCTATCTATCTTTTATTGATGAAGGACGTCAACCAGACTGACTAAGACTGCTTCAGATTATACTGGTTTGAAGCCAGTTTGCAATGAATCTTGATCAGCTGTTGCATCCAAATGCACCTCTATGGTCACAGCCTCATAAACCCCTTTAACTAACCCCATATGTAGGGCTGAAACTTTTCATAGCTGGCCTTGACATATGGAATTGTAATGTGTGAAGCTTTTCCCTGCATAGAGACAAGTGACGGGGAAAGTTTCATGTGCTCAACTTCTGTGTTTCCGGCATAGAGTTAAAAGCTAGTTAAACAAGATATGAGCACGTACATGAATCTACCTTATACTGAATCAGACCCTCAGCCCATTAAGGTTGGTATTGCCTACTTGGACTGGCAGCAGCTCTCCCAGGTCTCAGGCAAAGGGCCTTTATATCACCTGCTCCCTGGTCCTTTTAACTGGAGATGCTGGAGATCGAACCTGGGACCTTCTGCATGCAAAGCAGAGGCTCTTCCACAACCCCTCAAAGGGGGCACCATCTTCTTTGACTGGGGAGGTTTAACCTCCCTAATGGCTGTTGACAAGAGTGGAGAGATTAATGCACCTCTTTCAAAATTTATATCTACACATTTATCCCAAGGGGGAAAAGAAAGACTGGAGGAAATCAGGCATCTGTTAAAGATTATAACTCTTAACGAGGTAAATCTTCCTGCAGTTGTGGTCAGGGCTGAGAGTGGTGGGCCTTGCAACAGCCCCTTCCCACCTGTCGTTAGATTATCCTTGACTTCAGCAGAGAGATGCTGAACCCTGGAGGCTGCTGGATCCGTGTAAAGTCAAAAAAAGAAATTTAATTTTGGATCGGCTCTTTATGGATTGTCATTTTTTATGTGGCAGAGGGGTGGTGGTGGTTGCGTGAAGGACTTCAGTGCTCACGAAAGGTGCCAGACAGAAAGCCTCAGAGATTCCCCCCCCAGCCAAACATTTTCTAAGGCTGGAGCATGAAAGAGAATAGAAGTCCTTGATGGCAAGAGACACCCACCTGGGCCCCCAAGCGGTCAGCTTCATGCAGCTTTTGTTGAAGAAATAGACATCAATGTTGTCGAGGTGTTGTTCTTGCATTGCACAGTGGGTGGGTAGGTGCTTTTCTGTGAGGAAGGGAGTCAGGTCTCCTGCTGGGAGCCAGTTTGGTGTAGTGGTTAGGCGTGCAGACTCTAATCTGGGAGAACGGGGTTTGATTCCCCACTCCTCCGCATGCAGCTGCTGGTGTGAACCTGGGTCAGTCATAAGTTCTCTCAGAGCTGTTCTCTCAAGGACAGCTCTGGAAAGAGCTCTTTCAGCCCCACCCACCTCACAGGTTGTCTGTTGTGGGGAGGGGAAGGGAAAGGGATGGTAAGCTGCTCTGAGACTCCTTCGGGTAGTGAAGGGCGGGGTATACATCCAATCTCTTCTCTTCTTTTTCAGCTGATCTCCAGACTACAGAGATCAGTTCCCCTGGAGAAAATGGCTTCCTTGGAAGGTGGAGTCTGTGGCATTGTACCATGCCGAGGCCCCTCCCCAAACCCCGCCCTCTCCTGGCTCCACCCCCAAAATCTCCAGGTGTTTCCCAGCCTGGAGCTGGCAACCCTGTGCAAGCAAGAGAATGGGCCGGTCTCTTTAAACTCCTTAAGAGAAGCAAGGGACACTTATGTGGCCGGTGTCAGCGATCCGTGGCATCAGCGATCCGTGGCATCAGGTAATACTGAAGGGGCACCTCCTCCATCTTCTCTGATCCTCACCTCCATCTACAGTTGCCAACTGGGTCAGGCAAATAAATGCCCTGTCCCTTTCGTAGAGGACTGACAAGCAGAAAAGGGGAAGCTGAAGCTTTTCATGGCATGAAGCTACGTAACACCACCTAATCACTGCTGCAGATCGAGCTCGTATTAAAGGGCAGCTAGAGCAGAGGTCTCCTACTTGGAGCCCGGGGGCGTCATGGTGCCCGCCAGCACCTTTCCGGGTGCCTGACAAGTGCTTTTAGAAAGTGGGTGTGGCCAGATGTGGCTTTTGTCCAGCAGGGCTTCTGAATTGTCCCTGGAAACCTGATTGGCTGTCCAAGATAAAACAGTCAGATAAATATATGATGTAGTGGTTAAGTGTGCGGACTCTAATCTGGGAGAACCAGGTTTGATTCCCCACTCCTCCACTTGCAGCTGCTGGATGACCTTGGGCAAGCCAGAGTTGTCAGAGCTGTTCACAAATACCTCCCCCCACACCCCCACACCCCACACCAAGAAAGTCTAGGGTTGTGATGCAGAGGCAGGCAATGGTAAACCACCTCTGAACATCTCTTGTCTTGAAAACCCTACTGGGTCACCACCAGTGCTCCCTCTAAGCTGTGGAGTCTTGTGAGCAAAAATTCTACTTCGTGAGCGACTGGCATTCAAGTTGTGAGCGAGCGATTTGGCTACTGCATCAGTTACTTTGCTCTTGATCCATCCTTCCTGAGCGAAGTCAAAAATGTGTGAGCTGGAGGCTACAAAACTGAGCTAGCTCACACTAACTCAGCTTAGAGGGAACACTGGTCACCATAAATTGGCTTTCCACCACCACCACCACCAAGCATTATGTGCAAGGGGCAGATTATACTTGTGCAGTGCCTAAACAGCTGGATTTTGAAGAGGTTTGGTCTGGCAACCCTAACTCTGGTCTCTGGGATCCCCTGTCCAAGCAGAGTCCACTTCCTCCCATGCTATGAGCAGCCACATGGCTGTAGTAGCATGCCAAAAAGCCATCCCGTTCCCAAACTGATGGGGGGGGGGACCCCACAGTGTCACGGGGGTCACTGTGTCATGGGAAAAGGCTCTCTGCCGGTCCTCTTATTGTCTTCAAGGGGGTTCTTAATTGGAACTGCTGCCTTGGAGCTTGTTCTGAGGAGTATTGGCCTCATTGGGATTGCAGACTTATTCGAGGATAATGATGGGGTAGGATTTAATGACTGCAAATGGCAACCACAGTAAAGAAGCACCATAAACACCCACAGGGGTTTGGCTCTGGGTTGCCCAGGGTCTGTCTCCAGAACCGCATTCCAAAGAGCAGCCGGTTGCTTTGACTGCAAAATCAGAAAGTGTGGAAGAAACAAAGCTGCCATTGCTCTGTCCCCAGGGGGGGTGTTTCCGGGCAATCCATTTATCGTGTGTGACTGATTCTTATTGGTTGTACAGCATCATCCTTACTCTCAAGGAAATCCTTCTGTTACAAGGACAGTGCTTTTTCATAGCCTGTGGAAATCTGAGGCTGTATATCCACTGTCAAACGACCCGTGTTTGGAATATTTGGGAGGATATATGAGCATAAAGAGGCTGTGGCCGAACAGCGGGGCGAGGGACTGCTCCAGTTTGCCTTACGGTTGCCAGCTCTGGGTTGGGAAATATCTGAAGATTTAGGGAGGGAGCCTCGGGTGGGCGGGGTTGGTGGAGGGGAGGGACCTCAGCATAGGGGGACGTTCCTGGAGGGGGCGAGGCATTCCCAACGTGATGATGTAACGTTAGGGACGTCTGCCCCCCCCCCGCCGGGCACATGGGGTA
Organism: Gekko japonicus; assembly: GCF_001447785.1. NCBI lineage: Eukaryota > Metazoa > Chordata > Lepidosauria > Squamata > Gekkonidae > Gekko > Gekko japonicus. Next base: position 319,548 of record NW_015161408.1, read on the forward strand.
ACGCTACCTCCCTGCACTTCAGTTTCTCAAAGGAGTGTATGCCTGTCTGTTGGTCCACTTAGGAGTCTTGATCCTGGTTGTGTGGTGGGCTAGTTGTGGCAAATGGTAGAGAAGCTCAGTATTTCTGTATACAGTTGTAAGGGCTTTATTGCAATGTGGTATGGCCTGATATTATGTTATTCCAGTGTGGGGTGTGGGGGGGGCAATGGAAGCTGAGTGATAGGGTCTCTCCAAGTGATTGCCAGAAGTGAGATGCGTCCTGGTCTTGTTTCTTACAGATAATCTTACAAATCGTCCTTTGCATTTATATCATGCTTTCAACTTTAAAAGGATCATAATGCGGATTATGTGAATTTAGGCAAATCACGAGAGGTCGAGCAGGAAGGGTTGCATCAGTGCTTAGTTCTTGTGGCCCTTTTTTACACGCCCAGGGAAATGCTGATCACCACTTTGGGGCCAGGAAGCAATTTTTCTCCAGGCCAGTTTGGCCCCCAGTGACCCTGGAGGGTTTTTTTAATCATATTCTGGGTGTGGAACAGGGGTCACTGGGTTGTGTGGGGGGTATTTGTGAATTTCCTGCATTGTGCAGGGGGTTGGACTAGATGACCCTGGAGGTTCCTTCCCATTCTATGAGTCTATGATTCTATAATTCACTCAGGCTGGATGTGGGCATGCCAGCACCTCTGTCAGGCAGAAGCGCCTGAGATCCTCCCCCTCCCCTTTTCCTTCGCCCGACCTGGAGGCAAAGGGAAGGGAGAGGGGGGGAAAGAATGGATCCCAGGTGCTTCTGCCTGTCAGAGGGGCTGGTGCACACTTCCGGTGATGTCAGGGGGTGTGGCATATGCTAATAAGTTATGCTAATGAGCTCCTGCAGCTCTTCTTCTACGAAATGACCCCTGCTCACAAGGAATTTAAGAGCTGCCTCTGGACATTCCTGACCTTTGGATTGGTGGGGATGGGGAAAATGTGTTCCATGGAATGCATGAGGATCAGTGGCGCATGGCTTGCCTTTGCATCCAGCCCTGCTCCAAAGAGAATGGGTGGAGTCTTCTCCATGAGTCAAGCGCCACCTACTCTTTTCCCAAATAGGGGTGTTTTTGAATTCCCCAGCCCTGCCGTTGTGACCTGCAAATTCCCTCCTTCGATTTCACTTCTCCCTTGTTGAAATCAAATCTGCAATGATTTCCACAGCACTTTCCATTCCCTTGCCAGCTTCCCCCCTCTAAAACGTATGCATGTTTCAACCATATCTGTGTGTCAAATACAGTATTCTGCATTAGATGTATATGCATAAAGGACAAAAAAGACGTACAAATTGCGTGCTCAGTGCAACCGTATCTATAAAACCAACAGTGAAAAGCGGAAAACCAAATCTTTTGATAAAAGAAAATATAACTGAATATCAAAAGAAATAAAACAGGGAAAGCTCATTCATTCCTACATCAGAGACTTTTCACTGGCATGTACCCAATACACACACAGGGCATTTTGTCTGCTTGTGGGTATACATGTGCATCTATCATCTTTCATTTGCCCTCAAGAGCTTTGGAGATTTAATCCCATCTCCAAAAAGACCAATGAATAAATAGCTGATAAGCACCAACAGAAGAGAGATTAAAAAACAAAAACAAACACTGGCAATTTCCCATGCAAAATACTGGGGAAAACATGATAAACAAAAACAACCTTATCAAACTGGCTAACAGAAATCTTTCGGATGTCTGTGTGATGAATACCAGAAGCCAAGCAGGCTAGAACAATGGAGCCTAGGAAACCACAGGTGATTTTAGAGCTAGAGTGCTCTCAGGAAATTTGGAATACCGGGTCCATTTCCTTTCTCTGCCACAAAGCATCATGATGTCCTCTGACAAGCTACTTAGGAGGAGGAAAGTTTGGCAGTCCAAGAAGACAGGCTGGAGTCAAACAGTTATGGTCCCAGGTATTTCCCAATCCAGAGTTTGCAACAGTGACCCGGTAGACATTGGCCCTGTTCATACGAGCCTTTTTGGGCCGGGAGAAGGACGGATCAGGGCCGGAGCAAACGGGCGCGATCCCACAGCAACATCTGGGGAACGTCGTGCTACCGTCTCCGATCCGTCCCATCCCGCCCATGAAGCACACCCAAAAAGAACCACCTACCTGGGTGGTTCTTTCAAATGGGCCGCGGCAAGTGCGGCCGTGGGATCGCCGGTGCGTCCTTGTGCTGGCACATCCCCAGCTCCTGGCCGAACTGCGCATGTGTGAACATTCGCAGTTTGCCAGCCTCCCCTTCCCACCGTTGCTTTCTTACCGGCATCTGATCGTGCCGGGGAGCGACGGTGCCGCAGCTCGGGGGATCCGTGAGATCCCGCCGCGCCGTCTCAACTTTGATCCAGCTCAGATTAGCCGCAGTTTGACCGTCCTTTTCCCTGCCGTGTGGCAGGGGCCATTATATACCTGCACTTTCAAAAGGCTTTTGACAACATACCTCACCAAAGCCTCCTGACTAAACTTAGCAATCATGGGATAAGAGGAAAGGTTCTCTTATGGATTAAAAATTGGTTAAACGGCAAGAAGCAAAGAATAAGAATCAATGGACAGTTCTCACAATGGAGAGAATGGGATCTCACAAGGATTGGGACTGATACTATTTAATTTATTCATAAATGATCTTAAACTGAAGGTGAGTAGCGTGGAGGTCAGGTGTGCAGATGACACCAAAATTATTCAGGTTGGCGAAAATCAAGGCTGATGGTGAAGAGCTCCAAAAGGATCTCCACAAACTGGGTGAGTGGCGACAGTGTGGCAAATGAAGTTCAGTGTTGGTAAGTGTAAGGTGATGCACATTGGGACAAAAAATCCCACCTTCAAGTATAGGCTAATGGGGTCTGAACCTGCTGAGATCTTGGGGTCGTAGTGGATAGCTCAATGAAAGTGTCAACCCACTGTGCTGCAGCAGTGAAAAAGGCAAACTCTGTGTTAGGGATTATTAGGAAAGGAATTGAAAATAAAACTGCCAATATCAGGGCTATTTTTGGGCAGGAACACACAGGAACGGAGTTCTGGCTGGCTCCTGAGTTGGTCACGCCCAGCAGGAACTCATTAGCATAATAGGGCACACCCAACAACAGAAACTCATTAGGATTGGCTACATTCGGGGTGTGTGGTCTAACATGCAAAGGGTTCCTGCTACAAAAAAAGCCCTGGGTGTTGACAACAAACAAGGTAAACAGAATAAGAAGCAAAAGGTGGGTGTGGCTGGATGACAACACTTCTGGTAACATGGGCTTGTGGTCTAATATGCTAATATGCTGTGCTGTCAGAGTGTGGCCCACTATGCTAATGAGTTTCTGCTGTTGGGTGTGGCCTGTTATGCTAATGAGTTCCTGCTGGGCTTTTTCTACAAAAAAAGCCCTGGCCAATATTATAATGCCCCGATATAGATCTGTGGCGTGGCCTCAGTTGGAACACTGTGTACAGTTCTGGTCACGGTATCTCAAAAAAGACATTGCAGAGCTGGAAAAAGTACAGAGGAGGGTGACCAAGATGATCAGGGAGTTGGAGCCCCTTCCCTATGAGAAAAGGCTGACGAGTCGGGGACTTTTCAGTTCAGAAAAGAGACAAGGGGGGGGTTATAGAGGTTTATAAAATGATGCATGGGGTGGAGAGAGTGGACCAAGAGAAATTTATCTCCCTCTCCCAAAATACTATAACTCAAGGGCATCCAATGAAGCTGATGAGCAGCTGAGTCAAGATGGACAAAAGGAAATACTTCTTTACACAGAGAGTGATCAAAATGTGGAATTCACTGCCAGAGGGTGCAGTGATGGCTACAGGAATAGACCGCTTTAAAAGGGGATTGGATAGATTCATAGAGGAGAAGTCTATCAGTGGCTACTAGCTATGGTGACTGAAGAGGCAGTAAACCTATGAATCCCAGAGCCAGGAGGCAACTTCAGGGGAAGGACTCGGCCTCTATGCCCTGTTGCTGCATCTCCAGAGGTTGGCCCTCCAGGGGAACTGGCTGGCCACTGTATGAGACAGGATGCTGGAGTAGATGGACCACTGGTCTGATCCAGCAGGACTCTTCTTATGGCACCTCTAACCTCGTGCCACAAAAGAGTTTCAGGTAGCCCTTTCCACACTATACTGAAGAAATGTCTCTCCCTCTCCCAAAATACTACAACTCAAGGGCATCCAATGAAGCTGATGAGCAGCTGAGTCAAGACGGACAAAAGGAAATACTTCTTTACACAGAGAGTGATCAAAATGTGGAATTCACTGCCAGAGGGTGCAGTGATAGCCACAGGAATAAACAGCTTTAAAAGAAGAGGATAGATTCGTGGAGCATAGGTCTGACGGGGGCTACTAGCCGTGGTGACTGAGGGGAACCTCCACATTCTGAGGCAGTCAGCCTCTGAATCCCAGTGCCAGGAGGCAACACCAGGGGGAGTCCTCGGCCTCTGTGCCCTGCTGTTGGCCCTCCAGGGGAACTGGCTGGCCACTGTATGAGACAGGATGCTGGAGTAGATGGACCACTGGTCTGATCCAGCAGGGCTCTTCTTATGGCACCTCTAACCTCCATGCCACAAAAGAGTTTCAGGTAGCCATTTCCACACTATATTGATGGGACAGGACATTTCCCCCCAGGCCTGTTAGCAGCCCTAGTCCTGGGGAAAGTGTCATGTTGTAGAAGCTGTGGGCTATAACCCTGTGGGTGTCAGCTACTTTCTGTTAACTAATTGCTTCCAACAGGGAGCCATTAAAGGCCTAGCTAACTAGCTTGTGAGGGGCAAGCCAGCTGTAAATGCGTAATGAGAGGGTGTTTGGAGAGCTTTTACAGGGGAGGAGGGAAATCTGGTTTGTTCTGTGGGATAAATGAGGGGGCTTGTTGGGCTGGAGGAGGGGGCTGTGATGTGAGGCTTCTGGGGCTAGTTGAGAGAAGAAGAATTCAGGTCTGGGGAAGGGTTGGAGGAGGCTACAGAAAGCTGTGGAGGCTGAGTGGGGAGGGAAGGTTGGACCAGGCCTGTTAAAGAGAGGTCAAGCTGATTAAAAGGGAGGGAAATGGCTCTGAGAGCCTGAGAAAGCGTCTGTAATTTGTTACTCCAGGGAAGGAGTTGGCAGTGTTGTGTGTGTAAAAGCAGTCAAAGCACACTTCAGCGGTTTCACAGATTTGAAAGGGCTGGTGTGGATTTTGGGGAAATGTATTTACTTGCAAAAAACCCCAACACAGGCCAACGTCCAAGGCCAGGATGGAGTAAGAGGGACCCACACAGGTTGCCAACTTTCAGGGTAAGGTGGGAGTTTTCACAGAATTACAACTGATCTCCAGACCACAAAAATCACTTATTTGTTTAGTATTTCAGGGCTTTTTTTCTGGGGAATGTGCCGGAATGGAGTTCTGGAACCTCTTTGACAAAATTGTTTTAAAAATGGCTAAAAGAGCATGAGTTTTCAGTATACAGGTTGAAAACTTCATTTCCCTCTTGGGAGTTCCAACACCTCTTCTTTTTCTTTCTTTTCTTTTTTTTAAAAAAAGCCCTGTATTTATTTATTTGAAACACTTATTCCACTTCTGGAGAAAAGGGCTGCTTTGGAAGTTGGACTTCATGGCATTATAACCTACCAAGGTCCCTCACCTGCCAAAATCCCATTCTCCCAGTCTCCACCCTCAAATCTCCAGATATTTCTGCAATCTATCACTAAAATCTGCCTCCATTCCCAATGAGTGGAAGGTAGCTAATGTAACTCCCATCTTTAAAAAAGGTTCCAGAGGAGACCCAGGAAATTACAGGCTGGTCAGTCCAACGTTGATACCGGGTAAGTTGTTGGAATCCACTATTAAAGATAGACTTAGTAGGGACATTTTTTAAAATAATTTTTATTGTTAGCACTATATACATAACATACCAGCTTCACAATACTACACATACATCTAACACATAACATAACAACTTCACAACAACAACTATCGAAAACATATATTACATATAACAGATCCTTCACCTCCCCTTATGTGGCTGAAATCATATTTTCCATAAGCTTATTCTGTGTTTACCTTGGATTCTAGCCATTTATATACATGTGACCATACCTTTTGAAATGTTGAATTCATATTTCCATGCAATTTTTGAGTTAAGTTATCCATTTCCACCACCTCTATTACCTTGTTAATAAAATCCCATCTATGTGGTACCTCTTCATTTTTCCAAAATTTTGCGAGCACTATCCTTGTTGATGCTAACAGATGTGACACTACGTAGATTTCCTCTTTTTTCCATTTTTCAGGAAACATATTCAATAGAAAAATTTCAGGATCTAACGGGATTTGCATATTAGTTATTTGTACCAATATTGTCTGAACCTCCTTCCAGTACTGCTTAGTAGGCACATTGAAGAACAAAAGTTATCGAGGAAGAATCAGCATGGATTCTGTAAGGGAAGATGTTGTCTCACTAACCTTTTAGAGTTCTTTGAGGGGGTGAACAAGCATGTGGACAAGGATGACTCAATAGATGTTGTTTACCTAGACTTTCAGAAAGCTTTTGATAAAGTTCCTCATCAAAGGCTCCTAAGTAAACTCAGCAGTCATGGGATAAGAGGACAAGTCCTCTTGTGGATTAAACACTGGTTAATTAACACGAAGCAGAGCAGTTTTCACAGTGGAAAGTGGTAAGCAGCGGGGTACCTCAGGGGTTGGTACTAGGTTTGGTGCTTTTTAACTTGTTCATTAATGATTTGGAGTTGGGAGTGAGCAATGAAGTGGCTAAGTTTGCAGGTGACACTAAGTTGTTCAGGACAGTGAAAACCAGGGAGGACTGTGAGGTGCTCCAGAGAAATCTGTCGAGGCTGGGCGAGTGGGCATCAATGTGGCAAATGAGGTTCATCATGTGCAAGTGTAAAATAATGCACATTCGAGCCAAAAAACCCAACTATAAATGCATGTTGATGGGGTCCGAACTGTTGGTAACTGACCAGGAGAGAGATCTTGGAGTCATGGTAAATAACTCACTGAAAATGTGGACTCATTGTGTGACTGCAATAAAAAAAGGCAAATGCTATGCTGGGGAATATTAGGAAGGGGATTAAAAACAAATCAGCCACTATCATATAAATCTATGGAGCAGCCTCATTTGGAATACTGTGTACAGTTCTTGTCACTGCACCTCAAAAAAGATATTATAGCATTAGAAAAGGTGCAAAAAAGGGCAACTAAAATGACTGAAGGGATGGAACACTTTCCCTATGAAGAAAAAGAGGTTAGGGCTCTTTAGCTTAGAGAAATGACAACTAAAGGGTGAAATGATGGCCCCTGCCACACGCAGGGGAAAAGGCGCGGCTTTTAAAAGCCGCGCCAATGTTGACACGGCGCGGCGGGATCTCACGGATCC
>NW_015161408.1:327917-352785 GCF_001447785.1 Gekko japonicus
GGAAGAGAGAGGAAGGAAGGAAGAGAAGAGAAAGAGAGAAAGAAAGGAGGAAAAGAGAGGAAGGAAATAAGTAAGTAAGAGAAGGGAAATAGAGAAAGAAAAGGAGGGAAAGAAAAGGAAAGGAAGAAGAAGAAGAAGAAGAAGAAGAAGAGATTGGATTTATACCCCGCCCTTCACTACCCAGAGGAGTCTCAGAGCGGCTTACAAACTCCTTTCCCCTCCCCTCCCCACAACAGACACCCTGTGAGGTGGGTGGGGCTGAGAGAACTCTTGGCACAAACTGCTCTTTTTCAAGGACAGCTGTGCCAGAGCTTGTGACTGACCCAAGGTCACATCAGCAGGTGCAAGTGGAGGAGTGGGGAATCAAACCTGGTTCTCCCAGATTAGAGTCCGCGCACTTAACCACTACACCAAACTGGCTCTCAAGGTATAGATAGGAACTCTAAGTCTGCGGCAAGTGATGCACTGTATTCCTGGTGCTTTGGGGGGGGGGCACAGTGGGAGGACTTCTGGAGTTCTTGTCCCACTGGTGGACCTTCTGATGTGATGACACCTGGGTTTTGGCCACTGTGTGACACAGAGAGTTGAACTGGATGGGCCATTGCCCTGATCCAACAGGACTTCTCTTATGTTCTTAACCCCGAGCTGACAACCCTAACACACACTTTGTAAGTGCCTAAATATTAGCTACACCATTTCCTCTTACTTCTCAAGCATATTATAAAGATAAGAAAAGGCAGTGAGCATTTATTTATTTAATTCATTTGTACCTTGCCCTTCTCCCCAATGGGGACCCACAGCAACTTACGTCGTTCTCCTCTTTTCCATTGTATCCTCACAACAACCCTGTGAAGTAGGTTAGGCTGAGAGTGAGACTGGCCCAAGGTCACCCAGCAAGCTTCCGTGGCACAAATGGCATTCAAATCTGGGTCTTCCAGACACTTATTCAACACTCGTAACTGATTAACCACACTGGGGGGAATGATTTTTTTTTCCTGCATACACACAGCATTGAGGTTGGACAGCCCTCGCTGCCACCCTGGCAGGAGAATTTGAGGGGAGGGGGAAAGCTATTCAATGTTATGCTAATGTGTAGCATGATTTTCAGCTTGAAACTATAGAGTTTATGGTAAATCCTAGAGCATCGCTCCAATGAAATGATGCCACTTCCAGTTTTGCACTGGAAGTGACATCATGAATTGACACAATGCCAAATGCCCCCCCCCAGTAGGGTTGCCAGGTCTGGGTTGGAAAATACCTGGAGACTTTGGGGGTGGATCCAGGAGAGGGCGGGGTTTGGGGAGGGGAGGGGCCTCAGCATGGTACAATGCCACAGAGTCAACCCTTCAAAGCAGCCATTTTCTCCAGGGGAGCTGATCTCTGTCAGCTGGAGATCACTTGTAAAAGTGGGAGTTATCCAGGCCCCACTTGGAGGCTGGCAACCCTACCCCGCAACCTGATTCTATTTTTCAAATAGCAACATAGAAAAAGTTCCTGTTATCCCAGATTTCACTTGTTACCCTGTGTCATTCTTCACTGTCCCAGCAAAGAAATTGCACACATTATTTATGGCAACAAATTCAGTTTTGCCACTAAGTATAGACTCAACAAGGAACCACAGCCAGTTCCAGCTTTCTCACAAATGAACCTGAAAGCATATATGTGTCTTCAGATACCTATTTATTGTGCTTTAAAGAACAAACAGGGGCCATTAGTTCCTGTTGCCACTAAGGCATTATTTGTATCTTTAGAGTGTCATGCTTGGGCAGTTGTACAGAGTTAAAGTTAGAGGCCAATTCTTGCTTTGTGACTCACTCAGAAATTTTTATTTAGGTCAGCTGGGATGCTGGATTGGAGCCCAAAAGGTGGAAATTGGTGAGTTGATTGCAGTACATGATCTATAAAGTTGCAGAAGAAGTCACCCCCACCCTCTAAAATAGGGGCACCTACTTATTCCGGAGGGAGTTGTGCTATCTTGGCGGGAGGTCAGGCATGGCTTGCTTCATTTTGCAGCTGCATCATGTAGATGTCTCCGTGAGCAGATTCCACGTTTCTTTCCCCAAACTGCTGAGCCTGTTTGAACAACACAGATGAGATCCCCTAGGAAAAGACGCTACCCTAATAATTCCTGTTGTTATTGTAAAACCAGAGGCCTCCTATGGATTTGTGTCTTCATCTAGGAAAAACCCCACAGTTTGGAAGCAGGAAAAAGTTTCTCATTATCAATTCTGAGGAAGCTCAGAGCAGAGATTAGCCCCCCAAAATACATGTATCATTTCCTCATGAAAGAACAAAACAGAGAATCTAATAATTGAGGGGTCTGGAGACCAAGTCCTATGAGGAAAGGTTGAAGGAGCTGGGTATGTTTAGCCTAGAGAGGAGACAACTGAGAGGGGACATGATCACCATCTTCAAGTACCTGAAGGGCTGTCATATAGAGGATGATACAGAGTTGTTTTCTGTCGGACCAGAACCAACGGGTTGAAATTAAATCAAAAGAGTTTTCAGCTAAACATTAGGAAGAACTTCCTGCCAGTTAGAGCGGTGCCTCAGTGGAACAGGCTTCCTCGCGAGGTGGTGGGCTCTCCTTCTTCAGAGGTTTTTAAACAGAGGCTAGATGTCCATCTGACACCAATGGTGATTCTGTGAACTTAGGCAGATCATGAGAAGGCAGGAGGGGTTGATCAGTGCTTAGTTCTTGTGGCCCTTTCTTACATGCCCAGGGAAATGCTGATCGCCGCTTTGGGGTCAGTGGAACAGGCTTCCTCAGGAACTGGTGGGCTCTCCTTCTTTGGAGGTTTTCAGACAGAGGCTAGATGACCATCTGACAGCAGTGCTGATTCTGTGAACTTAGGCAGATCATGAGAAGGAGGGCAGGAAGAGTTGTATCAGTGCTTGTGGCCTTTTCTTACATGCCCAGGGAAATGCTGATCACCACTTTGGGGTCAGGAAGCATTTTTTCTCCAGCCTAGTTTAGCCAGGGATCCTGGAGGTTTTTTTACCATCTTCTGGGCATGGAGCAGGGTGTGGGGAGTATTTGTGAATTTCCTGCATCGTACAGGGGGTTGGACTAGATGACCCTGGAGGTCTCTTCCAACTCTATGATTCTATATGATTGCAGTTATGCAAAAATAATTGTGTATAGTGGTTGCATCTGGCCAGAAGATCAACACCAGCCAGGCATTTATTTTGCAATCAAATCCTGAATTCTTAAAAGGAAGCCAATTAATTCTCATGCTAAATTGTGTGATGACTGTGTGTATTTACACCTTTAAAAAAACCATGCTCAGCATTTCAAATGGCCCTTCTCTAATGTTTGGCACTCCAAACAAAACAGTAAAACAACACACAGTGCAGTCCTAAACCAGTTTGAGCCAATTTGGTGTAGTGGTTAAGTGCGCGGACTCTAATCTGGGAGAACAAGGTTTGATTCCCCACTCCCCCACTTGCAGCTGCTGGATGACCTTGGGCAAGCCATAGTTCTGGCACAGCTGTTCTTGAAAAAGAAGTTGTCAGAGCTCTCTCAGCCCCACCTACCTCACAGGAATTTGTTGTGGGAAGGGGAAGGGAAAGGAGTTTGTAAGCTGCTCTGAGACTCCCTTGGGTAGTGAAGGGCAGGGTATAAATCCAATCTCCTCCTCTTCTTCTTCTAAACAGAGTTATACCCTTTAAAGATAATTGACTTCAACACTTAGGATGGTACTGGTAGAGTTATAATCAAGGGGGAGGAGAACTGAAGCACAAGAAAATGGGCCAAAGGATGGAAAGATAGTTCAAGAGTTCATGGTTGTTGAGAAATAGGGTTGCCAAGGGCATCTTCGCCGGGAGCGGGGGGCTCCTGGCTGGCGTCTTGTGTGTGCACCGCACGGGTGGTGGAAATCGGGCCTCTAAAGCGGGGGTTTACTCGCCCCCCGCCCCCACTTGGCAGCCCTATTGAGAAAACTAGATAAAAATGCTCTAGGAACAGCCCTAGGGATGATTCTGAATTTCTGATTTCTGCCGTTTTGAACCAGCCCTCCATTTTGGTATAACTTCCCCCATTTGAATCAAACCTGTGATTGTTTATTTGGCACCGTTTCCTGCTTCCTTTCCCTATTAAAAATATTTGAGGACAAAGAAATCAGTCCTCTGTATTATATAACTGTCATATGTTTCAATGATATACTGAGTCCGCATTAAATCCTATCTAAAATTTGGGGATTAGTCCAGGAACTCAGAAGGATGTGATGTACCATAGACTCGAATGTTTTCTGCTGCCCTGGGGATATTTTTTTTTACCTTCATGGGATGGCCTTGTCCCAAATATTTTGAAGCATGGGAATAGCAGACAGATCCTGGCCTGTGGGAAGATAATTTACAGGAGGGTCTCTGGATGATTTAAATCCCCTTCCCCCGTCCCAGTGGTGGTGGGGGAAAGTAACACTAAGCCACAGCTGACTTTGGCAACACCATGGGGCTTTGAAAGCAAGAGACATTCAGAGGAGTTTTGCCATTGTCGCCTCCATGTCGTGACCCTGGTATTCCTTGGAGGACTCCCTTCCAAAAATTGAACAAGGCCGACCCTGCAGAACTTCCAGGATTTGAAGAGATTGGGCTAGCCTGGGCTGTCCAGGTCAGGGCGGTGGTCCCCGAATTTAGGACTAAAGATGCCCCCTCGCCCTCTTTGCTGCTATCATAAGGTTGCCAAATTTGGGTTGGGAAATTCCTGGAGATTTGGGGTAGAGCCTGGGGAAGGAGGGATCACAGCTAGGGCTGCCAAGTGGGGGCGGGTGGCGGGTAAACCTTTGCTTTGGAGACCCGATTGCCGCTGCCACGGAATCGGGTCCTGGGGGGAACTCCGCCCCCCGAAGCGCAGCGTGGTTGCGTCACCGGAGGTGACACAACCACGTTGCTCACGTTGGGGGCATGGCCCCGATCGTCAAAGGGAAAACCCCTCCGACGATCAGGGCCACGCCCCCAACATGAGTGACGTAGCGCGTCACTTCCTGTGACCTGTTGGCGGCGTGCGCGTGCTTTGTGCGCGCGCGCATGCATCGCCAGAGAGCTCCCGGAGCCCAGTGAGGCTTCCCCACCGCCAAGGTAAGTAGACTTGGCAACCTTAATCACAGCAGTGATCTCATCTTGATCATCTGGAGACTAGTTGTAATCCCAGGAGATCTTCGGGCCCAAATCAAAATTGGGCTTGTGGCCATTAATAGCCTCTCTTCTGCGGATCCATTCTGACCATCAGTTGCCCCTGGCTACTTTAAGACTGCAGCAACGAATTCATTACGTTGATTATATTTTCCAGCTCCTTAAGAGAATTATGTTCCCATGATAATGATCTTTTAAAAATACTATATTTATACGAAAGTATTTTCCACCCAAACATTGTGTGTGTTTTTTTTCCTGTTAAAAGTTTGGAGTGACATCAAACCAAAACATTTTTCCTTTTGGGTGCACATTAAGCTTTCAAAAAGTGGAAAGAAAGACTGGAAAAAAACAGCAGCAACCGAAAAGTAACCCAACAGAACTGTAAGTACCAGGTGCAAAGGACTCTGGGAAATGGCAGTTTCCTGGCAATCTGCTTGTGCTTCCCAAGAACCAGAGTTCGGTGTGTTTATTTGTGAAATGTAGCTACCGCTTCGTTACCTTATATAGCAAGGCACCCTAGACTGGGCTGTGCTCACAAACAAAGACAAAGTTTGGGAAAATGCATGTAGAAAAAGAAAAGGGTGAAGTGGAAAAGCATTGGGCGCTAGAAAATGACAGACATGTGTGCTTCTGGTACGAGGTCCCTCCGAGATTTCCACAGGCAGCTCTGCAAACAGCCACATTTGGCTCCCACAAATAACTTCAGTCATAAAATACAGTTCCTTAATCACTCAAGTGTGAGAGAATACAGGGACAAGGAACTGTTTTTGTAGTTTCCATATGTCTTTTGATGTGCTGAGTAAGAATCCAACATAACATATAGGGGCACTCATTCCCAAGTAATGTACACTAGTGGGCTGCAAGATGTGTTGAAGTGTGCATTGATAGATTAAGGTGCCACAATGGATGCTTACACCACTCTGCGTCCCATAGAACAGAGTGACCTGTGAAGGATTTTTCTCTCAGCCAATGTATGGACAGTTATATCATGGAGAGGGAGGGAGTTAAACATGCAGTGTGATGCCTTGGTTGCACCCTACAGAACAGCTAATTGGTACAGGGACATAAGAACATAAGAAGGGCCCTGCTGGATCAGACCAATAGTCCATCTAGTCCAGCATCCTGTCTCACACAGTGGCCAGCCAGTTCCTCCGGAGGGCCAGCAACAGAGCATCGAGAAGAAGAAGAAGAGAAGAAGAGGTTGGATTTATACCCCGCCCTTCACTCGGAGTCTCAGAGCAGCTTCCCCTTTCCCTTTCCCTTCCCCTCCCGACAACAGACACCCTGTAAGGTAGGCGAGGCTGAGAGAGCTCTTCCAAGAACTGCTCTTTCAATCACAGCTCTTGTCAGAACTATGGCTTGCCCAAGGTCATCCAGCAGCTGCAAGTGGAGGAGTGGGGAATCAAAGCCGGTTCTCCCAGATTAGAGTTCGCACACCTAACCACTACACCAAACTGTGGCTGAGGCCTTCCCCTGATGTTATAGAATAAAAAAGGACGGGAAACAGAAACTTACCCTCCAAAATTAAGAACCAAAAGGGTTAAATGGATACAAAATAAGGGGCCCAGTATTAATTTCAATAAGTATAGAACATCAATATATAAATAATGCAAAGTACACAAAAATATATGTATTTATTACAAATTGGTTTAAAAAATGATTATAGGCCCAAATATAACCCCAATAAGAATACAATTCATACGATATGTCAAAATTAGGACCTTATGCAACCCTAAAACAGACACGTTTCAGCCTACTGACCTACTTCAGTGGTCAAGCATAAATGTTAACACATAGGCTCAATTATTGCAATAATAATAATAGACAATATAGGCATAAGTGAGAATTACGTTCTGATAGATGAGAGCAAGAGTCCAGTAGCACCTTAAAGACTAACAAAATATGTGGCAGGGGATGAGTGTTCGTGAGTCACTGCTCACTTCTTCAGGTACAGCTAGAATGGGAATCCATCTGTCCTACTTATTGGAAAGTGGGAGTGATTTCAGATGCTGAATGACATTAGCAGGCAAATGACAATAGCAGGTGAATAACAACAACAGACATGATTGGATTTAGGTGAGATATGCAGAGGGGTGATAGACGTGGAGAAATCAGCATTGGTAATGAGACAGGAAACCTAGGTCTCTATTCAGTCCAGGTGGATGCATTGTCCTGAGCTTCATGAAGAAGTGAGCAGTGACTCACAAAAGCTCCTACCCAGCCACATATTTTGTTAGTCTTTAAGGTGCTACTGGACTCTTGCTCTTTTCTACTGCTACAGACAGATTAACACAGCTACCCATCTTGTTCTGACTCAAGGCAAGGATATACTTTATAGGCCTCATATGGTATCACCTTGTGTCCAAATCAGATACATGTAATCCAAATGGTATTACAATTATGTACCTTCCTAGTGTGGTCCGAAAGATTCAATTTGAAAAGCAACTTGGAGCCTCACTTGTGTATGTTGTACATACTTGTTTCACTTCTGTACAGTCTAAGGCTATAATTGGGCCCATAATTGTTTTTACTTAACTGATAATACATGCATGTATTTTTGATTATAGTTATAGTTTTTAGCTATTGGCCCCTTACTTTGTATGTAACTAACCTTTTAGGTACTTAATTCTTGCCTTGAAAACCGTACAGAGTTGCCGTAAGTTGGTTATGACTTGAGGGTACTTTACACATGCAGGATAAAGCAGGGTGGACCTTGACTTTCAAAATGTCATAGTGATCAATTATTTCTGCTTAAGGGGGGAAAGGATTAGGGTCAAGCCAGATGATGCTTGGGACTGAGGACCAGTTCCCCCAACGTGAAGCCAGTGAAGCACTTAGGGAGCTTTAGACTATGGACTTAACTTTCACATTAGAACCAGGCATTCTGCTGACAGCAATTTGCAGAATGCACCAGGAGAAGAAAGTGGAGGAATAATGATGCAGGTAAACAGAACAGAGCTGCATTTGGCTGCCCTGCCCCCAAGCCAAGGTGTCTGGGCCCCAAAGTCCAGCTGTGATGGCATCAGGCATTTAAAACGAAGTCATAGGACCCACACACTCGGGAAAGAGGGTTAATTCCTCTCCCATGTTCCATTTTTGACTGAACGATCCCCTAAGAGGCTATGAACTCATAAAGGGGGGAAAAAGAGAGGATATCTGTCTTTTTCATTACTAGCAGCTGAGGGGGGTGGGGTTGCTTGGTGGTAAAAATTGCCATCAGGTCACACACATACCACCCCCCTAAATTTTCAGCACAAGAGATGAAGAGAGGCGGTTTCCCTTTGTCTCCCTCTGCATAGCAACCCTGGACTTCCTCGGTGGTCTCCAGTGTTCCCTCTAAGCCGAGTTAGTGTGAACTAGTTCGCAGTTTTTTAGCCTCCAGCTCACACATTTTTGTCTTAGCTCAGGAAGGATGGCTCCAGAGCAAACTATTGTATGCAGCAGACAGATTGCTCGCTCACAACTTTAATGACAGTAGCTCACAAAGCATTTTTGCTCACAAAACTCCACAGCTTAGAAGGATCATTGGTGGTCTCCCATCCAAGTACTAACCAGGACTATCCATGCTTAGCTTCTGAGATCTGATGTGATTGGGCAAGCCTGGGCCATCCAGGTCACGACAGGAATACAGGAGAACACACACATGATTATTGTGTGATTATCGAGAAGGGTGACAAAAATACCAGGGGCCCTGATCACCCTGTGGACTTTTGGAATCCTTGAGAGAGAGGGGTTCTCTAACACCATGGCTCTCTGACCCAATTTTGTGGCACCCGGCAGTTGGTTTTTTAAAGACTATTTTACATTTCAGTATCACAGATCCTCAATATTTCATTCGATTCTTGGATACTGTCTTTACTTTCAAGCAAGTGCCCTGGGGGGAAACTGCAGTAAGGGCAAACTCTACAGGGCCAATCTGAAACACAACAAAAGCAAAACAATTGAAGTTCACATAACGTATCCTTTGTGTGGTTCCGAAAAATGCAGCGGCCACCACAGACAGAAGATTCCAAAGACAGAGATGCCACAACGCTTTGCCTGCATCACAATACTTTGGAAAATGGTAACGGTTCAACTGCAGGTCATCAAGTGATAAGTCACCAGGCGATGACGAGACCGGATGATCTCATGCGCAGATGTAAAATCATCTCCCACTGCATTCCTAACATTCTGCAGATTGCATCCATATCTGGAGACTCGGGGGACGGGATAGTTCTCCTTGGGAAGAAAAAACAGCAGGAAAAGTGTCCTTTTAATCTTCCTCCTGTTATTGTGTGAGTGCGCGCATAGTGCTGTCAAGTTGCAGCGAACGTATGGTGACTCCAGCAAGGGGCTTTCAAGGCAAGCAGGAAGCTGGTTTGCCATGGCCTTCCTCTGCAGAGTCTTCCTCGGTGGTCTCCCTTCCAAGCAATACTCGCTCTAAGCTGTGGAGTCTTGTGAGCAAAAATTCTATCTTGTGAGCTACTGGCATTAAAGTTGTGGCCGGTGGGATGTGAAGTACTGGCCCTGCTTAGCTTCCAAGATCTGATGAGATCCGGCTGTACCACGCTGCCGTCTCTCCCTCCGTCCCTCTTCCTGTTATTAGTAAGTAGGAATTTCAATGGCCTGATGTCAAATGTCTCACCCCTGTTGTTTTGGTCTCCCCAGATCCCTTCCATGGAGTTAGATCAAGATGAGTAGCTGTGTTTGTCTTTAGCAGTACTAAAGAGCAAGAGCCCAGTAGCACCTTAAAGACTAAGGCCTCAGTCACACAGGCCGGAAAATGCGTGGGGGGGGGAGTGTGGCTGTTTGCCCCAGAGCAAAGTAATGCGCGACAGCCGGATCACATGTCCCGTGGAGGTCCCGTGGGTATGCTGTTAGGTGCCAATCACACAGCTATCCTGCAGCACGGCAAAGAAGTGGCGCAGCGTGATCACACTGGCAATCGCTAGGCGCTGCTTCCATGGCAAATGGAATTTCCCCCCCTCACCACAGTGTGCGCATGTGCTGGTGGGCATTTGTGCGCATCCTGTGGAGACTTAAAAAAAAAATCTGGTTTGCGACGGGACATGGGTAGGCGCCGGATGCCATGGGATTCCAGTGGAAACGCCTTGCCCCGCATTTTCTGGAAACTAGCACATCGGATGTACTAGTTTTTTACTCCGTATCTTCGGCAAGAAGCCACGGGTTAGCCACGGGTGCACTACGCTTCCCAGATGTTGTGGTGTGATCGCACCCAGAAAATCTGCCTGTCATCCGTATCTTTAGCATGACAAATGCTCCGTGTGAACGGGGCCTAACAAAATTTGCGACAGGGTATGAGCTTTTTGTGATATCTTCAGATAAATGAAGAAATGAGCAGTGACTCATGAAAGCTCATCCCCTGCCAAAAATTTTGTTAGTCTTCAAGGTGCTACTGGACTCTTGCTTTTCATAGAATCATAGAGTTAGGAGGGACCTCCAGGGTCATCTAGTCTAACCCCCTGCAGAATGCAGGAAATTCACAAATACCTTCCCCCCCACCCCTAGTGACTAAGACTAAGTGACTAAGTCACCTCCAGTGACTAAGGTCCCAAGCCCCAAATCCCTGTTTTTCTTTTATTTTGTGAGATCCTATGATTTGTTTTAGTTTGTTTAGATCCTATGATTTGTTTTAGTTCTACATCATTTTGTTTCCTTGCATTGATTTCCCCCCCCCGCTAAAAAAGTATGCATTTTATGAAGTGATTTGTGCATCACTAAGTCAGCATTATACGTTTTACGGATACGATATCCATAAATGATATGTGCTTCATGTATAAATAGGGCATGAACTTGAAACTGAGGTGTACGATATTCATGCATGGTACAACCAAATCAGGGAGGGAAGGCGGCATGGTATAGCCCGGTTTTGTCAGATCTCAGAAGCTAAGCAAGATCAGTACTTGGAAGGGAGACCTCCAAAGAAGACTCTGCAGAAGAAAGCAATGGCCAACCACCTCTGCTTCTCACTTTCCTTGAAAGCCCCATGCTGAGGTCTCCATAAATCATCTCCATCTTGACGGCACTTCACATACACACACACACACACAACCACACCTCCAAAACAGACAGTGAAAAATGGAGAACCAGAACCAGGTAGGCCACCCTAACTGGAGGAGAAGTCAGCAGATGGGATCTGGGAGTCTGAAGACTGTACTCGGGGCACAGGAACATACGGGAGGGGACTGTTGTCCAGATACGTGGGCTGTGAGGGGCTTTAAGGCTCCAGTCCCAAGAACTGTATCTTGGGAGTAAGCCTCATTTTATAAAATGGAACTTACTTCAGAGTAAGCCTGTTTAGGATTGCTCTCAAAAGGTCATAACCTCTGCCTCAAATTGAACTCTGAAACAAATGGGCAGCCGATGAAGCTGTTTCAAAATGGGCACAATACATTCCCATAGTCGTCGCCCTACACGCGCCGATGAAGCTGTTTCAAAATGGGCACAGTACATTCCCATAGTTGTCCTACACACAACAAGGCTGGCAGTGGCCAGAGCAGCTTAAGAGTCAGCTCTGGTTCCAACGGTCATTCGTCACATCTCAGGAACCTCCGAATCCAAACCCTAGTTAGGCTGCAGTTTATATATGGAGCTGTCGGAAGATTTCCTTTTTTGTTTCCTTCCTTTCGAGTCCTCTGATTCCTCTCCAGGTTGAGGACAGGAGGGAGGTGTTTTCCATACGAGTCATGGAAGCCACTGACGTCTCACCTTGGCTTTGAAGGCTGCTCAAAGAGTTGCAGTTGGCCACTCAGTCAGCTTGTCAGGAAGACTCAGGCACCAAGCTCTGCAATTTTGGCACTGTCTTGGCATCCAAAGGGTGATTTGCTTTTGAGGAAACAGAGCGTGTACCCGATGGCTAGAGCCAATCTCAACCCCCGTGAGAAGATCAGAGAGCAGCCGTTAGGCCAAGAGTTGAGCCTGAAGAAAGTTAAATAAAGAACGAGGCCTACAGAAGGCTGCTTCTCGTCACAAACCACTTAGTTTGACCAGCGATTGCCATAAAAGCAAGTGGCACCCACAGCTGGTGTGCCGAACTTCTCGGTGGTACTGCAACAAGAGGTGATCTTGAGGAGACCCCACCCGCTGCTGCTCCTAGCAAGCAAAATGAAGGGAAAATATCCACATAAACAGAGCTGCAAGATTTAGAAGGTAGTTCAGAGATGCTTTCTGTTGCAAAATCAAGACACCGATGTGCTCCTGAGGAGACTCCTTTGGGTAAAAACCGGACCACCCAGCATTTGTGTGGCACACTGAAAGGGGATTTTTCCTTCCATGGCAAAAACAGCCTTTACTCAATGTTTGAGTTTTCTTCATAGGACTGAATGGCAGGCTGGTGTTATCGAATCATAGAATCTCACAGAGTTGGAAGGGGCCATCTAGTCCAACCCCCTGCTCAGTGCAGGATCAGCCTAGAGCATCCCTGACAAGGGTTTGTCCAGCTGCTGCTTTAAAGACTGCCAGTGAGGGGGAGCTCACCACCTCCCTAGGCAGCTGATTCCACCTTTGCACAACTCTTACTGGCAAAACGTTTTTCCTAAGATCCCGCTGGTACCTTCCCTCCCTTAATTTAAGCCCATGATTGCGAGTCCTCTCCTCTGCTGCCAACAGGAACAGCTCCCTGCCCTCCTCTAAGTGACAGCCCTTCAAGAGAGTAACCATGTCCCCCCTCAACCTCCTCTTCTGCTGGCAGAACGTTCCCAAGTCCCTCAGCCTTTCCTTGTAGGCCTTGGTCTCCAGGTCCCCAAGCATCCTCGTCACTCTCCTCTGCACCCGCTCCATTCTGTCTACATCCTTTTTGAAGTTCTCACAGTGTTCTCACAGTATTGGGGTACAACCAGCTCCCTTTTGAGAATTTTAAGCCTGCTGTTCACAGGATGTTTTAGGATCCTAGTGTGTGCCCATTAAAGGTCAGAGTTACTACCACTAGAGTTAAATCTGTTCATTCAGCACATTACCGTCACATCCTAGCAACAGCAAATAATCAATTGGGGTACAACCAGCTCCCTTTTGAGAGTTTTGAGCCTGCTGCTCACAGGATGTTTTAGGATCCTAGTTGGACATTGACAACTGTGCCCAGCAAAGGTCAGAGTTACTACCACTAGAGATAAATCTGTTCATTCAGCATATTACCGTCACATCCTAGCAACAGCAAATAATCAAGTAAAACCCATACAGACCTCCAGGGGTCGTTTCGTAGAAAAAGAGCTAGCGGAACTCATTAGCATAACTCATTAGCATATGCCACACACCCTGACATCACCGGAAGTGTGTCATAAGGCCACACAATGGCAGCACCTGGACCGGTTAACTCTGGTTAGTACGTGCATGGGAGACCACCAAGGAAGTCTGGGCTTCCTCCACAGAAGCAGGCAATGGCAAAGCACCCCTGTTCATCTCTTGCCCTGAAAACCCCATGAGGGATCGCCAAAAGTCGGCTGCAACTTGGTGGAACTTTCTACTGCCACCATGGTAGCCCTGCACACCAACTTAATGGTAGGCTGTTCAACTTTGTGGCAGAGAATGAAATCAAGTTGGGTCTCCTCAGGAGTAGTGAGCAAGCAGGAGCCCCTCAGATATGTCTTGCTTTACTCTTGCTATATCAGGTAATGTTGTGTCAGGCCCCTATGGTGGCAGCTATAGCCTTGGTCTCCTCTCTGTCACTCTGAATCCTAATTACTGAGCCTCCATCATGTACAGGGGGATTTCTCTATGAGCTCCAATGGAAGTGTGTCAAAGGTCGTTTCCTTTGCAACAGGTCAACACAAAGCATGTTTTAGCAATCTTGGGTAGCTTTGGCATGACTTCTTGGCACATCTCCTTCAGTTCTCCTCTGCTTGTGCATATTGCTTAGCTGGCAGCTGCTAAGTTATGCATAATCATTCATTTCCCCCCTCAGATCTCCAGACGTTTGTGCAGAGAGACCCTCAAAAGAATGAGCTTCTGAATTCTGGCCAGTTGCAACCACAATTAGCAAAGCCCCCTCTTGCTCCATGATCTCACCTCCACCCGGGCACACAGATCAGTATTGTGTCATGGAAACCTTCCAGTCTGCCCCTCTTTCAGGGTCTCATTAGCTTCTTAGCTTTTCAGCTATGGCCATCTTTCCAGGCTTAGTGGGGGCATCGATCTCAAAATCCGTTGGTTTTTTTTGGGGGGGGGTAGTAGTCATGCCTATACCTTGTGCCTAGACGCCTCCGTTTTGTATGACTCGCAGTTTATGTAGTATATTGACCCATCAAATTTAACGGAAACTGATGAGTCCATTTGGGTTGCCATATCCCCCAGCTGGCTTCTGTTTCTTGGTCACAATAGGATGGGAGAAACAGGGTAGCAAGATCTGAATTTTAGATAAATAGACAGACAGATGCAAAGCTGGGGACCTGCAAAAGTTGTAGGAGAGGGAAATCCCTTTACACTTCCCTCACCTTCTCTCTTTTTTCAACTTTCCTCCCCTGTATTTTCTTCTCTCTTTTTCCATAGGCTTCGCCCCACATTTTCCACCTGGTCTTTCCTTGTAGGTCGCTCTCTCTCTCTCTCTCTCTCTCCCCCCGCAGGTTTTTATCAATCCTCTAGTTTTCTTCTTCCTCTCTCTTTTCATTCCACTTTTTCACACGTTTCCTTTTTGTAGGCTTTTCTCCACCCACTGACCCCCTTCATAGCCCTGTCTTTCTCCCTGTTTTCTCCAGGCTTCTCCCACCCCATGCTTCCCGCATGTTTGCCCTCCTTTACTAGGTTTCCCTTTATCTTGTTCTTTGCTGAGCAGCCCGTTTTTCCTTTTTCTTCTTTGTTTTTCTCTGGTTGTCCCACCCAGTCATTTGAATGTATATTATTAGATACTGACCCAGTCTATGGAACTGACAGAAGAGACTAAAATCCTTCTTTTTATCCTGGTTTGATAACAGCACATAAGAGGGTGATGATAAAGAAAAAATAACAAACTGTTTTATTTCATTTTGAGGGGAAATGGTCAGGTAGGAATCAGGTTTCGGACTTATGAGGTGAACAGGCTACAGGAATGAGGTAACTTTGTATAAAAATAAGCACCAGGTAACTTGTCACAAACAAGTAACTGTTTCTGTCATTCAGACAGGTCTTTAAAACTTGAAGAGAAATTTCTTGATAGTTTTTCTTGCATAAATGATCATAAGCTTCTTGGTCTAACAGACACTAAAGTTGGCGAAGGCAGGAACATTCACACAAGTTACAGTTTCCTTATCCACTGACTAGGGATCACCCCTGTCTTTTGGAAGCTATTTCCCTCAGATTTGTTAGGGATTGGCTAAGTTTCCTACTTCTCTAACTTGATCCTCTCCCAGTCTGTTTTGCTCTCTCCATGTTAACTGTCAGCTCTCAACTACCACTCCTAACTGACTCTCTCAACTCAAGAATTCCATTGGAATCCCCTGTCACTCAAGATTCTCAGGCCAGGTAACATCATTAACCATTTACTGTCTGTCACACCAGCCTTTTCTCCATCCTGCCATTCTCCCCCCCCCCAACTTTTCTCAACCCAATTCCATTCTGTCGCTCCTTGTGGCTTCTTTACTCTGCCCTCCTAGTCTTTTCTTCACTTTGGTCTTCTGACAATTTAATATTTCTGTCCACTTCATATTCTGCTGCTGCCAGGATTGCCTATGCATTCTCTGTTTTGGGGCAGTTTCACCCCCTTCTCCTCTCATAACATGTTCATATTTTTCTGCAAACCCGGGGTTTTCCTCCAATGTCTGTAGAAACACGCTCCTCTGTACATGGCCTCATTATGTGGATTTATGGATCTGCATTTTGTAGCCATGTTCATAATTAGATATTAGATTATATAGATTTCTGAACTTTACCTTCACCATGGTTTGTGAAGTGGTGGGACCAAAAGCGGGGTCTGAAAAGTAGAAGGAAAATGAGCCTAGATTTCTGAAGTTGCACAGCGGGTCATGGGGTCTTGGAAAGAGGAATGCAGAGAAGTCACTTGACTGAAAGAGGTCACAATGAACCTGCTCTACTGAACTGGCTCACAGCCTTGCCCTTCAAAACATCCAAGCCAGAGCATTTGGGAAAATGTCAAATTTGTCTGAACTCTAACAACCCCCCCAGTCATTTGTTTTACTGTCAAGCCAACTTTAAACAAGCCTGATGGGAGTAAACATGGGGAGCCTGAATGGCCAGGAACTTTGCAGGCTAAGGGATTTATACACGCAAGGCAGATGTTCTTGCTTAAAGGGAGAGCGACTTCAAGGTTAAAGTATGTGCCGTTTTGTAAAACCAGACAGAAATGGTGGGGCTGAAAGCGGGGAGTGGATACCAGACACTGCCACTCTTGGACAGTAACCACTAGACTAGAATCAGAGTTTGTACGGATTCAATGTTAAGATATTAAATATTAAGATATTAAATATTAAAGCAACATGTTTTGTTTAGTGATTTCATAAAAACATAAGAAGAGCCATGCTGGATCAGGCCTAAGGCCCATCAAGTCCAGCATTCTCACAGTGCAGCCAGCTACATCTAGGAAGCCCACAAACACGAGTTGCCCATGATAAAATATTTCATCTTGAGTCTTAATAAAAGCCCTGTTGGATCAGACCAAGGGTTTATGTACATAAGAACATAAGAGAAGCCAATGTTGGATCAGGCCAATGGCCCATCCAGTCCAACACTGTCACACAGTGGCCAAAAATACCAGGTGCCATCAGGAGGTCCACCAGTGGGGCCAGGACACTAGAAGCCCTCCCACTGTTGCCCCCCCCCAAGCACCAAGAAGACAGAGCATCACTTGCCCCAGACTGAGAGTTCCTATCTATACCTTGTGGCTAATAGCTCAGGATCTTGCTTTCCCCTAGTAACCAGCCACGTGCCCTAGGTTTGGCTCTTTGCTTTGAGGAAGAGCTTATTTGAGGAAGACACAGGTGGGCGCAACATAGCAGAGGGCATCAGGGCACCTGTAGTCACCATGCTGGGGATCACCGGAGTAGCAGAACATAAGAAAAGGGTTAATGTCACAAGCATTTACACAAATAAGCAACATGAGTTGCAGGACTCTGTGCCTACTTTGGATCCCAGAGAATCACATAGATGCCACTGCAGTTTTAGCATGTATTGGACTGGTTGCAGGACCAGTCAATTGCGCTGTAGCTACTGAACAGCAGATGTTCTAGTGTCTGTGCATTTGCATCCTTACATGACCTGTTACATTTTTGTCCTGTCACATGGATCGCATGAAGCGGCCTTATACTGAATCAGACCACTGGTCCATCGAGGTCAGTACTTCGCAGTACTTCGCAGACCGGCGGCAGCTCTCCAGAGTCTCAGGCAGAAGTCTTTCACATCACCTGCTACCTAAATCTTTTCCACTGGAGATGTGGAGGACTGAACCTTCATTAGGGATGCCAACCTCCAGGTGGGGGCTGGAGAACTCCCAGAATTACAGCTGCTCTTCAGACTACATGGATTCTTTGTGTATTTATCTAACACATTTATTCCACTTCTCATGGAGAAAATGGCTGCTTTGGAAGGTGGGCTGTATGGCCGTAGACCCTGCCGAGTTTCCTCCCCTCCTTAAACCCCACCCTCCCAGTCTCTACCATGACCGGGGTCCAACTTACCTGAGGGACCGCCTTTCCCCATAAATACCCCCAAGAGCACTTCGGTCCGGGGCACAACATCGCCTGGTGGTTCCAGGTCCCCGGGAGGCAAGGCTCGCCACAACTAGGACCAGATCCTTTTCAGTGGTGGCCCCTACCTGGTGGAACGAGCTCCCGTAGGAGATCAGGGCCCTGCAGGACCTTATGCAGTTCCGCAGGGCCTGTAAGATGGAGCTCTTTTGCCAGGCTTTCACGTAGGGGCCACCACTACCACCGCCACCAATGAGGTGGACAACATCGGGGTTAAGGATGGCCCAGGAAGATCTGCCACAATTTCTGCGTGGCCACTGGATTTACCTGGTTGAGCTATAGGATAACATCACCCTGGAGAACCATCCGGAGACCATCTTGTTAAATTGAGTATAATTTTTATTAATTGTCATTAATGTTTTATTGCTTTTATCTGTTTTATATGGGTTTTCCCCTTGTAAGCCGCCCTGAGCCCGCTCTGCAGGGAGGGCGGGGTATAAATCTTAATAAATAAATAAAATAAAACTCCAGTTATTAGTGAACCTGGAGCTGGCAACCCTAGACCTTCTGCATACCAAGCAGATGCTCTACTAGATCGAAGTTTGAGTCCAGCGGCACCTTTAAGACCAACAAAGTTTTATTCAAGGTATAAGCTTTTGTGTGCAAGCACCCTTCCTCAGATACAGTGAAAAAGAATCCCCTGAAGCCGTGCATACAGGAAGATGGGGAGCAGATGGGGGGAGCAGCCATCAGGAAGGACCAGTCAGAGACAAGATGCATAAGTAAAGCTGAGATTGCGTCAAGGTGGCCGGCAAGATCAATGAATGGCAACAAACTAGCACACAAATGTAACGAACAGATGTGAGAAGGAAGTATATGATCTACTACTAAGCCATGGCCTCTTTCTTCTATGTAAAGTTATATCCTCACAGCAGCACTTTCAGGTGTAGTAAGACTTGACATGGATCGACTGGTCCAAGGTCACCCAGTGAACTTTCTGGTAGAGTTGGAATTTGAACTTGGACCTCCTCAGTCTTGGTCTGACTCTCTAGCCTGTAAGACGGAGCTCTTCCACCAGGTTTCCGACTAGGGTGCCGCCTCCCAACATTATAGCCCTAACACCAGCACAGGCCCAAGAATTAACAGCCTGGTGGGAGCCCAGACTCCGGTAGTAATGACCGCTTGGAAGCTGAGAGTATACCGCCATCACTTATAATACTTACTAATATCTATCAATATTTATTGAGATCCATGTTTACTGGCACTATATGGTTTTATATGTTGTGATTTTATTTAATGCAATATTGTGTTTTAACTATCTTGCTGTTTTATGTGTGTGTATGTGTGTGTATACAATACACACACACACACCTTCTTTGAGCCGCCCTGAGCCTGCCTTGGCGGGGAGGGTGCGATACAAATTGAATAAATAAATAAATAAATAAATATACCACACTGGCTGTCCTCACGATTGTTTTTGAGAGCCGCTTTCCATCCAAGTTGAACCCCTTCCCCCCTGGGCCATCTGGAACGAACTGGAGCAGCTCCAGAAGCAAGGGATGCCATTTGGGGCTGATTAGAGCTGGGAGGAAAGCAATGGCGAACCTAAACAGCATGATAAAAAGTAGAGACATCACCCTGCCAACAAAAGTCTGCATGGTCAAAGCGATGGTATTCCCAGTAGTCATGTATGGCTGCGAGAGTTGGACTATAAGGAAGGCCGAGCGCCGAAGAATAGATTCTTTTGAACTATGGTGCTGGAGAAGACTCTTGAGAGTCCCTTGGACTGCAAGAAGATCAAATCAGTCAATCCTAAAAGAAATCAACCCTGACTGTTTCCTGGAAGGCCAGATAATGAAACTGAAGCTCAAATCCTTTGGCCACCAAATGAGAAGGGAGCACTCACTGGAGAAGACCCTGATGCTGGGAAAGATTGAAGGTCAAAGAAGACGGGGACTGCAAAGGATGAGATGGTTAGACAGTGTCATAGATGCAACGAGCATGAAGCTGAGCAGGCCTCAGAGGGCGGCGGAGGACCGGAGGGCCTGGCGGGAGCTGGTCCATGAGGTCGCGAAGAGTCGGACTCGACTGTCCGACTGAACAACAAAAAGAGCTGGAATGAAGACCCCCCCCCCTTGTGAATTTCGTGGTGGCTGGCATTGTATGGAATGAATGGGGGAACCCAGACAAGGTCAGGCAGCAGAATAGACACCCAAAAGCCAATTAATGAATGACACGTAACCTCTGCCCCTGAAACTGTTGATAATCGCCATCTTATGAAGACAGCCACTCCAGTTTCAAACATATAACCACATGACTTCCGAGGGTAAAACATTTGCAAATTTCAGATGGGACTTTCCTTTCCTGTTTTCGGTGCAGGCTGATTTTCATGCATGAAGGTGGAAGAGAAATATTTTATCAAAACCCAACCCAAATGTATTTTGAATGTTTTATTGGAAATTATGGCTCCTGCACGGAGAAAGAAGCCACTGTCCGATCCCTTCTAGCCTCCACGACCTTTTCCTTGCCTGGACCTCCATTCGCGCAGCAGTGCTGCTGTGATGCTCTGAAGCATACAATTAATTCATTGTGAGGAACGTTTTGGATGGGCCATTCGGCGCCCTGCCCTGTGTCAAAGGAGCTTTCAGAACTGCTCACAGCTCCCCAGCTAGCCAATTGCCTATTGTCTGCAAAGAATGGCCGGCAGTCTATTATATAGTGGCATGAAATGCTGGTATGAAGAGTCAGAACAGGTCAGAGAGAGTGAAGGTTATGCGTGAATTCCAAGTTCCTGTCTTCATCGCCAGCAATAAGTGTCAAGTACACTGCCTTCTACATTCCATCTTTTAAAGCTGTTTTTAATGACCTGCTTGTAGCCCAAGGACTCTTTTGTGACTACAGATTGCTTTTAACAGTTATTATTTATATTTTTAAATAAAAATAATTTTAATGCATTGTTTTTATATTGTGAGTCACCTCGAGCAGGTTGCTGGGGAGGCAGCCTATACATTTTAAAATGAAATAATGTATTTATTTAATTCATTTATTTAATTACCAGCAGGACTACAGAATGTCTCGGATGCCTAGATAAGTGAGAACTTTTTTGCTGGCAAATGAAACAGGGCTGCAGAAATCACCCAGCCATTGTGGATTGTGGATGAGAGTGGCTTTTTAAATCTATATATCTACACACACACACACGTATATGGAAAAATATTTATTATACATTTATATACATAACTGCTTATTTTTACTGAAATGGCAAATTTGCACTGAAGTGGGAAAGAAATAACACAGTAGCAAATAACAAAAGCACCCCCCCCCCAGTATTAATTTATCGATTGCTAAGCACTTCTACAGCACCAGTACCTGTATACCTATGATGAAGTGGCACCTGAATACTTGTTGAAAGATTTTATCTCCCTAAGCAGAGTTGCTTGTTCAAGGAGGCATTTGTAGAACTGGGCATGAATGGTCTCGTAGGTTATATTGGAGTAACAGAACATCCTTTCTAGCTTCAGTGGTTAATCCATTCCTTTCATCTGTCCACTGGGCGTTCATTAAAGAAAATATTCTCTCATCATTTGCATTATGTCCTGGAATGCAAAAGAAAAACTGTGCTATTTTAAGCAGCTCAGAATGACATTCCGCATTGCAGCACTTTTGAAAGTATTTAACCCACTTGTCACTAACGGGCACACTTTTGAAGTCTTTGTCTATTTAAGCACTTTCAACAAAAGTCTTCAGGATACAGAACTGGTCAAAACATTTTACATCATCCACCATCATGTCTCGATCTCTCAAGTATTTTATGGTATGCTGGACATAATCAAATGAAAGGGTATCAGTTAAAGTCATCCAATGGAAGCAGTCAACTTCATTAAAAGAAACTGTCCATTTCTGCAAATATTCCAAACACATTTCGTACAAGCAAGAAGCTTCTTCCATGATTAAGGTTCAAGGTGCCTAGCCAGGGCAGCCTTGCTTCCCTCCTCTGCTTTCCACACATACTGCACCCTTCTGCATCTCATTCCATTACAAGCTAAGGGGTTACACATGCCTTGCAGAACCTCCCTAGGTTCCACAGGGCATGCAAAGCCACTCTTTTTCGGGCACCTTTGGAGTGATTGTGATCCACCAGGCAGCTTGTAAATTATGCTTCCGCCGTGTCTTCACCATCCGTGCATCTGACCCTGCTTGATCGTGGATAGATTTCAAGTGGGACTGGTTTTTAATTGTTTTATATTTTTAAAGTTTATTTATTGTATCTTTTGTACTGTTTTTATCAGGTGTATTTTATATGATTTTAGTGGCCCTGAGTCCCATTTGGGGGAGAGGGCATGGAATATAAATCTGATAAACAAAGAAGCAAATAAAACATCTATCCTATCATTAGGGCTGGGTTTCCACTCTCACCTCCAATGCGAAGTGTGCAGTGGATTCAGTATAGGGATGTCAAGGCTGGGGAGCTCATGCCAGCCTGTGCCCATAAAGAATCATGGCAAATGACAGCTGTCAGTTGTCTCCAGAAGTTTGGCTTGTGTGCCATTCTAACCCTTTTCTATTCCTGCAACCACAAATAAGCCTTCTCCATGAATTTTCCTAGACCCTTTTTGGACCATCAAAGAATTGCACAAGCAAATTATGCACTGCATCTACTGATGCTTGCGTTGGTCCCTTCTTAACCTATCTCCAATCATCTGCATTTGTCGGTGGGCCAAGTTAGGATCATTGTTCCCTCTAAGCTAAGTTAAGTGTGAGCTAGCTCACAGTTTTTTAGCCTCTGGCTCACACATTTTTGTCTTAGCTCAGGAAGGAGGGCTCCGGAGCAAACTAATTTATGCGGTAGCCAATTTGCTCGCTCACAGCTTTAATGCCAGTAGCTCACAAAGTAGAATTTTTGCTCACAAGACTCCATAGCTTAGAGGGAGCATTGGTTATGATCATCTGTGTTCCTCAGCTCCCACAATTCTTGGTCATCTTTAGCCCCCTTCCTTGATCTACGTTGCATATCTGAGATATGCACAGACAATCTGTTTGTCCTAATTTCCCCTTTCCCCTTTTTGCTAGTAAAGACCCCTCCCCCATATGTTGATTATTTTTATTGAGAAGGCTTAGTGCTTTTCGAGATTTTAATCTTGCAGTGAGATGACCCTCCAACGTATTTTAATATTATTAATATAGTTTGTTTTGGAGTAATGGCTTCATGCCCTTTGTTGCTCCCTGCTGAAGCTGGGACATTCTGACTTCATGGAGGGCTTTTTGTCAGGAACAACAGAAAAATCACAGAGAGGACCAGGGAAGCAGGATCTTGCTGTTCCGCTTGTTCGGGAAGCCAGAAGACACCCAGTGTTGCTGAGGCTCTGCAGATGAAATATATAAGAGGAAATCACTATATCCAAGACATTGTCTCTACTCATGAGTGGGAATCTGAATCACTGGGTATGGATGAAGCAGTGGCTGCAGCCCCAACCTACATTCTGATAAACAACTGCAGCATGTGTATGCCATTGTTCTTCAGAGGTTCAGCTCTCCTCCATTGTTGTGTAGTGGGTAGGACGCATCGAATGATGAGGAAACATAGTGATATTCAGCTCATGTTTACTAGTACACAACCTAACAACGGATAAACAGCCAGAGGGCCAACTATATACATTCACTGTGGACCACCCACAGGTTCCATTGGTGGGTTTAAACTTCCCGCCAAAGTTCCTATTGGTGACCACTGGAGGTTTCGGGACCCTAGTCTCTATTGTTCCTATGGATCCAAGCTCCAGTAAAATACGCTTGCCCTCCTAGTGGCGGTCAGCAGACATAACACCCATATGCTCAATTCCAAGGCAGTAGAGTCAGGACAGACAAAAGGGAGTACTTCTTCACTCAAAGAGTGATTGGCTTGCGGGATTCACTGCCACATGATGTTGTGAAGGCCTCCATGCTTCCAACCATGTAGCAAAAATGGGCAAAAACTGCATTCTTGTAGCAGGAGTAAAGCTGTGATCTAATGGTTCAGGCTCAGGGGTGTGTGTGTGTGTGTGTGTGTGTGTGTGTGTGTATGTGTCTGTATGTGTTAAGTGCCATCAGGTAACTTCTGGCTTATGGTGAACCTATGAATTAATGTCCTCCAAAATCTCCTATTGTTAACAGCCTTGCTCACATCTGAGGGCCGTGGCTCCCTTGACGGAGTCCATCCATCTCATGTTGGGTCTTCCTCTTTTCCTGCTGCCTTCTGCTTCTCCTAGCATTATTGTCTTTTCCAGTTGACTCTTGTCTTCTCATGATTTGACCAAAGTACAGTGGTCTCAGTTGAGTCGTTTTAGCTTCTAGGGAGAGTTCAGGATTGATTTGATCTAGAATCCGCTCAGAGGGATAATGTGAATAATGTGACGGGAATAATGTGTGTGTAAGGGGTTAACCTTTCCACATAAAATAATGTGACGGGAATAATGTGTGTGTAGGGGGTTAACCTTTCCACATAAACATAAGAAGCTGCCTTATAGTGAATCAGGCCATTTGTCCATCAAGGTCAGTATTGTCTACTCAGACTGGCAGCATCTCTCCAGTATTTCAGGTGGCAGTCTTTCCCACCACCAACTACTGTGGTCCTTTTACCTGGAGGTACCAGGGTTTGAACCTGGGACCTTCTTGTGCCAAGGAGATGCTCTACCCCTGAGCCACGCCCCTCCCCATTGTTCTGCAACCCCAGCCCCACTGAATTATGACGTTTTACTAGGAATCATTGTTTTTATTGTATGTTGTAATCTGCTTGCTGATTGACTGAATAGCTTTGTTCTACTAGGAGCCTTTGCTGTTCGATTCCCACGTTGTTACCACTCAAATGCTATCTTATTTTGTTAAGTGTATTGACTGACTGAATAGTTCTGTCATATCTGTAATACGCCTTGAGTATCAGCAAGAAAGGTGGACCATAAAGGAAAATAAATAAATATATCAGTAAATAAAAATCTGTCATTGAAAGGGGATTAGAGAAATCCATGGCCCCGGTCACACGGGCAGGGAAATGCGGGGGGGGGGAGTGGCTGTTTGCCCCTGAGCAAAATAATGCGCGGTTGCGCTATCAGATGTCCCGTAGAGGTCCCGTCCAGGTCCCGTGGTTAGGGGGGAGGTGC
>NW_015161408.1:352972-366603 GCF_001447785.1 Gekko japonicus
CTGGTGCGAAGCTCTCTCTCCCCCTCCCCCACAACGACTCGTCTGCTCTTCTTTCCTCTTCATTGCGCTAGAAGAGAACGGCACTGCTGGGAAGGGAACCCCGGGGTGGGGTGGGGTGGGGTGGACACACCTTTTTGTGAGGGGACATGGGCGGGCGCCGGATGCCATCGGAAACGCGATCAGACGCCCGCCCTTGCCCCGCAGCTACCGGAAACTAGTACCTCCGAGGTACTAGTTTTTAACTGCGCATCTTCGGAGGGAAGCCTCAGATTCGCCACGGGAGCGCTACGCTTCCCAGATGGGGCGCTATGATCGCGCCCGGAAAATCCACCTATTATCCGTCTCAGTAGCGTGGCTACTGCTCCGTGTGACTGCAGCCTATGGAGGGCAAGTCCATTAATCAGTATTAGTCACAATACCTAAAGAGGCCGTGGTGGTGGAAAGTGCCGTGAAGTCACAGCTGACTTAGGTGACCCCCTGGGGCGTTCAGAGGCGGTTCTGCCATTGTCTGCCTTCACATCACAACCCTGGTATTCCTTAGAGATCTCCCATCCAAATACTAACCAGAGCCCAGCCTGCTCAGCTTCCAAGAGCTGACAAGGTCAGGTTAGCCTGGGCCATCCAGGTCAAAGCAGTCAGAGGCAGTAACTGTCTGAATATCAGTGCTGGGTTAGTTTGGACCATTTCTGCAAATTGGAAATGTCTGCATTTGGGTTGCAGAATTTGGTTTATCTCAGTGTAGTTCTCGCAGTTTTTGTGGTTGTTCTAGACAAAGAGACACAAAGAGCCCCATCTATTATCATGGCCCCAAAAAATGTTTTTAGAAATTGCAGCGTCTCTGTGCTTTGCTCTTTTTCACATTTCAGCAAACCAGAAGTAACAAAGTACCTAGCCCACACATTAGTACGATACTCCCCAAACCTCTGATTATTAAGGCACACTTTTCATGGTTTAACAGCTTCACTTCACTAACAAAAAGCTTATTTTCAGAGCATGGAAGAGGAAGAAATGTCCACCCTCGGAGAATTCTACCCTCTGTGCTTCTGATCTAATTACTTTTCCGATTGTACTTGAAGATTAAAAGGAGACTAGTCCAGAGCAGTGACTCACACAGAGACGCAACAAGCATCTTCTCCGTAGGCTTCTGTATGTTTGCAGGCAGAATGACTGCCTGACCAAGTCAAACCTGATTGCCAGCAGAACTACCAACCTAAAGCAGAGTGCGTTTGAAAGGGAGCAAGGCCATACCATAAATCATGCAGCAACATTGTGGATAGCTTTTGTACAGATGGGTGCATGGGGAACCTCTGATTATTTAATGAATTCATTTCTCACAGCAGACCAGTATATGTAAAGCAGTATTTGGAAATCACTATGCTAGCTAAAGAGAATCTTCCTCTGGAGTTTTCCAAACCCACAAGTGACCCAGACAAAGAATAGATGTGATTTGGAAGCACAGGACTTAACATTATTCTGGAAAGTAATGTGCTTGGATAAACCCCGTGCTTATAGCTACGAGATGGAATGCACCACGCCGCTACATCCGATTACAGTTCTCCACTCCGGGCCCAATTTTGCTCTTTTGTTAATACACACCTCAATTGCAAATGAAAGCAAAACAAATACTAATCAAACCCCCCTCCCAATTCCACCCCAACGTTTTGGCTGTAATGAAAACTGACATTTATTGGCTGCCAAATCTCCCATCTCAGTCTGCTTGATGCAAGCTCACTTAGGACCCTTGTTGGTATTTCCATGATCAAACCCTGTTTTCGGAGAAAACAGAGAACAGCCTGACTGGGGCAGATTCAATTGCATCAGGCTGACG
Source organism: Gekko japonicus (assembly GCF_001447785.1). NCBI lineage: Eukaryota > Metazoa > Chordata > Lepidosauria > Squamata > Gekkonidae > Gekko > Gekko japonicus. Next base: position 354,801 of record NW_015161408.1, read on the forward strand.
TTTTGGCTCCGTATCAGAGCTTGGTTCAGCCTGTGGTTCTAGGCACCACAAAGACTGGGACAGTTCCAGTCTTTCCCCCCTTCTCTGCTATTTGGCATGATCCTTGCTTGTTTCATATGGCAAAAGTGCTCTGGCAAGAACCTCCCAAGAAGGCTGTACAATCAGTGTGCAGGTTGCAAAGCCAACAAAGGCTATTTCCGCCTCTTTAACCAGAGGTGGGAATCGAGATCAGGCAAGTTTTTAGGGATGCCAGCCTCCAAGTGGGACCTGGGGATCCCCTGGAATTATAGCTCATCTCCGGACTACAGAGATCAATTCCCCTGGAGAAAATGGATGCTTTGGAGGATGGACTCTATGGCATTGTACCTCACTGAGGTCCCTGTCCTCTCCAGACTCCATTTGCAAATCTCCAGGAGTTTTTCAACCTGGATCTGGCAACCCTACCCCATCTCCTGACAGAGGCCTGGGGGGGACCTCACAATCCTATGAAGTATCCAGCATTGTATTTTTTCTCTCTTGTAATTCTCAGCAGCATTATGAATCACACACATTTCCTAGTGCTTCCCTGACATACTGAGTTTCTGAGCCTGTGCAGTGAGCCTAGGATGTGTGGTTTTCCAGGGTACATGAGTACTCAATAAGAAGATCAGGAGTCCAGGAAATTAGCCGACCGTGCCGCCTCAGCACCTCCCCTGGGTTAGGACCTACGTCACCAGTGGGTTGCCGACACGGCTGAGGGGCAGCAAGACGGGAGGGGCGCCAGCGTGTCCCACACCCCTGCACTCTGCAGGAGCATAGTCGAAAGATAGCCCTACAACATACCCAAAAAACGGTCGTCCAGCCTCCGCTTGAAAACGTCCAACGAAGGAGCATCCACCACCTCCCGAGGCAGTCTGTTATTATCTTCCCATGTGCATGGAACCCTGGATCATGAAGGTTCCTGGGACGTGTATTTTTCTGGGCTATGTCATTTCCTGGGCATCACCTGACATTACTAGGGTGACCAGATGTCCTTTTTTAAATGATGTCCATCCTCTTTTGGGCTCTTTTTTAAAAAATTGAGGAATGTAAAGGTTCCCTTGCTCGAAAGCCAGTCGAATCCGACTCTAGGGTTGCGGTGCTCATCTCCGTTTCAAAGCCGAAGAGCCAGTGCTGTCCGAAGACATTTCCGTGGTCATGTGGCCGACATGACTAAACACCAAGGCGCACGGAACGCTGTTACCTTCCCACCGAAGTGGTCCCTATTTATCTACTTGCAATTTCTTGCTTTCGAACTGCTAGGTTGGCAGGAGCTGGAACTAGAGACAGGAGCTCACCCTGTCTTGCGGCACCCTGGTCTTGAACCGCTGAACTACTGACCTTCCACAGCCTGCAGTTCAGCGTCTTAACCACTTGAGCCACCGCAGCTCCTATTTTGCCCAACAGTCCCACCAGTGGAGAGAAGCTTCGATTTTGCCATCAGCACTACTTCCTAATATGCATTTTGAACAGGGCTTCCTATTGCATTGCTGTGTATTGGGATTTTCTTAGGCCTGTGGACTGCTTTGCTCCATGGCCTTGACTCCTTCCCTCCCCAAATCAATGGCGCAGTCCCTGCCCACCGCCAGGAAGTTCAGGGGTCCTACACATTCCTGGCCTTGCTCTTGTTAGCTGTGCAATAGCAGTTGATCGTAACTGGGGAAAAGTTAACATGTTCTTAGAGGCCTAGCCGAAAATGAGTTTGTACAAGGTTGCCTGGCAACCAAGTCTGATACAATGTTTGGGTTCCCTACTAGAAGCTTCTGCCTGTGTGTGAGAGAGAACTGAAGGCATTGCTTTCTGTTCTGAATACTTTGTATTCATGTGCTCTTTAAGATTGAATCATCTTGAATCTCAAATCCAAGTAGAGTATCTTATTTATTATTCCAAGACTGTGTGGACTCAATCACTCTGGTGAGCTCTGAGCTCTGGCTAACAGCTGTCTCTTTTGGAGTGTGAGTTTGTGTGGGAGGTTTTTCATTGCATTTGCTGCCTTCTGCTGCTTGTAAGCATCCTTGTGTGCTAGAGAGAGAAGCCCTTTGAATATTCACAGCAGGAAAGTGGAAGGTGAAGCAGCTTGTATTTTTTTTCTTTGTGACCAGGAATATGCCAAAGCGAAAGTGTAAATTTAGCTGTGAAATTGAAATAAAATTCCCTTGCTTCAGTACTGGCAGAAATCAAAATGAAGCAGAATGCACTACATGCAAGTGTTTTGTGTCTTTGGCAAACAAAGGAAGTCATTATTTGGAAGCACATGTCACCAGTAACAAGCACAAGAAAAAAGTCCAGAGCTGTCTTAATACCTCAAAGGTCAGTGAATTCTTTATCAAACAAAATTAAAAAACTGAAGACCGAGTTATAGCAACTGAAGGAGCATTGTCATTTCATGTTGTAAAACATCACCTACCATATAGGTTTACAGATTGCACTTCAAAATTAAATAAATTATATATTCTGATTCAGACATAGCAAAAAAGGGTTACCTGTGCAAGACCAAAAGCTGAGGCCATTGTCAGTAGAGTGCTTATTCCACACTCTGTTCCTATGGCTATTCAGGATTTAAATGAAATCTTCTGCTTAGGTCTTTCCACAGATGACAGCAACCATGGGTCATAAAAACTATTCCCTGTTGTGATACAATAGTCTCATAAAGTTCATGGTATTCAATCAAAATTGATACAGTTGAATAACATGCCAAGTGAAAAGTCGGGAATGGTAGTCGACTGTGTTACACAAACATTAAAATACCACGGCCTCCTTATGAAGTGTGTTTGTTTGTTTGTTTGTTCGACTTCTATACCGCTCTTTCCCGTAGGCTCGGAGCGGTTTACATGTAATTAGTTATACCTATCTAGGGCCACAATTGTACAGGGGGAGGTGACAGCCTCCCAGCACCCAGGCAGCAGGGTTCTCTCTTTCTTCTCCCGGTTCCTTCATGGTGGGCACTTCACCTCCTGGCATGGCATTTTTCGGCACAGCTCTTATTCATAGCGACTCCTTCCGGTGAGACCTTTTTCCCGGTGCACGGCTGTGCGACGGCTGCAGCTGCGATCTACGTCCAATTGGCTCAGTCGCGCCGTGTGCCGCATCACCACGCCTCCGGTCCAATCCCCGTCCAGATTCCGCCGCTGCTCTGCATCGGATGGTCGCCATGCTTCTTGCTGAGTCCCCGGGTCTCTGCCACGCCACACCGCCACACCGCTGTTTCCGTCGTCTCTCCTGTTGCATTCTCTGGTGACGGCACAAACACTAAGTTTCAAGGAATCAGTTGTTCTGACGTAAAAATGTCTTACATGCCTTGAAGCATGTATACGTATGCATGTGTATGTGTGTGTGTGTGTGTGCGCATAGTCGGTGAGAGAGAATTAGTCGGTGTTGGTTGCCCAGCACACATCCTTCACAATTGTATACAGCATGGGGCAGACACGTCTGTAGACATAGAATACATCATGATGAAGATTTACAATTATTTCTCCATATATACAGTAAGAAAAGAAAATCTCAAGAATTGTTATGAATTCATTGATATAAATTGCAATCATTGTCACACAGCAGAACAAGATGGCTATCATTTTTTTCCTGCCATAGAATGGTTACTGCATATGTTTCCTGGTGTGAAATCTTTTTTTCTGTCTCAATCTAATCCACCATCCATATTGAAGAAATTCTTTGAAAATGACTTAGCAGAAGAGTATCTGTGGCACTTACTTTCCTTAATGTCAATGTTCCATACAAAAATCCAGGAAATAGAAAGGGGGGGGGTCAGTTTGGGAGGTTTTCACTGTATTGCAGTCAGTTTGAAAAATGTTGCAACATAGAATGGAATAAGCCTTCCTTTCACTAAAAACAAAGGAGATACTAAGCAAAGGAAAGAAAGCTGTGTTAACTAATGGAGAGTTCATTTGTGACCCTCATCTTGGAAGCCAGTGCACGGAGGGTTCAGCCGGAGACTACTTGGGCCACCAAAAAGAGATGGACTTTGGGGGTGGCAAGCTGTGAAGGAGGGAAAGTCAGTCATTAGGAGCTGCGGTGGCTCAGAGGTTAAGATGCTGAGCTGCAGACCGGAAGGTCGGTAGCTCAGCAGTTCAAGACCCTAGTGCCATGTGACGGAGTGAGCTCCCGTCTGTGGCCCCAGCTCCTGCCAACCTAGCAGTTTGAAAGCAAGAAACTGCAAGTAGATAAATAGGTACTGCTGCAGTGGGAAAGTAATAGCATTCCATGTGCCTTGGTGTTTGGTCATGCCAGCCACATGGCCACGGAGAAGTCTTCAGACAGCGTTGGCTCTTCGGCTTGGAAATGGAGATGAGCACTGCCCCCTAGAGTCAGATTTGACTGGCTTTTGAGTAAGGGAAACCTTTGCCTTACTGTTGTGTTACTAAGATCAATGTTTTTGTTACATGATATGATGTTAAGTGAAAAGTAAAAATGTTTTATTCTCTATAAAATTATTGCAAGATTCATTCCAAGTTCTGTTCCACAGATAGAAGAAGAGATTGGATTCATGCCCCGCCCTTCACTACCCAAAGGTGTCTCAGAGCGGCTTACAAACTCCTTTCCCTTCCCTTCCCCACAACAGACACCCTGTGAGATAGGTGGGGCTGAGAGAACTTTGACAGAAACTGCTCTTTTTTCAAGAACAGCTCTTATCAGAACTACAGCTTGCCCAAGGTCATCCAGCCAGGTGCAAGTGGAGGAGTGGGGAATCAAACCCGGTTCTCCCAGATTAGAGTCCGCGCACTTAACCACTACACCAAACTGGCCCTCTAAGCTGTGGAGTCTTGTAAGCAAAAATTCTCCTTTGTGAGCTACTGGCATTAAAGTTGTGAACACTTAACCACTATACCAAACTGGTTTAATCTCAGATACCACAAACTGAGACTACAAACACACACACCTCTTCAGGCAGCAGGTTCCACAGGACCACAGTTGAGAAGGCCCTCAGCCCTTGTTGACACAAGGTGGACAGTTCGTGGAACAGGGACCTTCAATAAATTCTGAAATGAAGACTGGAGGAGACAGAGAGGAGCATACTGGGAGAGGCGGTCTCCATTTATTGGAGATGGCGGCTCTTTTTGTAGCAGGAACTCCTTTGCATATTAGGCCACACACCCCTAATGTAGCCAATCCTCCAAGAGCTTACAGAGCTCTTCTTACAGGGGCTACTCTAAGCTCTTGGAGGATTGACTACATTAGGGGTGTGTCGCCTAATATGCAAAAGAGTTCCTGCTACAAAAAGAGCCTGTTACAGCAGAGTTTACCCGGTTATAGAAGCATGATGTGAGCAATAAGCAAACTTCCAAAAAGTATATTGCAAAAGTGAAACTGACTTTTATTCAGGTATATTCCGTTCACATTCAGGTTGCAGTCAAAAGGACAGAAAGCAAGCCTAATCTAAAGAATACTATATCCCTATCACAAATGGCCAGCTAAATCCAGCCTCACGTATGTGAAAGTATGAGTGTATTTTTAATACAGGAGAGACCTGTAGAAATGTGTGGCTCCATGAAGAGCCATGAGGCCAGTGGTGTAGAACAAAGGGCACAGGACGAGAGGAGGGGTCAGAGAGCAGCTCCTAGGTTAAGAACAAAGAAAGGCATCCCATTAAGGAGATAAGCCTCTAATCACCTGTGCAAAACACCTGTGCCTCTATGTCCTGTTGTTGATCCTGAAGAGTAATGGGTTTGGGATGTTGGGCTACGTGGACCTCTGGTCTGATCCAGCAGGGCTCTTCTTATGTTCTTAGGACAATAAAAATGTCTTTGCCTGGTGCCTAAAAGAGTGCCAGGGATAGGGCTGCCAAGTCCTCCCGGGGGGGCGGATTTCCCCCCGCTTTGGAGGCCCGATTTCCGCCCCTGTGGAATCGGGCCCCGGGGGAAACCCCACCCCCGCGTGCATGTCACAGGAAAGTGACGTCATGACACCGGGCACGCTGGGGGCGGGGCCACAGCCATTTGAGGGGAAAACATAGAGTTTTCCCCTCAAATGGCTGTGGCCCCGCCCCCAGCGTGCCCGGCGTCATGACGTCACTTCCCTGTGACATGCATGTGGCGCGCGTGCCGGGAGCCACCCAAGAGTCCCCCGCCGGTGAGGTAAGTCCGATTTGGCAACCCTAGCCAGGGATCACATTATGGCTCCTACTTACAGCCACCTTCCACTAAAAAGGACAACACAACCAGCTGGATATTCTCAAGGGCCACACAAATACCATTTGTGAGGTCCAGCCTTTGAATTTCTGGGACCTCACTCTTGTTTTCACGATGCTGCTGTAGGGCACCATGGCTAGTGCTTTGTGCCAGAATGGAAGGCCTATTTCCCCCCCCCCTCACCGCTGCCCTCCCTCCATCCCTCACATAGCGCTAACCACCCACAGCCTGAGGGCCCTGTCACCGTCGAAAGCAAATCCCCTGAAGCCAGTTGCCAGCTCTGGCTTCAGTTCCATGTTGTTGGTGTGGCCTTTTTTTTTATATTGCTCTAATCCCACAGTTTACATAGCAGAGCCCCCGGCCAAACCGAATGACTCCAAGAACCTGCCAGAAACCTCATCTTTTCCTAAGTCCTATAAAGAGTTTCCGGCACCTGCTCTCCGTGTTCTTCACAGGGCTCCTTGCGCACCGTTGGGAGGCCGCGAGGGATGACCGCAAGGCTGAAAACGTCGGGGGGGGGATTATTCTTGAGGGGTCTGGGAAAACGGAGCAGTGTTCCTTCAACCACACACACTTTCTCCCCTCCTCAGCCTGCGCTGTCTTCCGTCGCTTGGCAGGCCTCGCTCCAAACACTTGGTTTGCATCGACGCTGCTGGCTGCCTCTCATGCTGATGGGAAATGAGCTAATTACACGAAAGGCAGCCCGTCCCGGAGGACAATGTCGTTTTTCCTGGCAAGCTGGGGCACTCGTTATTTTCCAAAAATACATTCCTGCTTCTCGCTGGTCCTTGAGGTTTTATCTCACAGTTCCCTTCTGGTGGACCTGTCCTCAGAAAGCCCGGACACTGGCCATCTATTGTTCATTCTAAATGGTTCCCACACGTGGCTCGATGACACACCATGTGCTTTTGATACAGGAGGCCCCAGTATCAGTGCCTGGTATCACCAGCTAGAGGGCCTCCAGATGCTGTTGTTGTAGGGTTGCCAAACTCCAGGGAGCGGCTGGAGATCTCCCACTATTACAAGGGATTTATACCTCACCCTTCACTTGGAGTCTCAGAGTGGCTTACAAACTCCTCCCCCTCCCCACAACAGACACCCTGTGAGGTAGGTGGGGCTGAGAGAGCTCTTTCGAGAACTGTCCTTGAGAGAACAGTTCTGACAGAACTATGGCTTGCCCAAGTTCACCCAGCAGCTGTATATGGAGGAGTGGGGAATCAAACCTGGTTCTCCCAGATTAGAGTCCACGCACTAAACCACTACACCAAACTGGCTCTTTGAGCAGGGGATTGGACTAGATGGCCAGCATGGCCCCTTCCAACTCTGTGATTTTGTGATTCTATGACTCTGATTAGGCAACTGCTTGCATCTGTAGGCAGAGATCCTCAGAAATGCTGGCTGCCTGGGGCTGTGGTTCAGTGGCCGTACTGTGGAAGGCCTATTGCATCTGAGAGCCTAAGTTTCTGAAGCCGTTCCCTGAAGATCTCAGACCTTCCTAGTCTAGTTCACAACAACCCCATGTTAGCCGAATTGCTTTATTTACAGCAATTGGCAATTTATAAATGGGTTCTTACCAACTATACCAAGTTCCTGCTCCCACTAAGGGTTACCAGAGAAGGAGTCGAGGCTGGTGTTGTTAAAATAAATATCTTTTACGTAAAGAATATAAATCTCATACAAACAATACTGATGTACTCACACATTCAATCAAGTTCCTTAGAAATACAGTTGCATTAGCAGTTAGGGTGATGGTGGGCTATACTTATCTGTCTTCGCAGCTTTGGTTGTTCCAATGAAGAATGGATGGGAAGAAATAGAAATCTAGGGAGTTTTAACACACGACCAGAACCAGCCAGAATGTGTGGGTCTCTTGACTGCAGCTCAAGAGACTGAAGTAGAGGCAAGGGTTTGGGTATAGCAAGTGGGACTCAAGGGGAGTAAAAAGCAGACAGGGGTTGTTGCGGGGGTTGCTAGCTAGGAAGGGCCAGGTGAATGGTCCTTACCTTTTATAGGTGGTCCATTGGGTGGGAGGTAACTATTCCAACCTGTGGACCCACCTACCTGTTAGTCCGTCCCAAAACTAATCCTATTGGTTACCTATAGGAGTGGGAGGTTGCCTATAAGGAGTGGTCAATATTGAAATCTAAAACCTTACTCAAGGAAGACATCTGGGCAGGTGTGAAACCTTGGCATCAGGATGCTCCATTGAAGTGCTGATCAAGCTGGCCATCCTATTGTAAACCAAATGTCCATTTGGCAGGAAATACCAAAGCAGCAACAAAGCATGGATGTGTTGTACGTGATCACAACTAGATCTGCAATGGGGGCTGTCTCTTCTCAAAGCTGTTGTTTCTTACTGCTCACAATAATGGAGGAGTATGTGCTCCTTCACCAGGCTGATAACTGTGTAACTGAAATCTCATTTACATGTAAGGCTTGTGCAGGCACCTTCTATGTGTTGCATCACAACAGGTGACTTGAAATGTACAGTCCTCTGAGCCTATGTGTGTGTGTGTGCACAGTCCATTGTGTGTAGCAATAAATATAAGTCCATAAAGCAAAATATCAAGTTCATTCTCTAACACCCAGCACTGGCCAATTAATTTGTTCAGCGCCTGGTTAGAACTAGAGCTGGAAGTGTGGCTGATGAAGAACAGTAGGAAAGACTCAGGGGTGTGGGGCTTGTGAGTTGAACTGAGGGTCACCCGTGCCCCCATCAGTCAAATACCACTAACAGGAGACACCTTCGCATCTTTGGACAGATGCTTTGCCCTTGCCGTGGCTTCTTACTCATGTCGCCTTCTATATATTAAGCAGAGACGCAACTAATGATGTCAGTACGGTTGCCATAAACAAGAGTCCCCAACACAAGCCTGCACCAAGGTCTAGTTTGAGGTAGGGCTGCCAACTTTGGTTTGGGAAATCCCTGGAGATTTTAGGGGTGGAGGCTGGGGAGGGCTGAGTTTGGGGAGGAAAGCGACCTCAGCAGGGTATAATGCCATAGAGTCCACTCTCCAAAGCAGCCATTTTCTCCATCATCTGGAGATCAGTGGTAATTCTGGGAGATCTCCAACCCCACCTGAAGGCTGGCAATCCTACACAGCTGATATGAGGAGCAAGAAAAGAGACTGACTGGGAGAGAAGGACTAATCCACACTGGCTAAATACAGGTCTTTGTGCATCCTGCAGTCCAGTGTTGCCAGATCCCACCTGGCCACCAGTGGGAGATGAGGTGAGTGGGTTGCCAGATCCAGGTTGGAAAACTTCTGGGGATTTGGGGATGGAGGATGAGGAGGACAGGGAGTCCACCCTCCAAAGTATCCATTTTCTCCAGGGAAAGTGATCTCTGTAGTCTGTAGATGAGGTACAATTCTGGGGGAATCCCAGGTCCCACTTGGTGGCTGGCATCTCTACTGCAATCCTGTAAAAGAGCCTGTGTGAACCGGGAGCTTCACTCTCAGTTCTTCTGCCAAGGTCTCTCAGGGTTCAAGGCCTCAGGTTGGCAAAAGGCAACTCGTTTTGCTTTATCAAAATTCAAAAGCACTTTGTGCTTTGAAGGCTCACCTCTTCAGTCTCCGGTTCGACTCTGGGCAAAGGAAGCGAGACATCCATTAACGACGACTTCCACACTTCAGCTTTCAGAAAGCTCCATAGAGTTTATTGAGGATGATTACAAGATACACCCCAGTAGGTAATATCAAAACATATCAGCGTTCACAAAGTTTCATGCTCCTTGGCCCGTCACAACTTTAAAAGTAAATTAGCCTAGGTCTAAAGGAAAACATCTGATATTAAACTGTCTGCTGGCCACTCAAGGCCAAGTAGCTAATCATTATTTGCAGCTGTGGCACTCTTAAAGAAAAACTCCAAGATCTTCACCTAAACAGTTCACGGGGCTGAAGCTGAAACCACTTGGGGTCTCTATTTCAAGTTAATCATCTAGGTAAAAACAGAAGCCCGTGCTGCTTCCATACAGAGCCCCAAAAGAACAGAAGTATATTGGGTGAAACATTATATATCCCGAGCCTTGTGCTTATGAAAAAGCTGCTTTCCCTCATGCTTATACAGATGGCCTTGAAAGTATCCGATTAAATATATATATATATAAATGAGAAGAAATGAAAGGTTTTTTTACCTCCTTGTGGAGCTCTGTACAAAGTGAGAGAGCTAGCACAAGCGACCTGGCAAGCACCGATTGTTCGGACTGGCCTATGAGTTGGCTTTGTGGTCTTGCCCTGCAAGGATTTAGTTGGGCCCGGATCTCGCAAAGAGGTATAAATGCTAGAACAGCACTCTTGTTCGATAGCCGGAACATGGTTTGCAAGTGGGGGACTTCTCCTGCAGATGGCTCATGGTCCTGCTATCTCTGAGAATCTGGTGAGTTAAGAAGGGAGCCTAGTGGCTTCCAGTTGAACACTTACCTCCACATGGTTGCAGGATGGCTGACCCTGGATCTGAGAGATCACCTGAGCCCCGTGTCACGGTTGCTGTCTAGCTGAGTTCCTCTGCCGAGGCCTCTGGATCCAAAGACTCAGGTTCTCAGGATCCATGGTAGCATTAGGAGATCCCTGGAGCCCCCAGAATGCCATTGGAAGCATTAGTTCCTACATCCTCCAGCTCAGTTTCAGAAAAGAAGTCTGTTCTAGCATCAGGCTCTGGAGAGCTCCTGACAACAGCACTATGTTGGGCCAGTAGGGTTGCCAATTCCAGGCTGGGAAATTCCTGGAGATTTTTTTTTGGGGGGGAGCATCTGGGGACAGCAGGGTTTGGGGTGGGGAGGGACCTCAGAGGGGAATGATGCCATAGAGTCCACCCTTCAAAGCAGTCATTTCTCTAGAGGAACTGGTGAAGTGGTTAGGAGCATGGACTCTAATCTGGGAGAACCAGATTTGAGTCCCTGCTCTTCCATACGCAGCTGTTGGTGTGACCTTGGGTCAGTCACAAATTCTTGCAGAGCTGCTCTCTCACAAGCAGTCTTGAAAGAACTCTCTCAGCCCCACCTACCTCACAGGGTGTCTGTTGTGGGGAGGAAAAGGGAAAGGAGATCGTAAGTCGCTCTGAGATTCCTTTGGGTAGTGAAGGGCAGGGTATGAATCCAATCTCCTTCTCCTCCTTCTCCAGTCTAGAGATCAGTTGTAATTCTGGGAGTTTCCAGACCCCACTTAGGGGACAGCAACCCTAGTTGGTTGGCTCCTGTTTCAAACACAGGAACATGATGCAATATGTGCACCAAGGGAACAGAATGGACTGCACTGTGTATTGAGTGGCATTCGCTGCTACCAGTTGTAAAGAAGGAGAACATGGGTGCCTTGAATAGTCTCCCTGAAAGATCACTAAAAGGGAAAGGGGGGCTTTTCATGGGTGGATACACTTTCAGCTAAGGAGATTCCCTTTCAGCTCAGTTCGAATCATGTTCTAGCACTGATAAAGACATATGATGTGTGCCATCTCCAATGGACAATGCACAATAAAAGTTTCAAAGAGTTGTTGTTGTTCAATCGCACAGTCGAGTCCGACTCTTCGCGACCCCATGGACCAGATCCCGCCAGGCCTTCCGGTCTTCCGCCGTCCTCTTAAGTTTACTCAACTTTATGTTCATTGCATCGATGACACTGTCTAACCATCTCATCCTTTGCCGTCCC
>NW_015161408.1:366934-387898 GCF_001447785.1 Gekko japonicus
GTGAAGTCTGTCACTACTTCCACAACTTCCCCTTCTATTTGCCAAGAAGTGATGGGGCCGGATGGCATGATCTTAGTTTTTTTTGATGTTGAGCTTCAAGCCCACTTTTGCGCTCTCCTCTTTTACCCTGAGCAAGAGCCTCTTAAGGTCCTCTTTCCTTTCTGCCATTAGAGTGGTATCGTCTGCATATCTGAGGTTGTTGATCTTTTCCCCAGCAATCTTAATTCCCGCTTGTGATTCATCCAGGCCAGCATTTCACATGATGTAGTCTGCATATATATTAAATAAGCAAGGTGACAATATACATCAAAGGGTATTGGATGTGCCTGTCTTGATACTTAGGAAGGCTCTCCCTGAGTGAAAAGTTAGAACAGAGCCTAGGGTTACCAGCTCTGGGTTGAGAAATACCTGGAGTTTTGGGGGGTGGAGCCTGAGGGGTGGTGCTTGGGGAGGGGAGGGGCCTATAATGCCACAGAGTCCACCTTCCAAAGCGGCCATCTTCTCCAGCTGATCTCTGTCACCTGGAGATGAGTTGTAATCCCGGGAGATCTCCAGTCACCACCTGAAGGTTGGCAATCCTAGTGCAGAAGCTCGGCTGTGCTCCTGTCGGCAACACATACAAATCTGATCACAACTGGAAAACTTCAAAGCTCCCCCCGCCCCTTTGCAGATCAGCCGTATCATGTCTATCCCATATGTGAAATCAAAAATCGCATTGTTTTAAAGAAGGGGTTCATTAGCCTTTATTGCCAGACTTTGAGAATCCACTGGAGAGGGACGTAAAGCTGTTTCCTTCTTCTGTAAATCAGCTGCTTTGTTGTTAGGCTCACTCCACGGATCTCTCTGGAAGAGGCTTGTGGCTTGGTAATATGTGCTCCATAAATCACAGGGAAAGATGCATAGCCCTAGCCTATGAGAAGTGCTGATTTGTTTCTCTGGGCAATAAATCAGCATCAGAACCTCACTCTGCTTTCTTAACGAATATTTTTACAAGTGGAGTCTTCTCCGCCGCAGAGAGATCAGGCCGCCTCTAGCTAGGCTGTTTTCAGGCTGCCTGAGGAGCAGATGTGTAAGGATAGATTTCCCACAAGGCACAGCAAGGCAAAATTGTCTATTCCAAAGGGATTTCCTTTCCCTTTCAGCATCCAGCTCCTTTAAAGCTCCTCAAATAGGTTCTGTGGCGGATCACCCCATTCTGCTTGCAGGAAATTCCAGGTCCAACTTCCATCACTCAAGGAGCTCAGCAAGCTCCAGATGTTGGAGAAGACCCTCCTTTGCCCTAGACCCTGTCAATAAGAAGAGGCAATACTGACCCAAAGACCTGGCCCAGTGTAAGCCAGGTCTCCAACGTGGTGCCCATGGGCGCCATGACAACCCCCCCAAACACCTTTTCTGGAGCCTGCCAAGTGTTTTAGGAAGTGGGTGTGTTACCCCAAATGGTCTGCGTTGCCCCCAAAGGGGGCTTGTCTCCTATTTTTGTAGGGGGGGATTAGCAAAGGAGACAAAGGCTTTGGAAGAAGGGGGTTAATCAAGTGAGCTATCCACCTCTGTTTTAGGGGGCCACAACCCTAGAGTCAGATTCAACTGGCTTCCGAGCAAGGGAAACCTTTACCTTTACCTTCCTTTTGAGAACTCTCAAATAACCAGTCCAAGGTAAAACAGAAGTAGATTTAATAGAAAACAAGAAGGCCAACATACAAAAAGCACGCGAAAAAATACCACACAGACAAGATCAGTTTAAAACTATTTGGTGCAATCTGTTTTTGCAAATATTTGGTGCAATCTGTGTAATATTTGGTGCAATCTGTTTTTAAATTCCTTGTTTTGATGTTTTAATGAACTATTTGTTAATGTCTTTTGGTGATGCCAAATGGCCTAATTATTTGTTGTGATCTGCCCTGAGCCTGTTCGCAGGGAAGGCAGAATATAGATCTGAAAACAAACAAACAAACAAATACAGGGAGTAGCAGGAATTAAATGGGGTTGTTGGGGAAGAAGTATAGCTACCTGTCTAGGAGAGCAGTGATCCAGGGGGAAGAGCAAGACATCCAGAGTCCATGGCAATGGTGCTGCTGCGTCAGTCGATTTATACCCCAAAACAGGACCTGAGGGTATGCTGCTATGTCTGTCCCTTAGAACAAAGCACTGATGAAATTTATTAAGAGTAAAACGATGTGTTTGGGAAACTCTGAACAGACTTCCCAGGATTGGACAAGAGAGACAGGAGAAGTCTGGGGGGAGGAGTTCCGGATGTCAAATAAGGTTTGGGCCGGGACCTTGATTGCCTCCTCTAGTGATTCAGAGGACTAATGGATTGCCATTTAAACTAATCAAAAAAGAAACAATACTGCTTGGTGAGCCTCCTTCTGTATTAGGTGGGAAAGGGGATAGACGTTGGGAGTTGTTCTTGCGAAGGAAATGGGGAGAGGAAAAGGTGAGGCGAGGTTGATAGGATGAGCGTTCCAGGTTGAATGGGGTTAGCTCTGGGGTGAGGCAGGTCAACTGTTCGGCATCTGCAGGTGTCCAGGCAGAGGGAGAAACTGCAGCTGGGATCTCACACCTTCCAGGGTCACTGCTAGGCTTGCCAAGTCCCCCCGGGGGGCAGGTAAACCCCCGCCCGAGAGGCCCGTTACCCGACGCCAGCAAATCGGGCCCCGGGGGGAACTCCATCCCCTTCCAGCACAGGTCCCCAGTGTGATGATGTCACCCAGAGATGACATCATCACGCTGGCCATGTTGGGGGCGGGACGCTCTATGATTTGAGGGAAAACTCTATGGTTTTCCCTCGAATGCTCCTGTGCGCTCCTGCAGGAAATAACCCCTGTCCAGGGGGAAGAGCAAGACATCCAGAGTCCTGGGTGTGCAGATTAGATCCAGGAAAACACACATGGTAATGATGCTGTTGCGTCAGTCGATTTATACCCCAAAACGGGACCTGAGGGTATGCTGATATGTCTGTCCCTTAGAACAAAGCACTGATGAAATTTATTAAGAGAAAAATGATGTGTTTGGGAAACTCTGAACAGACTTCCCAGGATTGGACAAGAGAGACAGGAGAAGTCTGGGGGGAGGAGTTCCGGATGTCAAATAAGGTTTGGGCCGGGACCTTGATTGCCTCCTCTAGTGATTCAGAGGACTAATGGATTGCCACTTAAACTGATAAAAAAGGAAACAATACTGTTTGGTGAGCCTCCTTCTGTATTAGGTGGGAAAGGGGATAGACGTTGGGAGGTGTTCTTGCGCAGGAAATGTGGAGAGGAAAAGGTGAGGCGAGGTTGACAGGATGAGCGATCCAGGTTGAATGGGGTTAGCCCTGGGGTTAGGCAGGTCAACTGTTTGGCATCTGCAGGTGTCCAGGCAGAGGGAGAGGCCGCAGCTGGGATCTCACACCTTCCAGGGTCGCTGCTAGGCTTGCTAAGTCCCCCCAGGGGGCAGGTAAACCCCCGCCCGGGAGGCCCGTTACCCGACGCCAGCAAATCGGGCCCCGGGGGGAACTCCACCCCCTTCCAGCACAGGTCCCCAGTGTGGTGATGTCACCCGGAGGTGACATCATCACGCTAGCCACGTTGGGGGCGGGACGCTCTATGATTCGAGGGAAAACTCTATGGTTTTCCCTCGAATCCTAGTGGCCCCGCCCCCAACATGCCGACGTGATTACATCACTTCCGGGTGGCGTCATTACGACAGTGCGCACGCTTTGCGCTCGCACGAACTCCCGGGACAGTGCAGGACTCTCCCGCGGTAATTTGGACTTGGCAACCCTAGTCGCTGCCCAGGCATAATTCTGAGGCCTGCCTGTCTGGGATCCATCTTGTTTATACTTAGGTCACGTCTGCCTGGCATATGAACTCCTGGGGTGCTGTCAAGTGGGGGTGTTCTCCTCCATATTGCCTCTCAATAAAGAGAGGGGGTCTGCCTGCTTATGGGGGGGGCAGGTAGGGCTTTTCCCCAGTAAGGCTTCTGATTGACTAATCGAGATTTGATTGGCTGTTTAGATTTTTTACATTGTTGCTTGGGCAGCAGCTGCTTACCACAGCACAATTTTGTTGCTGGCCCTCCTGTAGCAGCCATTTTATGACTGCTGCACCCATCATGCAGTGTCAGAATTCCAAATGTCCCCGCAGGCTCAAAAAGGTTGGAGACCCCCTGGTAAAAGCCTTACAATGTGAAGCAATTTGATATGTTCATTTGTCCTCTACGGCCTTGCCCCATCCCAGTTGATGAATCATTAAGACTTCTACCCATGACTCTTTGCTCCTTCATTTGCCACCCAGACCTCTGCCCCTATAAATACCTCGCTGCTCATCCCTCAATACTACTTCTCCTCCTCTCTCTCTCTCTCTCTCTCTCTCTCTCTCTGTGTCTGCCTTTTTTGGTATTTTTGTTTTATTTATTTATTTATTACATTTCTACCCCGTCCTTCCGCCGAAGCGGCTCAGGGCGACTTGCAAACAATTTAAAGCCAACATACAATTTAAAACCAGCAAATACGAGATATAAAACACAATTCCATATTTTGTGTGTGTGTGTACGTGTGTCTGCACCTGGAAGTCACGTTGACCTCTGGTGACTGACCCCGACTGGGTGCCTGGAGGATATTTAGAGAGGTGGCTGAATAAAGCCTGCCTCTGTCCTCCCAACTTGGTATCCAAGGAAGTCTCCATCGAAGTACTAACCACAGTCAACCCTGCTTAACTTCTGAGATCTGATGAGATCGGGCTTGCCTGGGTTGTCCAGGTCAGGGTCTCCCTCAGTACTTCTGACACTGCTGGAACATCTGTGTGACAGCACCTCTGTCCCCCTGTCTCCCCCTGAGCCTCAGGAAGGTGGGTTCATTCATCCTTCCACTCCTAGATTATGGGATAAATTCAGACTGTACAAGTAGTCCTACCCAATCAGAACACGATTGAAATTGTCTTGTCTTTTATGGTGTTGATGAACATCTGCACTCATTATTCCACCCACTCCTTTTCTTTAGAGCTGTCACTCAATTAAAGACATCCCAGTTGATGAATCATTCAGGTTGTCATCAGTCTATCAATTAGTTGGTTGATTAAATCTGCGTATGAATAAAGAAGATTGTTTACTTTTTGACAATTCACACCCATGTCAAAAGCTGACATTATCTCAGTTGTGGGCAATCCCTCCAGTGTAGGAGAGAAGAAAGAATGTTTCTTCTAATTAGGCCTGTTCCATCCATGGATAGGTAGGAGCAAACTATAGAATTAACATTGTGGAGATATAAGGGGTGTAAAAGGTAAAGGTAAAGGTTCCCTTGCTCGAAAACCATTCGAATCCGACTCTAGGGTTGCGGTGTTCATCTCCGTTTCAAAGCCGAAGAGCCAGCGCTGTCCGAAGACGTTTCCGTGGTCATGTGGCCGGCATGACTAAACACCAAGGCGCACGGAACTCTGTTACCTTCCCACCGAAGTGGTACCTATTTATCTACTTGCAATTTCTTGCTTTCGAACTGCTAGGCTGGCAGGAGCTAGAACTAGAGACAAAAGAGGGCGGGATATAAATCAAACTAATAAATAAATAAATAAAATAAACCATAATGTTATTGCACTATTGTGATCTAGCCACTGACATCTTTTTAAAAGACTGGAAAAAAGCACTGGTGGCGTGGGGAAAATGGTGCCCACATGGTCTTAAGCCAGGAAAGCCGTGCCAATGTGGGCTAACCTTCCCATCCGCATGGCACGAAGGTACAGTTTCATACCTCATGACATTTGAAAAAAATGCATAGCTCTTGCATTTCCTGGCCTTCTCCTCATGGCCTTCTACTCCTCTGCCCACAGTTCCCCCCCCCCCTCAGGTTCTGTTGCTCCAGAAGGTCGGACCAGAACCAATGGATTGAAATTAAATCAAAGGAGTTTTCAGCTAAACCTCAGGAAGAACTTCCTGACCGAGCGGTTCCTCAGTGGAACAGGCTTCCTTAGGAGGTGGTGGGCTCTCCTTCTTTGGAGGTTTTGAAGCTGAGGCTAGATGGCCATCTGACAGCAATGCAGATTCTTTGAATTTAGGCAGATCACAAGAGGGAGGGAAGGAAGGGATGTGCCATGGGTAATGCTGATTGCCACTTTGGGGTCAGGAAGGAAATTTCCTACAAGCAAGACTGGCCAGGGATCCTGGAGGTTTTTTGCCTCCCTCTGGGCATAGAGCAGGGGTCACTGGGGAAACGGGGTGGGTAGGAGGCAGTTGTGAATTTCCTGCATTGTGTGGGAGGTTGGACGAGATAACCCTTGAGGTCCCTTCCAGCTCCATATTTCTGTATCCCTTTATGTTTTTTTGTATGGGATCACGTATCTGCTAACAAATCTACGGGTTGGATGCAGACTACATTTTCCATCAGCCGAATGGAACTTCCCTGCCTCTCCCCTCCCACTGAAGCTCAAAGCAGTGATCCTAAGGGACAGAGGACCCAGAGGAATGACACGGGTGGGTCTACAATGGGAAGCGGGAGTGAGAGGAAATTGCTCCTCCCCTTCTATTAGCAGACAGTTTAGTCTTGATCCTATTAGGATATTTGGTTAGTATAGCAGAGTTTTGCCCAGTCATAGAAGCGTGATACCGAGTGCAGTAAATAAATCTCCCCAGGGCTATTTTTGGGCAGGAACGCACAGGAATGGAGTTCCAGCTGGCTTCAGAGTTGGCCACGCCCACTACAGCCAAAACCTCTGTGTGTAGCTACAGAGGGAAGGCCTGGAGAGTGACCCCTATGGCTCCGAGGCGGACGGGCAAAGGGGGCCCCCTGGAAGGCCTTCCCTGGCTTGTCCAAGGGCCAGCTTGCCCGGGCTCCCCATAGCCATGGGGTGCTCGGGCAAGCCAAGGGAAGGCATAGGGGTGTGGCCTAATATGCTAATGTGCTGTGCTGTCAGGGGTGTGACCTAATATGCTAATAAATTTCTGCTGCTGGGTGTGGCCTATTATGCTAATGAGTCCCTGCTGGGCTTTTTCTACAAAAAAAGCCCTGAATCTCCCAAGAAGTATATTGCAAAAAAGGTAAACTGATATTTATTCAAGTAGATCCAGTTCACATTCAGGTTGCAGTCAAAGGAAGAGAAAGGAGCCTGATCTAAAGAGTATTATTTATTTATTTATTTATCAAATTGATACACCACCCTCCCAGCCAAAGCCAGCTCAGGGCGGCTTACATAAAAGAACAAAAGCACACACGTAAGCAGTTTAAATAATCCTAAAACCACATAAAACACTCCAACATTAAAAGGTGCTAGACATTAAATAATACCAATAAATTAATATTATTCGATTATTAGATGATGGGGGCCAACCTTCAGTGGTCTATCTTAGCAGTCAGCCCATAGATCTAACCTTTGGGCAGCTGGCACAGGCTGCTCCTGATGACTCCAGGGGACAGGGTTCCCTGCCATTCCAGCTATTGGGGGCGGCTCCTAGTTGAAGGCCTGGTGGAAGAGCTCCGTCTTGCAGGCCCTGTGGAACTGCATGAGGTCCTGCAGGGCCCTGCTCTCTTCTGGGAGTACTTTGCCTGTCACAAATGGCCAGTATGGCATCATGTGTGTGGGAGTATGAGGGCATTGTCTCTACAGGAGAGACCTGCTGAGATACCTGTCTCCATGGAAGGCCATGCAGAGTGAGTGAGAGGACAAAGGGAGAGAGAAGGGGTCAGAGGGCAGCTCCCAGGTTAAGAGAAAGTGAGGCATCCCATTCAAGCAGATACCACCTATACAACCCCCCCCCCCCATGTCCAGGCATGCTGAGTTGCTCACTTCAACAGATCCAATCCAATATCTGCTGACTGAAGATTCATTTCATACACTTCATGAAGCGGATTCTAGTCTGCAAAGATCTATGCTCAGATAAATGTTAATCTTTACAGTGGCACAAGTCTCCTTTTTGTTGCACTTGCTCAAATAGGTTGAGAAGTTGGCAAAGGACAAACAACCTCACAAAGGAAAGTCTCTTCCTAGTCCCCACCCCCTTTCCCCTTTCTTTTCAGTCAAGGCAGAAAAGTGGATCAGAGGAAAAGTCTGAAAGAACCTGACAAATTGGGGTGGAACCTAGCGCCCCAGGGGTTAGACCAAGACAGATGTTGGAAGCTTATGAGTTAACCTGGCACAATCTGGGTCTGAATGACTTTTCAGTCCCCAGTACTAGTCACTGAACAGAAAATGGGTTTTATTGGTTGCACAAATGCCAGACGGTTCGCACAGGGTTGCCCATAGGTCCCCCCCACACCATCAGTTGGAGATGGGGTGCCAGCTCCAGGTTGGGAAACTCCTGGCGATTTGGGGGTGGAGCCTGGCGGAGGACAGGGACCTCAGTTGGGTACAATGCCACAGAGTCCACCCTCCAAAGCATCCATTTCCTCCAGGGGAACTGAACTCTGTAGTCTGGAGAGGAGCTGTAATTCTGGGGGAATCCCCAGGTCCCACCTGTCCTAAGAAGCCTCCACCACCAAATCTCCAGGAGTTTCCCAACCTGGAACTGGCAACAGTCATTCTCCTAGATCGACACAGTTGGCTACACAGCTATTCATCTTAGACGCCTGCAACTCTTTGCTCTTCTTTTGGTCTTCCTCCTGCTTCAGCCCAGCCTTCTCCCACCTGCTTCTGCAACTCTTTGCTCTTCTTTTGGTCTTCCTCCTGCTTCAGCCCAGCCTTCTCCCACCTGCTTTCCAGGTAGGGATGCCAGCCTCCAGGTGGGATCTGGGGATCCCTCAGAATTACAGCTCCTCTCCAGACTACAGAGAGAAAACGGTGGCTTTGGAGGGTGGGCTCAATCCAAAATAGTCCAGTGGAGCCTGAGCAGTGGGTGATGTCAGGGTGTGTGGCATATGCAAAATAAGTTATGCTAATGAATTATGCTAATGAGTTCCTGCACCTCTTTTTCTACAAAATGACCCATGGCCATGGATATACATTACATTGGTTCAGGGGGAAAGCCTGGGAGGCGGGCGGAGGCTGCAGGCCCATGCCTAGAAATAATTTTCCTTGGGGAACGGTAGGCACGGGCCTGATCAAAAGTCCATACAGTGGCCAGGAAGATTTTTTTAAACGTATAAATGGGGCCTCAGGAAGACAGCCTGAGTTTCCTTACCTCCCTTAGTGTGGGACTTCCGACAGGCCTGCCACAAGGAGCATCTGTTGCGTGTCTCCTGTCCTCATTACGGGCCCCTCCTAAATTCGGGTTTCAATGTCATTTCAAAGCTGCTTTGAGCTGCGCGATCCAAGGAAAAGCCTCCTCGTAAACAACTCCTCATCAGAAAGCGAATGTTTGTGCATTTATGTGAAAATCACATGCTGCAGGGGCGTGGAGGTGAAAACACATGTTTTCTCAGAAGATTCAGCGTTACGAACACTTCAGATCAGGAGAGCTTAATGTGAGGCGTCGTTTTTGCCCTTTGTGGAAGCCCTGTCCATAAACTGGGGCGTTCTGGAGTTCAGGGAACTTGGATTCTGTGGTCGAACTGAACTATGAAGTATAGGTTCTTTCAGGGCTCTTTTTGTAGAAAAAGCCCAGCACGAACTCATTAGCATAATAGGCCACACCCAACAGCAGGAACTCATTACCATATTGGGCCACACCCCTGACAGCACAGCTCATTAGCACATTAGGCCGCACCCCCCTGTTACCAGAAGTGTGGTTATCCAGCCACACCCACCTTTTGCTTCTTATTCTGTTTACCTTGTTTGTTGTCAAAACCCAGGGCCTTTTTTTGTGGCAGGAACTCCTTTGCATGTTAGGCCACACACCCCTAATGTAGCCAATCCTAATGAGTTTCTGCTGTTGGGTGTGGCCTGTTATGCTAATGAGTTCCTGCTGGGCGTGGCCAACTCGGGAGCCAGCCGGAACTCCGTTCCTGTGCGTTCCTGCCCAAAAATAGCCCTGGGTTCTTTACTTAGGGTTGCCAGCCTCCAGGTGGCACATGGAGGTCTCCCACTATTACGACTAATCTCCAGACTACAGGGATGAACACTTGAAGCTGCCTTTATTCTGAATCAGACCCCTTTATCAAAGTCAGTCCTGTCTACTCAGACCGGCAGCGGCTCTCCAGGGTCTCAGGCAGGGATCTTTCACATCACCTCCTGCCTGGTCCTTTTCAATTAGACATGCCGGGGATTGAACCTGGGACCTTCTGCATGCCAAGCAGATGCTCTGCCACTGAGCCAAGGCCCCTAACATCAGTTCCCCCAGAAGAAAATGGCTGCTTTGGAAGGTGGACTCTATGGCATTGTGCCCTGCTGAGGTCCCTCCCCTTCCCAAACCCCGCCTTCCCCAGGCTCCACCCCCAAATATCCAGGTATTTCCCAAACCAGAGCTGGTAATCCTATTCTTTACTAACATCTTGGCCACCAAGGAAGAAGGTGACCTTCGCCCCAGTCCTCCCCCCCGGCTCTGTAATGTAGCAAACAGCTAAAGATATTTCCTCAATGGCTTTTGATGGTCGCTGGCTACTAACTCGAGGATGCCCCCTGCCACTGCTTGGGTGGCAGCCGGAAAGGAGCCTTTTTTTTGGATCTGGACCGTCGCCAGCAGAAGAGACAGAAGTCTGAGAAGTTTTGCAACGGCGCTGGAAGGCTGGAGCATGCTGTTTGTTTTTCGGGGGGACTGCGGTTGCTTTGTAGGGTTGCATCATGTGTTTGAGTTGCGCTGAGCGTCTGAGACTTGCACTTGTGCTCATCTGCTCCCTTTGCTCAGCCCGGGTGTATTTGTAAATAAACAGATGTCACAAAAATACCATCCGTCTCTCCTCCTCTCTCCTTTCAAGGAGACTAAACCACCGCTTGGGGGAAATGAGGAGCCATTAAATGATATACAGAACCTGCTGTTAGCTCACTGGTTTGGGCTTTTCAAGGAGAACTTGCCACTGGGACATGTAAGACAGGGCAAAGAGGGTTGCCGAAGACACCCTGATTTCCAAGGCTAGCCCCACCCTTGGCCCGGGTTGGCGGATATTGCTTAGAGAGCAGAAGAACCACAAGCCATCATGTCAGAAACTATGACAAGGAAGAGGAGAAGAGATTGGATTTATACCCCGCCAGGGGTCATTTCGTAGAAAAATAGGTGCAGGAACATTAGCATAACTCATTAGCATAACTTATTTGCATATGCCACACCCCCTGACATCACTGGAAGTGTGTCAGAAGGCAACACCCACCGCTCAGGCTCCACTGGACTCTTTTGGATTGCTAGCTATTGGGGGGGGGGGACGTACAGATCTGTCCTTGCAGAGGAGGGAGAGCTTGTACCTGAATAAAACTTGGTTTTAAAGGTGCCACTGGACTTTTTTGGACCGAGGGACCGGGGAGGGGGGGTTCTGCAACTTACCTGGCTGCTTCTTGCTCTAACTGAGGGCTGCTGGGAGCAGGGGGTGGGGCTTGTTGCATGTGCCTGCCCCCTGGGCTCTTTACTGCTGGAGCTCTGCTCCTGTGCACTCCTGCAGGGAATGACCCCTGTAACCCACCCTTCACTACCCAAAGGAGTCTCAGAGCTGCTTACAAACTCCTTCCCCTTCCCCACAACAGACACCCTGTGAGGTAGGTGGGGCTGAGAGAGCTCTGACAGAAATTGCTCTTTTTCAAGAACAGCTGTGCCAGAACTATGGCTTTCCCAAGGTCACCCAGCAGGTGCAAGTGGAGGAGCGGGGAATCAAACCCAGTTTAGAGTCCACGCACTTAACCACTACACCAAACTGGAATGTATATGCATACAATAAAATTCTAATGTACGACAGTAGGGACCAGGGGAGAGGGGAGAGGGAGTCGCTGTAAGTAACAGGGATGTTGTCCAACCACCACAGTTGTACCAGTCTTGCCACCAAAAGAAAATGATGTAACGTTTCCGCTGATCCGTACACTCTGTAACTGGCGCGTGGGCGAGGGGGGGGTGCTTTTGGATGTAACAGCTTGTTTTGCTGTGGCATTTGCTACTCTGTGAGATAAAAGATAGAGGGATCTTAACCTCCTTTGCTTCTGGCCACTCTATTCTGAGCTGACCTGGAGGGCCGAGGCTAGCCCGATCTCATCAGATCTCAGAAGCTAAGCAGGGTCAGCAGTGGTTCATACTCAGATGGGAGACCACCAAAGAAAGCCCAGGGCTGCTATGCAGAGGCAGGCAACAGCAAACGTCTTTGCCTGTGAAAGCGTCTCCTTCGCATGTGAAAGCCTCCACTTTGAATAAAACTTTGTTGGTCTTAAAGACGCCGCTGGACTCAAACGTTGCGCTGCGGCTTCAGACCGACATGGCGGCTACCGGAATTGTTCTGCTGCAGAGCAACCCAACGACCCTCTGAAACGATACTGTTGGAGGCCTGTGTGGATTCTAGGCAGCCTTGGCAAAGGCAGGGTTTCCTCAGCAGCCTCAGTTCCCAGGCTTCCTATCAGCATCTCGGTTGGCTCTCCAAACCTAGTCCTCAAAAGGGCGAGGGAGACCGAGGCACATTCCGGCATTATCACACTTCCCCCTTCCCTCCCTTCCTCCCACCCATGCCAGGGGAGCTGAGCAATGCGAAACCTCCCAGAAGCCAGTGGGAATGGCTCCCAGAGAGAATCTGACCCGTTTCGGAAGCTTATCGTCCAGCACCTGCTCTCCCAGTGAAAGAGGGAGCGGGGGAAAGGAAGTTGAGTCCCCCCCCCCAGGTTTTTTGGCATGGAAACTAGGCTTGAAGACAGGGAGAAGCGGGAGTGCAGAAAGATCAGACCACGGGTGCTTTGAGGCCAGCATCCTGTTTCCAAGCAGCCAGCCGGATGACTCTGGGAACCCAGCAAGCCGGGCAGAAAATGTCACCCTTGTCTCCATCACGACCACAAGGCGTATGGGCTCCGGGATAGCAGAAACCTTTCTGCCAAGCAGAGTCCTTCTCATCAGCCTCAGGCAAAGGACAGGGGGCTGAGTTCTCAGTGTGATGGCTGTGAATGAACACTTTGATTGCCTTCCCTTCCCACACTGAAAATTGGCCAGTAATATTTATAATACTTAAGAGTCTCCCAATACCTGTAATATGTAATAACTGAAAATCTCCAGCAGGGGTAAATAATCTTTACAAATGTTCGCGAAGGATTTTTTCCCCTTCCCTTTAAAAAAATTGGCTCATTTTTCCTCCATTTGCTGTGGAACTCAGTTATGAGCAATAATATTTTCCTCCAAAATTCGTAGGATTCTGAGAAGGATCAAACACTACGCTTCCAGTAAAACGCGACTCCCTCGCTCCCTGCCAATCGGCTCAAATTAGTGGAAACAGAAAAGACTTCCTCCAGATGCTCAGACCGGGGGCTCGGGAGGAAAGCCCATATGGAAAACTGAACAAAACAAAATTAAAAGCTCAATTAAAAAAGAATTAATCAGAATGTAATTTGTTGCTAGAAAATGCCTTGGCGGAGGGGGGCTCACCTGTCTGTGGCAGAACCCCCCTGTTCTGCAGGGGAACAGATCTGAATGCCCCACATTTCAGAGAATATGCAAAGCTAAGAAGAAGAAGAAGAGGAGGAGGAGGAGGAGGAGGAGGAGATTGGATTTTTACCCTACCCTTCACTACCTGAAGGGGTCTCAGAGTGACTTACAATCTCCTTTCCCCTCCCCTCCCCACAACAGACACCCTGGGAGGTAGGTGGGTTTGAGTGAGGTCTTTCGAGGACTGCTCTTGAGAGAACAGCTTTGAGAGAGCCATGACTGACCCAAGGTCATGCCAGCAGCTGCATGTGGCATTGTGGGGACTCAAACCCGGTTCTTCCAGATAAGAGTCTGCACTTCTAACCACTACACCAAACTGGATCTCTGGAAATGTCCCCCCCCCAACAATTAGTTACTCTTTCCTTGACTAAATCTAAATTCAGAGTGCAGAGCTGAAGAAAACAGCATGGCATGGAAGTTTAAACAGGGGCTGCGGTCACACGGAGCATTAGCCATGCTACAGAGATGGAAGATAGGCGGATTTTCCGGGCGCGATCACACCACAACTTCTAGGAAGTGTAGAGCTCCCGTGGCTCACCCGAGGCTTCCCGCCGAAGATGCGGCTTAAAAAACTAGTACCTCTGAGCAGGGGTCATTTGGGGGGGGACGCGGGGGGACGCCATCCCCCCGGGTGAGGTGCGGGAGGGCGGGGCCTGGAGCTCCCTGCTGGTGCCCGCTGGAGGTCGCCACCGGCTGTGGGGAGGACACACTTCCGGTGATGTCAGGGGGTGTGGCATATGCTAATGAGTTATGCTAATGAGTCCCCCTAGCTCTTTTTCTACGAAATGACCCCTGGATAGAAGGATCTATAATTAAAGACCTGACCATCCCTTTCAGAAAACCTAAGGTAGCAGGCCTAAGTTGGGTTGCCAGCCTCCAGGTGGGGCCTGGAGATCTCCCACTTTTACAACTGATCCTCAGCTGACAGAGATTGGGACCCCTGGATAAAATGGCCGCTTTGAAGGGTGGAGTCTATGGCATTGTACCATGATGAGATCCCTCCCCTCCCCAAGCCCCGCCCTCTCCCAGATCCACCCCCAAAGTCTCCAGGTATTTTCCAACCCAGACCTGGCAACCCTACGCCTAAGGCCTGAGATGCATGGGATTGTAAAGAAGCCACTGTCTGTGTGGAGGGGGATAATTGAGAATTTCTCTTCTCTGCTGTTTTCACCCCGCCACCCCGCCCAGTCCATGTTTCAGTTTTGCTTGCGAGTGATGTATCATTTGTATCATTTGGTGGGGAGGGTGTTTCCCCAGGCTGTCGTTTCCCCAATAAAATGTACACACTGTCTAATGACTTACTTTTATTAGCTGCCATTCATATCCCCCCAAGCCCCGCCCAATGGTTTGTCTCAGCTGTGGTGTTTCGATAACTGTTCCTTTAATCGGGACTAGTGTTTGTAGGGGTGTGTTGCTGGCAACCACAATCAAGTTCATTCATGCGATCGTATCCCCCATTACGCCGTATAGGTGTGAAAGTTGGACAGTGAAGAAAGCTGACAGGAAGAAAGTGGATGTGTTTGAAATGTGGCCTTGGAGGAGAGTTTTACAGATACTGGGGACCGCTCAAAAGACAAATCACTGGGTTCTGGATCAAAACAAGCCTGACTTCTCCCAGAAGCTAAAATTACTAAACTGAGGCTATCGTACTTTGTTCGTACGTATCGTACACAGTTTGGTGTCGTGGTTCAGTGCGCAGACTCTAATCTGGGAGAACCGGGTTTGATTCCCCACTCCTCCACTTGCACCTGCTGATGTGACCTTGGGTCAGTCAGAAGCTCTGGCACAGCTTTCCTTGAAAAAGAGCAGTTTGTGTCAGAGTTCTCTCAGCCCCACCCACCTCACAGGGTGCCTGTTGTTGGGGGGGGGAAGGGAAAGGAGTTTGTAAGCCGCTCTGAGACTCCAAGTGAAGGGCGGGGTATAAATCCAATCTCTTCTTCTTCTTCTTCTTCATATTATGAGAAGATAGAAGTCACTGGCAAAGAGGTCATTTCGGGGGGATCGTGGGGGATTGCAGTTCCCCCGGGTGAGGTACGGGGGGTGGGGCACATGACGAAGCCCCGCCCCTGCGTCCGGCCACCCCGCTTCCGGCCCTCATTCAGCCAGGAGGAGGCAGGAGAAGAGGGAGGGTAAG
The DNA here is from genome assembly GCF_001447785.1 of Gekko japonicus. Taxonomy (NCBI): domain Eukaryota; kingdom Metazoa; phylum Chordata; class Lepidosauria; order Squamata; family Gekkonidae; genus Gekko; species Gekko japonicus. The sequence continues at coordinate 382,503 of NW_015161408.1, forward strand.
TTGCTTCCTCCCTGCCTCTCCCCACCCCTGCCTGCCTGGGGCCAGGGAGGGCCTTCGCGGGGCTTCCTTGCACTCCCGCCGGCCTTGCAGGTCCACAGCCGGGCCCCTCATGGGCGGCCGGGACCGTTGGGGGCAGGGGTGGTGGTGGCCTTATGACACATTTCCGGTGATGTCGGGGTGTGGCCTTATGACACACTTCCGGTGATGTCAGGGGGTGTGGCCTCATAGGGCTCAGCACCTGACCTCTTTGGAGATACCTCCTGCTCCAGTGAGGTGAAGGAAGACCAGGACTGGCTCTTTGGGCAAGAGATACTTTGGGGGAGAAGGTCATGGGCACCAGGAAACACACTGGTGGGTGCTGAGTTGGGGACTACATAGGGATTGGTACTCTGAGATGGGAAGTTCCTGAAGATCTGGGGGTGGAGAATGGCGAGGGTACAGTTTGGGAAAAGGATGGACTTCAGCAGGGTATAATAGCATAGGGTCCATCCTGCAAAGTAGCCATTTTCTCCAGGGGGACTGGCCTCTGTAGTCTGGAGATAAGTTGTAATTCCAGGAGATATCCAGGCCCCACCTGGCTGTTGGCAACCCTTGGACTACTTCTGCAAGGGACCTCTTTACTGTCACCAAACGGCAACTTTTAGAATTCTTTAGGAAGATACCATGATGCTGTAACTGATATAACTACTGTAGCTTTGTAAGGAATCCGATACCCTCGATGCAGAGTAGAAAGGGTGCTGAGAATTCTCTATTAGACATGTACCCCCTCTCAAAACTGCAGTGTTATGTCCATGGAATAGATGAACCAATATCTCGTCCTGACTTGGAATGGGGTGTGGGATTCTTCTCAATTATTTGTTGAAAATGACGTTCATTTCTTCCAAGCCATGCTTTAATTGATGAACATCTGCAGCAAAGCCCAGGTTTTTATAATCCACTAAACACACACACACACACAAATGGAGATTTACTGATACGATAGATGGATGGCTTAGATGGTTTCATTTTCCCAAATGGATAATCGAACACTTTCTTGAAAGAAACCCTGGATAGAGGGAAGGTGTTTTTTTTAAAAAAATATTCCTATACTGCTTAGCTGAACTGTAATGAGTGACTTTAAGCCTCTAGAAAGAAGGATTTTCTCGCTTTCCGGTAAACGTCAGTTGCCATGGAGAAAGGCCCTGGAACAAGCCAAATTCGAAACATTGGAAACCGCAGCTGGATTGACTGTAGCTATATCAAACAGTTAATTAGAAGTGCTTCTCCATGTGTTTCCCATTCCCTGGAAGGGTTTGAATCAATTGCCCCGTGATTTATCACCTGTTTTCTGTGCTAACGTTTCAGCTCAGCTTTGGTGCACGTGTTGGAAAAGGGATTTGGCGTTGTGCGGCATAAGTAGGAGAGGTAAGAGAGAAAGGATTAATTTTTTTCCCCCTCTTCAAACGATCAAATTACCAGCTCCCCTTCAGACAAAGATTAATCTGTCCATGGAACGATGTGCTGATGACAGAACATCTTTGGATACGTTTGAGGTTCCACGGAAGACTCAGTCACTGTATAGGGCAGAGTGAAATCCCATGCTTTGCTTGGGTATTGACATCGTACGGGAACACGGAGAAGTGGACGACTGTAAGATGACAATTTCAGATGGCAATACGGATCTTAAAGGCTGATTCATTTCACATCGAGCCTGAGATGTGTGTGGGGTTTGGACCAAGGGTGAGGCATCCAACTTTCCACCAAAATCTCATCAGTGTCTCGATGTGTGAGGTAGTCGACTTGTCCCGTAAGCTGCAGACACCTCGTTCTAAAGGGCAGTGGCAGTGGGGATAATGCTGTGACATGGCTCAGAGCTAGAAAGCATTTGGAGAGCATGAGGAGCTGCCAGGTTTAGAGCTAGGTGAACATTTTTCCAGAATAGGAAATCAGAATGAAGCTCTAGGAAAAAAAGACAGAACCCGACTCCATAGGGGTCCCATTCCCCTGGTGGGGGCGGGGATCTCCTGCCCAGAGTTAGTGTGAGCAAAGTCACAGTTCTTAAGCTTCCGGCTCACAACTTTGGCTCAGGAAGGATGGCTCCAGGGCAAACTAATTTATGCAGTATCCAAATCGCTTGCTCACAACTTTAATGCCAGTAGCTCACAAAGTTGAATTTTTGCTCACAAGACTCCACAGCTTAGAGGGAGCATTGCTGCTCCCTGCTCCTGTTGCCCACCAGGGAGAATTTTTTTTAAAAAAAAACCCATAGTGTCATGTATGGCGCCACATTACTTCTGGTAAAAAATTGGAAGTGACAGAGGTAGCTCTAGGAACCAGTGGAAACTGTATGACAAAACCATAGAGTTTCTGTCAATTCCAAGAACTGTCACTTCCAGTTGTTGTTTTTTTACTGGAAGGAATGTGGTGCAGAACTGGTGGCATGTCCTTTCATTCTGTATCCCCACTCACAGTCTCGCCTCTGGGTGCCAGAAACTACCTTGCAACCAGTGCTCCCTCTAAACTGTGGATGTTTGAATGGTGCAGAATAGGAGCAGGATGCTTTCTTGAGACTGAGCATCATAGCAAAAGAGGCAACCAGGCGGCCATGTTTCCAATACTGTTTTTTCTCTTCTTAGTAGGTCTCCTGTTTACTTGCCCAGGGCAGGGGATTACTAGCCCCCCAGCCCCAATTTCCCACCCCTGAGGAATTGTGGAGCACAGGCAAAAAATGACTGCATGTACTAATGCTCTATGAATTTTCCCTGGTTCTATGGTAAAGACCATAGAGACTAGGATCTAGAGCATAACCCAGACGTGACATCATGTTCTTCCCAACCTCCATCCTCCCCAGGCACTGCCCAGCAAATCTCCTGGCAGTTGTGGAAGTAGTGTTGGAAGCCCTGATTCTCATCAAAGTTAAATGGACTTACTGGCTGATGTTGGGTGTGCCGATTATAAAGTAACACAGACAGGAAATATTGGTTTGGTTCTGTGATGCAGATTAACATTAGATGAGTTCGTTCCATCTCATTAAAATAATTAATTCAGTTTTTCCATGTATTCCTAGAAGAGCTACTGGGGGAAGAGACCTGAAGGAGGCAAGAAAGGCCTTAGATTACAAAGGTCTGTGTGTTCAGGAGGGTTCTTGCTGATTCTTGCTGGAATGCTTGGGGTTTCTAGTTTCCTGGGCATATCGGCACAATTCACTGCATCAGAAAATAAAGTAACTTTTTCCCCACCATAGAGAACAATGGAGGGGATGGGGGCAACCTGTTTGGGGGCGCGTAGAATTGGACCCCCTTGTTCGATGTTCCTGAAACACGGTAGGTATCTTGGGGAGAGGCTCCAGCAAAGAGAGAGAGAGAGAGAGCGAGAGAGCGCACTGCATGACTTGGTGGGCAGGAACAGAGAGAAAGGAAGCTGTAGTCTCTGCAACTCCAGACAAGAGAAAGAACTGGACTTAATAAACCAGGCTCCTATTAGCAACAATCCTGCCTCCTTATTTTGATTAAGGACACAACATCAACCTGCCCATTAAAAAAATGCAATTTCATGCATTTTAGGAAGTACACCCAAACCTGTATAAAATACCATGGTGGTGGAAAGTGATGTCAAATTGCAATTGACTTATGGTTACCCCATAGCGTTTCTGAGGCAAGAGACTAACAGAGGTGGTTTGCCGTGGCCTGCCTCTGTGTAGCCACCCTGGACTTCCTTGCTGGTCTCCCATCCAAGCCCTAACCAGGGCTGACCCTGCTCAGCTCCTGAGACCTGATGAGATCGGGCTAGCCTGGGCTGTCCAAGTCAGCTCATAAAATGCCATGCACAAAGTTTTATTCCTTAAGATACTGCGGGGCCTTTTGGCCGTGGCAGATTACCAGAGCTATCCTTCTGTAATTTGGCGTACATGTTGTTGGACAGCAGCCTGCCAAACCGCTATGTGCTCGTAATGTCCCTCATTTGGAGGATGAAAAGGACCTAAATGAACCGGACTACTTCTCCAAGCAATCTGGACAGGATCAAGTTTTCTTTCCAGCTCTCCCTGCTTCACACCATGGCTCATTGTTTACAGCAATTCAAATGAGAATACATCTCTGCCATTGGTATTTGAAATGTAATGGCTTCGGGAAATAGCAACTGGGACTCAGGTTACACAAACAACTGCCTGGTAGGGCAGGGAGCAAGGAATGCTGTGCCACACCTACCAGTGGAAACTCATGGAAGTTATTTGATAGGTGCCCTCATAGGATGCATACACGTTTCAGACTTAGGGCCTGTCTCTGCCAAAGACTTGCATCGTTTCAACAGTCATGCCCTCTTCCCTAGGAACTCTGGGAACTGTAGTTCGTTAAGGCAGGGGTCCCCCACCTTGTTGATCCTGTGGGGATTACTGGATGTTTTTTAAATCAAGAGGCAATGGGGGCCATCACAAAATGGACAGCACAGGGACAAGGGAAATCAGAAATTGTTGGAAGGCTCCAAGCTACGTGTCCTTCTGAATGGATGATCCAGACAGACCCGAAGGCAATGCCACCTGACCTCTTTGGAGATACCTCCTGCTCCAGTGAGGTGAAGGAAGACCAGGACTGGCTCTATGGGCAAGAGATACTTTGGGGGAGAAGGTCATGGGCACCAGGAAACACACTGGTGGGTTGGGGACTACATAGGGATTGGTACTCTGAGATGGGATGTTCCTGAAGATCTGGGCGTGGAGAATGGCGAGGGTACAGTTTGGGCAAAGGATGCTTCAGCAGCAGGGTATAATAGCATAGGCTCCATCCTGCAAAGTAGCCATTTTCTCCAGGGGGACTGGCCTCTGTAGTCTGGAGATAAGTTGTAATTCCAGGAGATATCCAGGCCCCACCTGGCTGTTGGCAACCCTCAGACTACTTCTGCAAGGGAGCTCTTTACTGTCACCAAACGGCAACTTTTAGAATTCTTTAGGAAGATACCATGATGCTGTAACTGATATAACTACTGTAGCTTTGTAAGGAATCCGATACCCTCGATGCAGAGTAGAAAGGGTGCTGAGAATTCTCTATTAGACATGTACCCCCTCTCAAAACTGCAGTGTTATGTCCATGGAATAGATGAACCAATATCTCGTCCTGACTTGGAATGGGGTGTGGGATTCTTCTCAATTATTTGTTGAAAATGACGTTCATTTCTTCCAAGCCATGCTTTAATTGATGAACATCTGCAGCAAAGCCCAGGTTTTTATAATCCACTAAACACACACACACACACAAATGGAGATTTACTGATACGATAGACGGATGGCTTAGATGGTTTCATTTTCCCAAATGGATAATCGAACACTTTCTTGAAAGAAACCCTGGATAGAGGGAAGGTGTTTTTTTTAAAAAAATATTCCTATACTGCTTAGCTGAACTGTAATGAGTGACTTTAAGCCTCTA
>NW_015161408.1:387931-388099 GCF_001447785.1 Gekko japonicus
CGCTTTCCGGTAAACGTCAGTTGCCAGGGAGAAAGGCCCTGGAACAAGCCAAATTCGAAACATTGGAAACCGCAGCTGGATTGACTGTAGCTATATCAAACAGTTAATTAGAAGTGCTTCTCCATGTGTTTCCCATTCCCTGGAAGGGTTTGAATCAATTGCCCCGTG
>NW_015161408.1:391324-404362 GCF_001447785.1 Gekko japonicus
GAGATGCGTCCTGGTCTTGTGTCTTACAGATAATCTTACAAATAGTCCTTTGCATTTATATCATGCTTTCAACTTTAAAAGGATCATAATGCTGATTGTGTGAACTTAGGCAAATCATGAGAGGTAGAGCAGGAAGGGTTGCATCAGTGCTTAGTTCTTGTGGCCCTTTCTTACACGTCCAGGGAAATGCTGATCGCCACTTTGGGGCCAGGAAGCAATTTTTCTCCAGGCCAGTTTGGCCCCCAGTGATCCTGGAGGTTTTTAAAATCATATTCTGGAAGGAAGCAATTTTTCTCCAGGCCAGTTTGGCCCACAGTGATCCTGGAGGGTTTTTTTTTTATCATATTCTGGGCATGGAACAGGGGTCACTGGGGTGTGTGACAGGTATTGGTGAATTTCCTGCATTGTGCAGGGGGTTGGACTAGATGACCCTGGAGGTCCCTTCCCACTCTATGAGTCTATGATTCTATAATTCACCCAGGCTGGCTGTGGGCACGCCAGCACCTCTGTCAGGCACAAGCGCCTGGGATCCTCCCCCTCCCCTTTTCCTTCACCCGACTTGGAGGCGAAGGGAAGGGAGAGGGGGAAAAGAATGGATCCCAGGTCCTTCTGCCTGTCAGAGGGGCTGGTGCACACTTCCGGTGATGTCAGGGGGTGTGGCATATGCTAATAAGCTATGCTAATGAGCTCCTGCAGCTCTTTTTCTACTAAATGACCCCTGAATACAGCAGACACCAATGCGTAATTGTGGGTAGAAGAGGGATTGGGCACTGATCGTCTGCGCAAGAATCAGGGTATCCACGTTTCCGTCTGTGAAACGTTGGCGAGTTTGAGCTGCTCCCAAGTCATCTGCGCTGGCAGTTGTTCAGACCAAGGCTTCTGTTGGGCCTGCACCTCATAAGTTGTGATGCATGCCAGTATAGGCGAAATCTGCAGGGGAAGCCTTTTATCCCACAACAGGAAACACACACAAAGCATAATTAAAACGGAATTGTGTGGACTTATGCTACATCCCACATAAATAAATGGAAACTTGTTTTCCCCTTTTTGGTTGTTGCTATAATGCGCTTGAAGCGGATGAAGGAGAGATCTGCTCATTCTCTTGTCTGTCTTGAATGCTTGGTTGGTCCTTGGTGAGGCAGGAATCGCTTTCATTAGTCTAGGCCTCCCAACTGGAAGACATTGTTTACATTTGGTAAAAGGGGTCATTACAGCTCATTTAATTGCCAGCCTTAAGCGGGTAAAGATTGTGCGTCATGCTGATGTGTACCCGACTTGGTGTGTTCTGTGCCTCCCAAGATGATTTCTCCCCTCTCTAGTGGATTCTCTGAGATCCGGTGCTATAAACATAGGATAACATTAGGACTGCCAAGTTATTCGCCCGCCCCATCAGCCCCTGCTCCTGTGTCCTTAGCAGCACCTTCATCCCCAGCAGGCAACCATACCTGGCTCTCTGCATCTGCTGACCAAGTTGATAACATCCCAAGCTAGGAAGGCTTTTCTTCAGGCTAGGGGGTAACACTACTTAATGCCAAAAAGAGGCAAAAGTAGGGTTGCCAGCCTCCAGGTAGTGGCTGGAGATCTCCTGGGGTTACAATGGCTCTCCAGACAACAGAGATCAGTTCACCCGGAGAAAATGGCTGCTTTGGAAGGTGGACTCTATGGCATCGTACCCCACTGAAGTCCTTCCCTTCCCCAAACCCCACCCCAGACTCTGCCCCCCCAAATCTCCAGGACAGGTATTTCCCAACCAAGAGCTGGCAACCCTAGGATGTCTACAGACAGCAGTTCCAGCATATATTCTGGTTTCCGAGGAGAAGGAAAATGGCTCAAGGGCCCCGGTCACACGGGCAGGAAAATGCGGGGGGGGGGAGCATGGCTGTTTGCCCCGGAGCAAAATAATGCGTGGTTGCGCGATCAGACATCCAATAGAGGTCCCGTAGAGGTCCCGTGGTTAGGGGGGAGGTGCCGATCACAGGACAATCCTGCGGCGCGGCAAAGAAGTGGCCCTCCCCCTCTGCCGCCCGGTGCAGAGAGTTCCTCTCGAGCAGGGTGAGCCAGGAGTGCGTGTGGGGGGAGATACGGGAAAGAGGAGGGGGCTGTGTTGTTTGTTTTTAAACGAAGTGTGCGCATGTGCCGTTGGGTACTTGTGCGCATCCCGTGGAGACTGGAAAAAAACCCTTTTAGCGACGGGACATGGGTGGGCGTCGGATGCCACGACCTACCAGCAGAAACGCGATCAGGCGCCCGCTCTTGCCCTGCGGTTTCCGGAAACTAGTACCTCGGAGGTACTAGTTTTTTACCCCGCATCTTTGGCGGGAAGCCTCGGGTTCGCCACGGGAGCTCCACGCTTCCCAGATGTGGCACTGTGTTCGCGCCCGGAAAATCCGCCTATCTTCCATCTCTGTAGCGTGGCTAATGCTCCGTGTGACCACAGCCAAGAATACATTGTCCAGCCTGTTTTCATTTGATTTTTTTCAGCCTTTGAAAGGCAGCAGATTTCTCATGTGCAGAAAGCTAGCATTTCAGGGAGGAGGGTTCCAAGCTGTCCTTCTGTCTGACTTAATGGCTTGTAATGCACAGGGAGTTCGTCCTTAATGGGGGGGGGCACTTGAACGTGTAACATCCTCACTGCAAAGCCAGTAAGTAACCACAGAAATCTCATGTGAGTCCCACTCATCATGTATTTCTGCTCTGATCTGCCTCCCGGATTTCTTACGAGCAGTTACACAGAAGCTGTGCTTTACCCAGGGGCAAGTGATGCTCTGTCTTCTTGGTGCTTGGAGGGGTCAACAGTGGGAGGGCTTCTAATGTCCTGGCCCCACTGCTGGACCTCCTGATGGCACTGGTATTTCTGGCCACTGTGTGACACAGAGTGTTGGACTGGATGGGCCTTTGGCCTGATCCAACATTGGCGTCTCTTATGTTCTTATGTTCTTACCCCAGAGGAGGAAGCTGGTCACAGCAGCATGAATTTCCCAAGTCTTGCTGGTTTCTAAGAAAAGCATAAGAGTTTTTAATGTGTGACCCAAGCCAGAGCTCAGTCCCCTGAAACCTTGGCAAGAGATGTTCAGAGGTGGCTTGCCATTGCCTGGCCCTCTGCGGCGACCAGGTATTCCTTGGTGGTCTCCCATCCAAATACTGACACGAGCTAACACTGCTGAGCTTCCAAGATCTGATGAGATGAGATCAGGCCAGCCTGGGATATCCAGGCCAGGGCCCCCACAGCTTCTGCCTACATCAAATATGGAATTGGGAGACTCGATTTATGCACGATAGGTTTGTGTTATAATCCACGGTAAGACTCTGTTGCAGCACAAATAAACAGGAGTCTTGGGGCACCTTCAAGACTTAATTTTTCTAATTCCAGCACTCCCTAGATGCCACTGCCCTGGACAAGAAAATCCAGGAAGTATTCCAGCATCTCCCTGGATCCAACCTGAGTTTCCAAGTTCCAATGTAAGTGCCTCCTGAGCAATCTGTTGAGCCCCCCTCTGACTGTAAAAAAAAAAAGTTACCTGCCCAAGGAGCAAACAAATCCAGATGTTAAGATTTGGTTACTGAAACTCTGCAAATTTGCTGTAATGGGGGGGAAAGCAATGATTCAGGGAATCTAGAGTTCGGAGGAACACCTCCCAGGAGAAGTAACATCCTTTTTATCAATTTTCAGCAAGCTCTTGGACAAGTATATGGATTTGAGAATGTGACTACAGGTGCAGAAAAGATCTCGAGTTGTCAGAAATACAAAATACTTATAATTTGCAAGTGTACATGAATGTTGGCTTGCGATCTGTGCTGTCACGATGATGCAACAGTATTCATCCAAACATATCCTACCGATCACATCCCTTGGCTTTTATAATTATCAGGCTAATTGCTACGTGAAAGGGTATGGTGCAGGCTGAAGTAATGGGCTTCCTAGCTGGGATTTGTTCTGGCCTCATTCCATAAAGCACCTCTGCAGTCCTGGGGTGTTTTTTTTTTTGCAGCTTTGGAGTTTATTAAAAAGGCTGTGCAGGTTTGGAGTTTTATTAATTTTTAATAGGGTATTATGCGCACCCCCCCGCCCTCTTTTGGCTATTTGTTTCAGCAATCTCTCCCGAGGGACATCTCTGTTTGAGTGCTTGGAGGCTGGACAGAATGACATCAGATAAAAACTCAGAGGAGATGTGTGTGTTTTTTAAAGTAAAGGATAGGCTTATTCTTAACAACATTTGCTGGCAAAATGTATCGAGTGAAATGAAACACGCCATACAGTACCAATCAGCAAGGCTGTCAGAAAGGGAGAAAATGCAAACCATTTCCTTCTCCACCCTCAAGTGTGTAAAAATACCAGAATGCCCCAAACACAAATGCACATAGACCCACTTCTGCAGTTACTTACAGTGTAGCCCTAAAGAGAGTCATACCATTCTAAGCATAGTTATGACCCGGACTTCAAGAGATTTAGGAGGGCGGTTAGGATTGCACTGTAAAGCTCCCAGAGGCATGTGCACATTTTTTTCACACACACACACGAAAGTTTCATTAAATTTGTGACTGATGTTATTTGTTTGAAGTAGTCGATTTGGTTCTGTTTCCATTGGTTTCAGTGAGAAGCAGATCGCCAGCCGTACACATGAATACATGAATCTGCCTTATGCTAAATCAGACCTCTGCAGTCCTGTCAAAGTCAGTATCTGCATCAAAGTCAGTATTGTCTACTCAGACTGGTGGCAGCTCTCCAGGATCTCAGGCAGAGCCTAGTACCATCACCTACCTCCCCGGCCCTTTTAACCGGAGATGCTGGGGATTGAACCTGGGAACTTCTGCATGCAAAGCAGAGGCTCTACTGATGAGCCACAGCCCCTCTCAAAGGGGATGGAATTCTCAGGGAATATACCCCTCAACCAAGGGATCCCCTTTCCAAAATCACAGACAAGCAGACAAAAACATCCCTGTTTGATGGGCAACTAAAATTCTTGCTTGTAGAATAGACATAGGTAGATGTTTGGCAATCCAAGGCAGTCCTTTTCTTGTGCTGATATGTGCTGGTACTCTGTACCACCAGTGCCTCTTTTGGCCACCTGGGCTTGGGCCATGTGTGATGGGATACCAGCATATTTTTTTCTTACAAAAGTAAAGCGCTGATCCAAGAAAGCATGCAGTGTAAACAAATGATATTTATAAATACTAAAGGATACCCATACTTGTGACTATCTGCCTCCCCCTTCATGCTAAAATGGGAGTTGGGGGCAGTGTTCCCTCTAAGATGAGTTAGTGTGAGCTAGCTCTCAGTTTTTTAGCCTCCGGCTCACACATCTTTGTCTTAGCTCAGGAAGGAGAGCTCCAGAGCAAACTAGCTTGCTCACAACTTTAATGCCAGTAGCTCACAAAAGTAGAATTTTTGCTCACAAGACTCCACAGCTTAAGGGGAGCATTGGTTGGGGTGTGTGTGTCTATTTTTAACAAAAACAGAGTGGATGAATGGGGGGGGGGTTAAATCCTGCACCCTCCCTCCCCTTACCTCACTGCACTCAGTTGTTTTCATAGTTTTTCTAAAGGTTGCCTAACTCCCACCCCCTATTCCTGTCTGGGTTAACAGATGCTAGGGAGAAAGAATGTCTATATGGGAAACAGTGTAGTGGGAAAGGGTTAATCCCCTACAACCAGTATTGCGGGGCTGATTCCCTCTACATCCACACCCTGCATCCACTACAGCAGGTCTGATCCACCCCCTGTCCCTTGTGTCCAGTATTGCAGGTCCTATCCCCCCCCTCTCCCCCCCCCATGTCCCGCACCCTCGGGCGTCTGCCCCCCTTTCCCAACCAAAGCACGATTGTAAGGAAATGAAGACTGGTGAAAGATCTCAGATCCGTGTGTGTGTGTGTGTGTGTGTGTGTGTGTGTGTTACTGATTGAAGAATACACACTGCATAGGAAATACTGCTTTGCATCTAGTGGAGGCAATTGCAGAATTTGCTTCTTTCCTCTTCAGTCCGTACTGCTGCCAGCCTGTATGTCAGCATGTGCAAGCGAAACGTTTACATCTGTGGCTGGCACCTGGGAAAATAGAATAGGAAGAAAACAGGAGCCAATGCATGCATATAGAATCAACGCTAGAGAGCCACTAATGAGTGTGGTGTAAATTTGGAATGACAGTTGCACAATCCTCTTTAGTTGCAAAATCTGTGTGTAATTTTGCTGATTGGACAAGCTGTCTGTCATTTACATATCTTCTGGGTCACTCTCTCCTCACTCTCTTCTGCCCCAAAATGTCTTCAGGTTCAGACCAGGCATATGTCAGAGTAATAGCCAGATCTAACTTTTGCAGGATGGGGTTTGTAATGGGTGAAGTAGCCCCTAAGCTGATGGAACACTTCCATTGTAAAGCGTGGCCTGGGTGACCCCGTTTGACAGTTCTGCCAGTGTACATGGAGGCAGAGGAACAAAGAAGGCTTTCTTCACATGGATGTGCCCATTGTTCTCATGGAAGTTCCCCTGCCTCCCTCCTTTTTCTCTCTCCATCCAAGGCTCCCAAACACGTATAAACCTTGAGCTGGCATTCCTGGCCCCTTGTAAAACATGGTCTATTGCCATCTAACAAATAATATCACCATTATGTAAGCAACCATAAATCAGACCAGGGAATGAAAGTTTGATACAGAGAGCAGAACGTGATTTTTCAGTTCTTTCTCCCCTCATTCCTTTTTCTCACTTTTGGCACAGTCTTGCTGTTCCCAGCCCTTGGAGAGCTGAGAGCGATGTCCATTTTACTGATCCAGCACTATCACCACGAGTGTCCATTTGATACAGTGTGATACCCGTGTGGGAACTGGCCTTGCCACCTTCATTACAGCGAGGGGAGGGGAGGGGAGGGGAGGGGGCAGGGTTCCTTGTTGGAAATTGCACTGGGGACATATCCTGGCAAAAAGCAGACCGATGTGTAATGCAGTTAGAGGAAGAGGTTTGCACACAGACTGAAAAAGTCTGAATTTCCCTGTTTGAAGCAACAAGTAATGTGTGGAAATAGGTCAGATATCCAGATTGAGTTTCTGCTTCTTCCAGGGTGGGGAATTCCTTCCAGGCGTTGCTCTTCTGCGTATGTCGCTATGCTGGTTGTTTGGTTACCTATAGCTATGGCCAAGCAGAGCTTTTTAAAAACGATATGTTGATTTACGTGTGTGCGGATGTATAATTGGCTGCCTGCTAAAGCTGAGCTGATTTAGAAAAGTACACCAAATCAAGAGGAAGCAAACGTAGGGTCCGTTCTCTGGCCACAGTTAGCTTTGACAAGATTGCATACTATAGTCCTGGACTTAACTTTGCCTATATTTTAGGGTGTGATTCCCAAGGGTCAGCCAATGTCCTCAGCCTAACCCAACCTCACAGGGTTGTTGTAAGGTTAACAAGGAGGAGGAGAGGAGTACGTTGTAAGCTGCTTTGGGTCCCCATTGGAGAGAAATACGGGGTATGAATTACATAAATTAATAAATAAAGGCTGCGGTCACAGTGGAGGCTTGGCGCAATCTGGCGGCACCTAAAATCAGCACGGGAAGGGGTGACGAGGCAAAACACCCTGAAGTGGCTCCCCCGCACACTGGTCCTACATTGAAGCATCCACGTTACCGGTGTCTCAGCCACAGCGCACGGCCCTTGCTGGCAATGTGGGTCGCTCATGCTCATATGCACTTATGCGCACATCCCTACCGGGCAGAAAAACAACGACGACGACTTAGACGGAAGTGACGGTTCACACTTCCCATCTGGCATCCGTTCATGACAGGGGTGGTTCAGATGTTAGGAAAAGTGGGGTGGAAGCGCTGGCATACATAAAGACCAGACTTTCCGTGGTATTGGCAAACTCCACTCCCAAGATGGGCCAGATCCGGATGCCGACGATTGGGGCACAAAAGAAGAAGAAGAAGAAGAAGAAGAAGAAGAAGAAGAGGAGGAGGAGGAGGAGGAGGAGATTGGATTTATACCCCCACTTCACTACCCAAAGGAGTCTCAGAGCGGCTTACAAACTACATTCCCTTCCCCTCCCCACGACAGACACCCTGTGATGTAAATGGGGCTGAGAGAGCTCTTTCAGGAACTGCCCTTTCTAGTACAGCTCTTGTCAGACTACGGTTTGCCCAAGGTCATCCAGCAAGTGCAAGTGGAGGAGTGGGGAATCAAACCCGGTTCTCCCAGATTAGAGTCCGCGCACTTAACCACTACACCAAAGGCAGATGTTGTTGTCTGATCATGCTCTTTAAATCCACAATGGTAACGCAACTATATTGGTGCAAAAGGCTTGTGCGGCTGCAGCCGAAATGATGCACACAGTCGCGGTAAAGTGATTGGAATGTCAGACCTAACATCTAGAAAATCTTGGGCTAATCACTTTTTCCAGTGGGGGGGGGGTCACCTACCTCACAGGGTTATTCTGTGGATAAAATGGGGAAGAGAGAACCATCTGCATGAGCAGTGCAATCCCAAATGGAGTGACATCTTTCTAAGTCCATTGAAGGGTATACTTCTACTCAAGATTGCAGAAGGGATCGAAATGAAGTGGACACACAGAATCACTCCTACACATTAAGAAAATGCCACACACAAAGATTTACCTATTTTATATCCCACCATTTTTCTGACAGGGGCTACTGTAAGCTCTTGGAGGACTGGCTACATTAGGGGTGTGTCGCCTAATATGCAAAGGAGTTCCTGCTACAAAAAGAGCCCCATTGAGTAGACAGTCTTAGTTCCTCAAAGTGCTTTTATTTGAAATCCTAGGCTGGCAGATGTTTGGCGGTATCTAAAAGTTACAATGTGTTTTCTGTTTTGCAGGGAACTGTGTATTTTGATTTTAAAATCTCAAAAGAAATCACTGGGTGGGGAGACTCCCCTGGAAGAAGTGTACGGCAGAGTGGGAAACCTATTTTCCAAAGGCGCCAGATGGACACATTCTATTATAATTGGTCATTTCTATAGGAATTGTTTATTAGGAACAGTGTTCTACAAAGCTGAGTATTGCGGGAGGCAACCGAGACGAGAAAGAAGGAATGTGTTAGGAAAGAAGGGGCCATGGCTCGGTGGCAGGGCATCTGCTTGGCATGCAGAAGGCCCCAGGTTCAATCCCTGGCATCTCCAGCTGCAAAAAACAGATTGGGGATTACCTAATGTGAAGGACCTGTACTCGAGACCCACCCTGGAGAGTTGCTGACAGTCTCAGTAGCAGGGGTCGTTTAGTAGAAAAAGAGCTAGGGGAACTCATTAGCATAACTCATTAGCATATGCCACACCCCCTGACATCACCGGAAGTGTGTCATAAGGCCACACCCCCTGACATCACTGGAAGTGTGTCATAAGGCCACACACCCCGCCCCCAATGGTCCCAGCCGCCGGCGCCGGCCTTGCAGCTCCACTGCCGAGCCCCATGAGGGGCCCGGCGGTGGACCTGCAAGGCCGGCGGGAGTGCAAGGAAGCCCCGCGAAGGCCCTCCCTGGCCCCAGGCAGGCAGGGGTGGGGAGAGGCAGGGAGGAAGCAACTTACCCTCTCTCTTCTCCTGCCTCCTCCTGGCTGAATGAGTGCCGGAAGCGGGGCGGCCGGAAGCAGGGGGCGGGGCTTCGTCATGTGCCCCGCCCTCTGTACCTCACCCAGGGGAACTGTGATCCCCCGCGTTCCCCCCCGAAATGACCTCTGCTCAGTAGAGAATACTGAACTTGATGGACCAAGAGTGAGTTTGGTGTAGTGGTTAGGAGTGCGAACTCTGATCTGGGAGAACCAGTGTAACAACCTACCCCACTGAAGTCCCAAATCCTAACCTCCCTGGGCTCCAACGCCAAATCTCCAGGAATCTCCCAACCAGGAGTTGGTAACCCTAAGAATTGGGCAAGCTGTTCATTGAAATCAATAATTCTTAACCAGCGTAGAACTCACACTGGATAGACATGCAGCATGTCAAGGAGGGATGCCAGCCTCCAGGTGGGGCCTGGAGATTCCCCGGAATTACAGCTCACCTCCAGACGACAGTGGTCAGTTCCCATGGACAAAATTGATGCTTTGGAGGGTGGACTCTGTGGCACTGTACCCCACTGAGGCCCCTGTCCTCCCCAAACTTCACCCCCAAATCTCCAGGAGTTTCCCAACCTACAGCTGGCAACCTTCCCCTCCTATCCCCCACCTGGGGCCGGGGGGGGCACCTGGCAATGTGTGCGCGCACATGTATATGCTCATGCATCTCTTCCTTGTGACTGCGAAGGCATCCCTGCCTTTCCTCAGCCCTGCAAATCGTTATTCCGAATAGCAGTTTGCCCACAATTCAGCTTAAAAGCGGGTCGTGTTTCCCCTCTTCAAACCAGGCCGTCACCTCTCTCTGCTGGCTTTAATGGATCCAGGGAAATGCCTTGATCTGGCTGCTTTGCGACTGGAAGGAATTCTCAAGCCCTGTCTCTGGGCTTTCATGTTGATTGCTGCCACCGATTTCTCTCCTGCCAGGAGCTAATGGCAGGAATGTAAGGAGATAGTGTGCGGGGGGGGGGGGGCACTGTTCTGTTGATGTGGGCCGAGGCCCAAGAAACCATTAGCGGCTCAAAACTGAGAAATGAAGTCCCAATTTATACTGGTGCCTATCTGTGCTCTGCCTTGCAGCAGGATTAGGTGCGGAGATTTAAAGGGCCAGAGCCAGAGAGAAATTTGACATCTGCCTTTCTCTTAACCGCCTCCTCTTTTCAAGTGGCTCATAAACTGTTCACATCGGATTCCTTTGGGGGCAAAGAGTTCTCCATGTTTGGACTGGAACCAAGAGTGCCTTTTTTTATTGTTTAAGCAAAGTCAATCCAGCCATTTTAGGGTTGTTTTAGAATATTTGCAAAAGTTATTAAACAAACCAACATCCATGTTGGATCTAATGGCCTCTGAAACATAGCCAGGAAGCAAAGACAGTTGTAGTTTCTCAGCTGAGCACTTACATGTGTGTGTGTGTGTGTGTGTGTGTGTGTGTGTGTGTGTAAAATCAATAAATATACAGCACAAAACGTACTTGACAATCTGACATACAGGGGCTGATTCACACATCCACGTAGCTCAGATCTCATAGGATAACATCTAAATACACAAACTGCACGTTCTCAGTTTTCTCTGGGTTCTTTAATGACCAAAGTACTCCAATCTGCCCTTTAACTAATTCTCCCTTTTCCTCAGCCCGTGTTTGGGTATCCCACCAAAGACGGATGATTATTTTACTCTTCTTTTATGATCATTTTAAGCCTTAATATTTGTTGTTGTTGTTGTTCAGTCGCACAGTCGAGTCCGACTCTTCACGACCCCATGGACTAGATCCCGCCAGGCCTTCCTGTCTTCCGCCGTCCTCTGAAGTTGGCTCAATTTCATGTTTGTTGCATCTATGACACTGTCCAACCATCTCATCCTTTGCCGTCCCCGTCTTCTTTGACCTTCAATCTTTCCCAGCATCAGGGTCTTCTTCTCCAGTGAGTGCTCCCCTCTCATTTGGTGGCCAAAGTATTTGAGCTTCAGTTTCATTATCTGGCCTTCCAGGGAACAGTCAGGGTTGATTTCTTTTAGGATTGACTGATTTGATCTTCTTGCAGTCCAAGGGACTCTCAAGAGTCTTCTCCAGTACCATAGTTCAAAAGAATCTATTCTTCGGCGCTCGGCCTTCCTTATAGTCCAACTCTCGCAGCCATACATGACTACTGGGAATACCATTGCTTTGACCATGCAGACTTTTGTTGGCAGGGTGATGTCTCTGCTTTTTATCATGCTGTTTAGGTTCACCATCGCTTTCCTCCCAAGGAGCAGGCGTCTTTTAATTTCATGGCCTTAATATTTAACAGTGTGATTTTCCAATTGGTTGTAATGTGCCCTGATGTGTAGAATGCACTGACTGGTTGCACACTTAATGACTAAGTCCTCTTGGTGGAAGAAAAGGAAGTGAGAAAGTCCACAACTGAATGTAAAGTGCTTTTCCTGAAACCTAGGCTTGCCAGCTCTGGCTTGAGACATTCCTGGAGATTTGGGGGTGGCGTCTAGAGAGTGAGGAATTTGGGTAGGGGAAGGTGGGCACTCAGCAAGGATGTGATGCCGATCTAGGATTTCTGTTTCCCCTAGAATTTATGGTATAGAGTCCACCTTCTGAACCCCCTGAATTTCCTCCAGGGAAACTGACTGATGTAGTTTGGAGAGAAGCTGTAAAGCTGAGAGAACTCCAGGTTGCACCTTTAGGTTGGTAACTCTGCTGAAACCCAAAATTCTGGGGATTGTAGCTTGGAATACTTATTGGTCTCCTAATTTTCACTCTAAACGTTGTCTGCGTCAACTGAGCTCTAAGCAAAACAGTTGACCGTAAGCCATTATGTTAAGCTCGGCATGGATCTTCATTAATCTGGTTGGCTGCTTGTAGAAAATGAACGCCACATTTACTGCAGTAGATTTTATCCCCCCTTTCCTCCAAGAAGGTTGGGAGCCAGTTTGGTGTAGTGGTTAAGTGTGCGGACTCTAATCTGGGAGAACCGGGTTTGATTCCCCATTCCTCCACTTGCAGCTGCTGGATGACCTTGGGCAAGCCATAGTTCTGACAAGAGCTGTCCTTGAAAGAGCTCTCTCAGCCCCACCTACCTCACAGGGTGTCTGTTGTGGAGAGGGCAAGGGAAAGGAGTTTGTAAGCTGCTCTGAGACTCTGAGTGAAGGGCGGGGTATTAATCCAAACTCCTCCTCCTCCTCTTCTTCTTCTTCCTTCCTTCCTTCCTTCCTTCCTTCCTTCCCAATTTCATCCTCTTCTTTTCCTTCCTTCCTTCCTTCCTTCCTTCCTTCCTTCCTTCCTTCCTTCCTAATAACCAGAGAGAACCATTTGGGGGAAATACATATTATTTTTAAGGGGGATATTAGTACTCTGAGGATGGAATGAGAGACCACGTAGAGGAATGACGACCCTAGGGTAGAGCAGGAGTGTTCAGGCACTGGGATGACAGGCCACGGAGTGGAATGAAAGCCCCAGGGTGGAGCAGGAGTGTTCAGGCACTGGGATGACAGGCCGCAGAGTGGCATGACAGCCCCA
>NW_015161408.1:405678-414293 GCF_001447785.1 Gekko japonicus
TAATCCAGCCTGTTACACCGGGTTTGATTCCCCATTCCTCCACTTGCAGCTGCTGGATGACCTTGGGCAAGCCATAGTTCTGACAAGAGCTGTCCTTGAAAGAGCTCTCTCAGCCCCACCTACCTCACAGGGTGTCTGTTGTGGAGATGGCAAGGGAAAGGAGTTTGTAAGCTGCTCTGAGACTCTGAGTGAAGGGCGGGGTATAAATCCAAACTCCTCCTCCTTCCTTCCTTCCTTCCTTCCTTCCTTCCCAATTTCATTCCATTTCATTTTATTCTCACAATTCTGTGGGGTAATTTAGTCTGAGAAAGAGTGGTCACCCAATGAGGTTCATGGTTCCGAGCCAGGACAGTTCCGGTCCTAGTCCAATACCCACCTTAACCACGTCACCATGCTGGCATAGTGGTTAGGGTATTAGACTAGGTCAACGGACCTTTAGTCTAATCCAGCAGGGCTGATCCTATATCCTTGAGTGCCGCTGAAAGCAAATGTACTTCGCACACCCTCAGTATCATATAAAGAGTGTTCTGTGCTGGCAACAAAGAGAGTTATTTTCCATTGATGCATTCTGTCCATCATACAATGAAAATACTTGGCCTCGGGGGAGACAGACAGTAGTGCCAGGCTCCTGCCTCTGAGAAACTGGACGTGCCCCTCACTGAGTCTCTGCCTCGTTGTGATCCACCAGCTGCTGAGATTAAAGGGGGGCTCACCAGGTTAGAAGAAAAACAATTACTGTTGTTACAGTCGGGGATAATTCAGTATGTGGTCAGGCTGTAACTTGAAAATGAGGTGCCAGAGGCCAGAAGACACAACTGTGAAATGTATATCTGCGCTTCACACACCCTGCTTCCTGAAGTGGGAAGAAGAAGAAGAAGAAGAGGAGGAGGAGGAGGAGGAGGAAAAAAAAAAGGAGGAGGAGGAGGAGATTGGATTTATGCCCCACCCTTCACTTGGAGTCTCAGAGCGGTTTACAGTCTCCTTTCCCTTCTCCTCCCCACCACAGACACCCTGTAAAGTAGGTGGGGCTGAGAGAGCTCTTTCGAGGACTGCTCTTGAGAGAACAGCTCTGAGAGAACTTGTGACTGACCCATGGTCACACCAGCAGCTGCATGTGGAGGAGTGGGGAATCAAACCCAGTTCTCCCAGATCAGAGTCCGCGCTCCTAACCACTACACCAAACGGGCTACACCAGAAGACTGAGCGTAATCTTTAGTAACCACACTGGCAGTGCTAGTCCTGAAATCCTCATCAGTTCATTCTTGCTTTCTTCTTCTTCTTCTTCTTCTTCTTCTTCTTCTTCTTCTTCTTCTTCTTCTTCTTCTTCTTCTTCTTCTTCTTCTTCTTCTTCTTCTTCTTCCATCATGTCACAGCTGACTTACGGTGTCTCCTCAGGGTTCTCAAGGCAAGAACAAACAGAGGTGGTTTGTCATTGCCTGCCTCTGCACTGTAGTCCAAGTACTAACCGGGGCTGACCCTGCTTAGCTTCCAAGATCTGATGAGATCAGGCTAGCCGGGGCCAACCAGGTCAGGATTGAAAGCCTCGTCGATTCCACAACAGCAAACCCAAGACTCGTTCTTGTTGGCCAGCTGCAAAGCCAGGAACTGATTGATAAGTAAATGCAGAGTGAACGGGTAGAATTCTGGACCATTCTATGGAGAGGCCACAGATCAGTGGAAGAGCATCTGCTTGGCACTCAGGAGGTCTCAAATTCAACCCCCAGGGATCCAGTTAAAAGGATTAGGTAGCAGGTGATGCGGAAGACCTGCGAAAGACCTGCAAATGCGGTCTGGAGAGTTGCTGCCAGTCAGGGCAGACAATAGTAACCTATTTTGCTTCCTGCCGTCAAATATTTCCCATCTAATATATCCATTTTTAACCTTAATTTGGTGTCAGCTGCATAGAAGTGGTATTAGTAAAGGTAAAGGTTTCCTTGCTTGAAAGCCAGTCAAATCCGACTCTAGGGTTGCGGTGCTCATCTCCGTTTCAAAGCCGAAGAGCCAGCGCTGTCCGAAGACGTTTCCGTGGTCATGTGGCCGGCATGACTAAACACCAAGGCGCCCGGAACGCTGTTACCTTCCCACCAAAGTGGTACCTATTTATCTACTTGCAATTTCTTGCTTTCGAACTGCTAGGTTGGCAGGAGCTGGAACTAGAGACGGGAGCTCACTCCGTCTTGCGGCACCTGGGTCTCGAACTGCTGACCTTCCACAGCCTGCAGTTCAGCGTCTTAACCACTTGAGCCACCACAGCTCCTCGAGAAGTGGTATTAAGATACCTTAAATTCAACGGATGAATCAGAAATTCCAGTCACATAAACCGGGTGAAACGGAAAGGTTCATGATGACAACATGCGCAAACAACACAAAAATGCAAAAAGAGGGATGAGAGGATTGTGAGAAGATGTGAGAAGAAAACAGGGCTCCGAGGGAAAAGTGAAGACAGGATGTTGCTGTGGAGCGTTATTCCAGGGAAAGAAGTTTAGGGAAGTGGGGAGGGAACTGGCTGATTCAGAAAGGAGGGATCTGGCTTTTCGTAATCTATTGGCTGTGTCTGTTCATGTTCAGCTGCATGTGCTTGTAATTCACAGAAAAGAGCCCCTGCCACGAGGTTGTATGATTTGCTAGCGGAGACATATGGGATTATAGACAGCCGTGTTAGCCAACTGAAGTTCGCAAACAAGCATTTGGAGGTTGTTATTCCAGGTTAATAAAGTTTGTCCAAACTGGGTGATGGAAATGATTTTTATAACAGCGTAGTTGCTGCTTTGAACAGGTCTTCACCCTGCTGAATGTGGAGCTGTGGCTCAGCGGTAGAGTATCTGCTTGGCAGGCAGAAGGTCCCAGGCTCAGTCCTTGGCATCTCCAACTAAAACGAACAGGTAAGAGGTACGGTGAAAGACCTCTGCCTGAGACCCTGGAGTCTGAGTAGACAATAGTGACACTGAGCGACTAATGGTCTGTTTCAGTATGAGGTAGTTTCATGTATATTCAGTAGTGGCAAAGTTCCACCTAGTGTAGAATCTGTCAGGATTTCCTGTTCACTTAACAAGAAAGAATTTCTCCCCTTATTTAGGAAAGGGCCATCAGTCTGTGGGAGAGCATCCATTTGGTATGCAGAAAGCCTCAAGTTCAATCCCCGGCATCTCCATGTAAAAGAATCCCAAGTAGACAATACTAACCTTGATAGACCAATGGAGCTTTGTGTGGTCATGTAGTGTATTTGAAGCAGTGCTGACCTAGTTGTGGGAGGCACCCATTGGCTAGCGCCTGTGCTGTCACCTTTGTCCTCTCCCTCATCCCACAACAGGATAGCAGCCCCCCCCCAACCGGTTGTTTATTGTTTTTATTTTTGGGCAGACTGAAATATATTGATATGAATAAATGTGCAAGTGCAGCTTTAAACAAGTAAAAGAGAGGCAGACCGTCCACCTCATGCATAAGTGGAGTGACTGATCCAGCATTTGACTTTTGGGAATGTGTGTCTGTAACATAAACCACTCACACTATGGGTGAAGAGTTCTGCTGTGACGACTCCTAAAATCATACATCTGTCTTCGCCCTCTGTGTTTGTCCCACCCTCATTATTGATTGCGCTGGCTCACAATCCTGACACTTATAATTAGCAACTAAATTGCTTCCATATTGTGCGAAAGGACATGTGTACTCCAGCCCATTCACCTCAGCTTACCCAGCCAACAGCCATGTTTCCAAGATGGCTGTCACTGAGGACTGTTTTATGTAGGGGTCTTTGAGGAGGAGGATGCCCCCTGGACCTGTCATCTCACGGATGTCGTTTTGGGTTATTTACATATTTGTAAGGCCACAGTTGAAACACTGACAGGTCCCAGCTGTGACGGAGCAAGGATTGGCACAAGCCATGGGGCTCTGTCAGTTTTTACAGCTCCTTGTAGAACTCGCTGGCCGGTCTTCACACAAACCAGAAACCCTCACAGCCTTTGAACCTTGACATGCTTGGGTTGGATTGTTTAATCGCTTTTCCATCCCTTACCTCATGGAATTGTCAGGGCAGCAGCATGACAGAAGGATTCAGGCCAGTCTCTTTCTCATACACAACCCTCTCTCCCCCCAAAAAAAATCTAGTAAGAGATTTGTTAGGTCATCGTGAAATGGATGGACGTTCCTGCTTTCCCTTTCTGACACTCAGCACCCAGGAGACCCCTGGCGAGCTGTAGCCGTGATTCCCAGGCATAGCCTTTCTAAAAGAGTGTCAACAAGGAAAGCAAGAGGAAGCAATATTCTGCTCTTCGGTGCCAAATATGACTGTAACTGAAAATGGCTGCCATGATATCTGTAGTTCCTTGTTGATCTTATTTGTGTCTAGTACTTTGTGTCACAGCGCCACAGGGAAATGCAGCCTCCTGAACACCGTAACACAAAGTAGGTGGTAGAAGAAGAAGGAGGAGGAGGAAGAAGAAGAGGAGGAGGAGATTGGATTTATACCCCACTCTTCACTACCCAAAGGACACTCAGAGTAGCTTACAATTCCTTTCTCTTCCCCTCCCCACAACAGACACCCTGTGATCAATGTTCCCTCTAAGCTATGGAGCCCTGTGAGCAAAAATTCTACTTTGTGAGCTACTGGCATTAAAGTTCTGAGCAGGAGATTTGGCTGCTGCATATATCAGTTTGCTCTGGAGCCATCCTTCCTGAGCTAAGACAAAAATGTGTGAGCCAGAGGCTAAAAATCTGTGAGCTAGCTCACACTAACTCAGCTTAGAGGGAACACTGCCTGTGATGTAGGTGAAGCTGAGAGAGCTCTAACAGAAACTGCTCTTGAGAGAACAGCTCTGAGAGGTTATTGCTGGCTATGCGCTGTAACAATAAAATTCATTCATTCAGCTCTGAGAGGTCACACCAGTAGCTGCATGTGGAGGAGTGGGGAATGAAACCTGGTTCTCCCAGATTAGAGTCCGCGCTCCTAACCACTACACCAAACTGGCCAGTGATTCTCAGTGGCTTGGGATATACATGTGGCTCTTTGACATGCCGACTGTGGCTCTTCTGAGCTCCACTGCCTTGTGTAGGGTTGCCATTTCCCAGGTCTGGGTGGTGGAACTCCCACCCTGGGCTCCCTTATCTCTGTCACCCCTCAACTAGAAAGGAAAATTGGGGGGGGATTGTCTACACTGAGAGGCAGGAGGTCTCCATGGTCATGATGTCCCTTCCCATCCAAACTAGAAGTAATGTCACACATTGGTGTGTTGCTCTAGATAGATACATGAAGCTGTCTTATACTGAGTTAAGCCACTGGTCCATCAAAATCAGTATTGTCTACACTGAGAGGCAGGAGGTCTCCATGGTCTCAGGCAGAGATCTTTCACATCATGTGTGATCCTTTTAACTGGATATACCACAGATTGAACCCAGGACTTCCTGCTTTTTTTTTTTTTTGACTTCCTGCATGAAAAGCAGGTACTCTACCACTGAGCCATGGCCCACTGATATTACTGAGGAGAAGGGAAGAAGTAGCTGCATGTTGAGTACTTTGACTGGTTGGACTCATGTCTGCCAAGATGCTATTTGCAAATGGGACTATTCTTCAGGCACCTCTGTACCTCTGCTTATAAAAAGTAACCATAATAGTCTTAAAATACGTAGCCCTTCCTTCCTTCCTTCCTTCCTTCCTTCCTTCCTTCCTTCCTTCCTTCCTTCCTGCTGCAAATCTCTTTCCTATGCCACTTATTTCTTCTCTTCCAGAGATTTCCAAACTGGGTGCCAGGGCACAAAAGTGTGCTATGAGAGAGGCTGCCTTCTAACATTAAGACACCATGTTGGATGCATCTACTACTCTATACTTTTGGAGAGGAAAATGCCCCGCAGCATCAATCCCTTTTCTCTCTAGATCCGTGTACATGTTATAGTGAATGCTGGAGATACTCAAACTCCCACCGGTTTGGCTTACATTCTGCTCACCAGGTCATGAGTAGGGAGCCAGTTTTTTGACAGGATGTTCAGGTGTCCTTGAGGGGCTTGGCCCTGTTTGTTGGGATACATTTCTCCTGCTGGAACAGTATGGTATAGTGAAGTACAGTCAACAGCAATGTTCCCTCTAAGCTGTGGAATCTTGTGAGCAAAAATTCTACTATGTGAGCGACTGACATTAAAGTTGTGAGCAAGCGATCTGGCTACTGCATCAATCAGTTTGCTCTGGAGCCATCCTTCCTGAGCTAAGACAAAAATGTGTGAGCCGGAGGCTGAAAAACTGTGAGCTAGCTCACACTAACTCAGCTTAGAGGGAACACTGGTCAACAGTATTTCAGGTATCTACATTGTCACATTATAGGAGTCCTAGCTTCCCCCATCCCTCCATGTATTGTCACTCACAACATCAGCCTGAGAGAGGAAGTAAAGGTGCACCAGATTTCTTTGGGACAGCTTGTGGTACAGCGGGCAGGTATGGGGGAATCTAAGAAGTATTTCTATTGTCCTTAAAGCCTGTTCCCAGCCCTGATCCCTGAGTTTGCCAGGGAGCAGTGTTAATAGGGCTGTCCTGCAACTGCAAGGAATATACTTGTGCATTGGTCTGGAAACTGACTGAGAACATACATACATGTACTTTTTGAACATAGAGTAGCCTGAATAGCCCAGCTTAGGCCAAACTAAGCAAGGTGGGCCCTGCTTAATACCTAGATGGGATACCACCAAGGAAGACCAGGTTTCTAATGCAGAGGAAGGCAATGGCAAACCACCTCTGCTCTTTTCATACCTGGAAGACCCCATGGATGGGGTCACCCTGCATCGATTGTGAGTCAACAGCCCCTCCTTCCTTGAATTTAAACATGGAACGCACCGTCAGTTTTAATCCGTCTCCCCATTCCTTTAAATCATTCAGCCTTTGCATTTTCCTGTGGCATTTTAATATCCAAGGATCCAGACTGTGCACACTTTGATAGCTCATTCTCTCTTTTTTTAAAGGCTGGGGTTCAATCCCCCTGATCTCGTTGCCTTGACCGCAAACCCTCCACCTGGGTTTCTGGCAGGATCCTCCTTGACTTTCCCAAACATCTGCAGGGATGATAAACTGGATCTTAATCCCATGTCTTCCGTGCTGGAATGTGCTAACACGGCAGTAAACGCTCACAGAGGTACGGAGAGGCTTTGTCCAAGGGTTCGGAGAAAGGGAACCGTTGGCTTAGAGAGGCTCTCTTGGAAAATCTGATGCTATCGGGCGAACTATACCATGAGACAGCAGAATGCTGCTTTGCTTAATGAGTTCTGCCTAATCAGGAAAGGCAGGTCACAGCTGGAGCAAGGAATGCTGAGGAAGGCATTCCCTTCTCTTCCTCGGCTCCCAAGGAGGGATTAATCTTCATCCCATTTATTGCTCAGGCTCAGGAAACAGCTTTATTGGCCTGATCCGCTACAGACCCGAGTGCCCGTTCCCACACGCAATCCGGCATGAGTACAGCTGGTCCGTGGTCTGAGAAGAAGGGCAGGGAGGCTTCATCCGCCCAGTCTAAAATCGCTGTGAATGACGTTATCACCCATTTTGAGGACTGAGCCAAGAAGCTGTGTGGTAGCTAGGGTTTCCAGGCAGGCCCGTAGCCAGGATTTTTGAATTCAGGGGGCCTTTAAATAAGTTGGGGGGCACCCCCCAACAGAGTGCCATGAATAAAATTAAAAAATGGAAGTTGGGGGCCCTGGACTGGATGGGAAGTTGGGGGACCTAGGCAGTAAGTTGGGGGGCCAGGCCCCGAGATGCCCCACTGCAGCTACAGCAACCAGTGGGAGGGCTGGGGGTGGGGACATGGGGGGAGGGCTGTGTGACTTTGCTGCTGTCCCTACATCACTTCTGAGTCAAACTGGAAGTGACAAAGGGTGGCTCTAGGAATTGCTGGAAATTCTGTGGTAAAACCATAGAGCAGGGGTCCTCAGTGCAGTGCCTGCGGGTGCCATGGAACCTTTTCTGGTGCTTGCTGTGTTTTTTTTAGGAAGAGGGAGGAGTCAGATGGGGATTTCCCCCAGCACGACTTCTGATTTTAAAAAATGTTGCTTTGGCAGCAACCACCACCACAGTACAAGGATCTCCACTGTGTGACTGAAGGTAAGCTGCACTCGTGGCAGCCATTTTGCGGCAGCCATTTTTTTGCCTGCGCCCACCATGCTGTGTCAGCATTCCAAAGGTGCCCACAGACTCATAAAGGTTGGGGACCCCTGCCATAGAGTTTCCAGCAATTCCTAAAGCTACTCTATGTCACTTCAGAGTTTTCCTTGGAGATGAAGTAGTGATATAGCTGGTTTTTATTTTACGTTTCTTGGAGGGGTGGTGGGCAATGAGGCTTGCTTGTGGGAGGCCTGGCGAGCCTAGCACTAGCCGTGGTCGTGGAGTTTCATTACCTGATGTCTTGTGGTCACTTTTGAGCTTGCATAGTAGGTGAAACCAATCCTCCCCTCCCCAAGGTCATGGATGACTGGTAATTCAGTGATACCGGTACGGGGTGGAAAACTAGTGCTTTCTCACACACTAAAGAGTGCACTTTCAATCCACTTTTGATGCGCTTTGCAACTGGATTTTACTGTGTGAAATGGCAAAACCCACTGGCAAACAGTCGCTGAAGTGAATTGAAACTGTATTATTTAGCATGTGTGAA
>NW_015161408.1:414455-436918 GCF_001447785.1 Gekko japonicus
GACTCATAAAGGTTGGGGACCCCTGCCATAGAGTTTCCAGCAATTCCTAAAGCTACTCTATGTCACTTCAGAGTTTTCCTTGGAGATGAAGTAGTGATATAGCTGGTTTTTATTTTACGTTTCTTGGAGGGGTGGTGGGCAATGAGGCTTGCTTGTGGGAGGCCTGGCGAGCCTAGCACTAGCCGTGGTGGTGGAGTTTCATTACCTGATGTCTTGTGGTCACTTTTGAGCTTGCATAGTAGGTGAAACCAATCCTCCCCTCCCCAAGGTCATGGATGACTGGTAATTCAGTGATACCGGTACGGGGTGGAAAACTAGTGCTTTCTCACACACTAAAGAGTGCACTTTCAATCCGCTTTTGATGCGCTTGGCAACTGGATTTTACTGTGTGAAATGGCAAAACCCACTGGCAAACAGTCGCTGAAGTGAATTGAAACTATTATTTAGCATGTGTGAAAGCGCCCTAAGACTCCCATGGGGCTGTGAAAAACTGTGCATGCGCAGCCTGCAGTAGACCCACCCTTAAGTTTTATCAGAGATACAGACATAGATAAAATCAAACAGGCTTTAAAAACAAATTATTTATTTATTTAGTTCACACTCCACCTTTCTCCCTCACGGAGATTCAAAGTGGCTTACATTCTTCTCCTCCTCCCCTCCATTGTATCCTCGCAACAACCCTGTGAGGTAGGTTCGGCTGAGAGCATGCAACTGGCCCACGTTCACCCAGCAAGCAGAGTGGGGAGTCAAGCCTGGCTCTCCCAGATCTTAGTCCGACACACCAACCACAACACCACACTGGCTGACTTTTGTGTTCATTGAAACAAACAGCAGTAGAGCACGGCGTGGTGGCAGTGCGGAATAATTTGTACTCAGTACAACTGTCTGCGTCCCTGGAAAGTAATCCGGTGAACAGGCTCGAGTGGCTTGCAGGCAACCTGAACTATCTGCCAAATAACCGGCTATCTGCATCGCTACAGGTGAGCAGGAGGTGTGCCTAACTGACAGGTCCTTGAGCATCTCTGGTGGCTGCCGTCTCTGTCCTACAGAGATATAAGCAAATCGACAGCTTTCCCATGGCGCTGGATTCCCATCACGCTGCAATGGTGGCATTATTGCCTGCATAATGCTGCCCTGACTTTGGGGGGGGGGATTTCTTCCCCCTACTCCTCTAGCACAGAAATTGACTAAATGATTAAGGCAGAATCATTCACTGGGCTGATAGAAAAGAATGATTGATCCCCCCTGGCAATGTAAGAGAAGGAGGAAGCGAGTCTGTCCAAAAATATGAGATCAAGAAACTCTTGTCTCTCCCGCACTGGCGCTTAATCGGAACCATGAGGCCTATGCATTCAAATTTCTTCATTTGCACCAGCGGTATTGTAGTCCCCACCCAGATGGAATCCAGCAGAAGGCCTTCGAAATTAAACAGATGGCTTTGATGTGAAGCAACCGGGCGGCTTTTCTCAGTTATTACCCCCACTTTCCCGTTTTCTCTTCTCATTCGCCAAATCATTATAACACATACGACACCCTTAGCTCCCACTTAGAAAGCAAAAAAAACACCCATCCACACAAATATGCCTAAACAGATAAATCAATCACCTTTATAACTAATATAACCGGCTGCCCAGGGAGGCCAAAGGAACACTCTGCATATAAGGGAAACTCTTTCTCCATCTAGAACACAGGAAGCTGCTTTATACTCAGTCAGATGATTGGTCCACACATCCCAGTAAGGTCTACTTCAACTGGTGCAGCTCTCTGAGGCCTGAAGTTGGGGTTGTTCCTTGCTATCTGAAAGCGTAATTCATTTGGGATCGGGGCCCACTCAGGGTCCCACTGTATCACCCCTCCCACAAATCCTATTTCAAAACTAGTAATTGAGGCTTTAAAGGTTTTTGTTTTTCTTAAGATTCGAGATTTGCCAGTCTACAGGAAAACAGGTTTGCTTTACCTTTTTATTGTGATATCTGCAGACTTTCCCCAGGAGACAGCTAACAAAGGCTGCAGTCACATGGAGCATTAGGTATGCTAGAGAGACGGAAGATAGGTGGATTTTCCGGGCGCAATCTCACCGCCTGCCAGTCTACAGGAAAACAGGTTTGCTTCACCTTTTTATTGTGATATCTGCAGACATATCCCAGGAGACAGCTAACAAAGTTGTGAAATTTTGCCTTCAAGGATGTGGGATATGCAAACACCTGACTGAAGCCCAGAAAGAGCCTCTCAGTTGGAGGAAAGTACCTCTTGGCCACCCCATAATTTGTGTTCGGTGTTAAGTCCCTGTTGCACTGCCTGTTCCCCTCTCCCTTTTATCCCTTTATTTTATCCCTTTATTTCTATTTCTTCCCTTATCGTCATTGCTGAGTCTTCCCAGCTGATTTTGTATCAAAACAAATGATTGGATTGGTTGTGATGTCTGCTATTCAAAGCATATACTTTTGCATGTTTGGATTAATTTATTTCTCACTTTTCTCCCCAATGAGGACCCAAAGCAATGTTAGAACATTGTTTTCCCCTCCTCTGTTCTCTCACAACAACCACACTGTAAGGTTGCAACTGGCCCAAGATCACCCAATGAGCTTCTGTGGATGAGTGAGGATTCAAACCTGGGTATTCCAGGACCCTAGCCCAACACTGTACTAGCAGGGCTCTTTTTGTAGCAGGAACTCCTTTACATACTAGGCGACACAGCCCTAATGTAGTGAATCCTCCAAGAGCTTACAGTAGCCCCTGTAAGAAGAGCTCTGTAAGCTCTTGGAGGATTGGCTACATTAGGGGTGTGTTGCCTAATATGCAAAGGAATTCCTGCTACAAAAAGAGCTTCTACCTATCTATCATCTGTCTGTCGGGTCACCATAAAGCAGCACTGTAAGGCTGACTCGATGGCTCTTTTCACCATAGCCTGTCAAATGAACACACGCATGGTGGCAACCCCTTAGGGTTTTCAAGGCAAGAGATGAAACAGAGGTGACGTGCCATTGCCTGTCTCTGGCTGTGATCATACGCACAATTAGACCCACCATAGGTGCGAATGCCGGGCGGATTTAAAGGAATGAGCTTCTGTGGATGAGTGAGGATTCAAACCTGGGTCTTCCAGGACCCTAGTCCAACACTGTATTTTTACCTATCTATCATCGATCTGTCGGGTCACCATAAAGCAGCACTGTAAGGCTGACTCCATGGCTCTTTTCACCATAGCCTGTCAAATGAATACACACATGGTGGCAACCCCTTAGGGCTTTCAAGGCAAGAGATGAAACAGAGGTGACATGCCATTGCCTGTCCCCCCTTCTCAGTATGGGCATCATTGCAAACTCCAAAGGGAGCCCTCCGTGCGGAGTTGCGATTCGTCGATTCCTCGCTTAAGCGCATCGGAAACAAACGGCAAAAAAAAGACCCCTGACTAACCCGCGGTTGCGTCTGATCACGTAGTGGCATGCTGTGCCCGTAGTTTCCAAGGGCTGTGTGATCACGCAACTGCAGGTCAAATTCTTCACTCCCCCTTCCATTTTTTCTGGCGCGTGTGAACGCAACCTCTGTGTTGTGACCCTGTATTTCCTGGGTGGTCTCCCATCCAAGTACTAGCCAGGTCCAACCCTGCTTAGGTTCTGGGATCTGATGGGTTCTGATGAGATTGGCCTAGCCTGGGCCATCCAGGTCACTGAGAATTCCCCACCGACACAGAGCTACAGTTCCAAGGGAGAGCAGAGCTACCACTTACATCCCACTTCTCCTCTCAGGAGGTCAGGGTGGCTACACATAGAAGAAGAAGAGGTTGGATTTATACCCCACCCTTCACTCGGAGTCTCAGAGCGGCTTACAAACTCCTTTCCCTTCCCCTCCCCACAACAGACACCCTGGGAGGTAGGTGGGGCTGAGAGAGCTCTGAGAGAACTGCCTTTTCAAGGACAGATCTGACAGAAGAACTATGGCTTGCACAAGGTCATCCAGCAGCTGTGAGTGGAGGAGTGGGGAATCAAACCCGGTTCTCCCAGATTAGAGTCCGCATACTTAACCACTACCAGGGCTATTTTTGGGCAGGAACGCACAGGAACGGAGTTCCGGCTGGCTCCCGAGCTGGCCACGCCCAGCAGGAACTCATTAGCATAATATGCTACACCCAACAGCAGAGATTCATTAGGATTGGCTACATTAGGGGTGTGTGGCCTAACATGCAAAGGGTTCCTGCTACCAAAAAGCCCTGGGTTTTGACAACAAACAAGGTAAACAGAATAAGAAGCAAAAGGTGGGCGTGGCTGGATGACCACAGTTCTGGTAATGTGGGGGTGTGGCCGAACATGCTAATGAGCCGTGGTGTCAGGGGTGTGGCCTAATATGCTAATGAGTTTATACTGTTGGGTGTGGCCTATTATGCTAATGAATTCCTGCTGGGCTTTTTCTACCAAAAAAAGCCCTGACCACTACACCAAACTGGCTCTCAAGGTGGGACCTGAAATTCTCCTGGATCTACAACTGATAGAGATCAGTTCCCTTGGAGGGGATGGCTGCTTTAGAGATTGGACTCTGTGTCCTCCTCACATCCCCACTAAGCATCCTCTCCTTCCCAGACGAAACCTGGCCCAGGCACTGCCCCCAAATCTCTGGGAATTTTCTGAGTCAGAATGGGCAGCTCTGTCTACATGGTTCCCCCCTTCTCCATTTTCTCTTTGCAGTTATGCTGTGAAGTAGGTCAGGCTAAGAGAGAGTGATTAACCAGAGGCTGTCCAGCAAGCTTCATGGCAGAAAGGGAATTCAAATCCAGGGCTCCCTAGTTCTTAGTCAACATTTGGACTACTGCACCACACTAACTCCCTATTAAGCTAGGGCTGCCAAGTCTATTTATCTTGGCGGCGGCGGAGCCTCGCTGGGCTCCAGGAGCCGTAGGTGGACATGCACGCTGCCAGCACGTCACCAAAAGTGACGTGCGACGTCGATCACATTGAGGGTGTGGCCCTGATCGTCGGAGGGAAAACCATAGAGTTTCCCCTCTGACCCCGCCCCCACTTGGCAGCCCTATATTAAGCACTTTATATGTGTAATGTAGGTACAAAGAAGTAGGGGTTGACGCTTTGCCTCTCAGGCCCAAGCACTATATACGATATCCTCTTGATTTGCATAGTGTTTCTACATGTTTCAGAGTGCTTCAAAGTGCCAGTTTGGTGTAGTGGTTAAGAGTGGTGGACTCTAATCTGGAGAACCGGGTTTGATCCCCCACCCCTCTTCCACATGCAGCCAGCTGGGTGACCCTGGGTCAGTCACAGTTCTCTCAGAGCTGTTCTCTCAAGAGCAGTTCTCAGAGCTCTCTCAGCTCCACTTACCTCACAGGGTGCTTGTTGTGGAGAAGGGGAGGCAATTGTAGGCTGTTCTGAGACTCCAAAGTGAAGGGCGGGGTATAAATCCAACTCTTCTTATTCTTCTCTTCCTCCACCCCTGCATGGTAGGTGAGTATTACTACGCTATCCTGAAGATGGGGGCCTGAAAGAGAGGATGTGGCGCCCTGGCCTTAGTTTGGGCAAACTTCATACCTCGGGGGCCTGGAACTTCCAGGAAATGGCGATTCCCCGATCGCAGTGCTCTTGAGGGAACATTTTGGGGTGGAGATTGGTGGAAATGATGGGGCACGATGCCATGACATCAGCTCTGGGTACTCAACTGCAAGTGAAGCCTAATCGCACCCTTTGGGGGCTGCCAACTCTGGCCTGGGGAATTCCTCAAGATTTTGGATGGTGCCTATGGAGGGAGGGAATTGGGGATTTCACCTAGTATCTACAGTATACCATAGAGCATGCTCTCCGAAGCTGAGATTTCCTCCAGGGGAGTTGATTTCTGTAGTCCGGAGATCAGCTGAAATTCCAGGAGAACTCCAGGCCCTACCTGGAGGTTGGCCACTGTCTGGTGCCTACTGCTCCACCGAGCAATGGCACGGCCCCGAGTGGGGAGATGAGAACAGGCAACCTGCTAAGTCCACCTGGAGGTGAGGTTCTCAGCTACTATTCCATGCCACTTCTCTAAGAAACAGGTAGGAAAAACTCTGTTAATCTCAAGGCTCGTTTCCTGTAGCAGCTTCAGATCAGAAGAAGAAAAGGAGATTGTATTTATACCCCACCCTTTACTTGGAGTCTCAGAGCACCTTACAGTCTTCTTTCCCTTCCCCTCCCCACAACAGACACCCTGTGAGGTAGGTGGGGCTGAGAGAGCTCTTTCGAGAACTGCCCTGTCAAGGACAGCTCTTGTCAGAACTATGGCTTCCCAAGGTCATCCAGCAGCTGCATGCGGAGGAGTGGGGAATCAAATCCGGTTCTCCCAAATTAGAGTCCATGCACTTAACCACTACACCAGACTGGCTCTCCTCCTCCACATGCAGTCAGCTGGGTGACCTTGGGTCAGTCACAGTTCTTTCAGAGCTGTTCTCTCAACTGCTCAGCCTGTGAAGTCCATTTGAAAAAGAAGCAGGCATTTAAAAGATGATTTTTTTGTTTTTGTTTTATAAAAAGGAAAGGAACAAAAGGGGGGGGGGAAGCAGTCTGTACTGAAGAAAAATGCCGCCCAAGGTCATCCAGCAGCTGCATGTGGAGGAGTGGGGAATCAAACCCGGTTCTCCCCAATTAGAGTCCGTGCACTTAACCACTACACCAAACTGGCTCTCCTCCTCCACATGCAGTCAGCTGGGTGATCTTGGGTCAGTCACAGTTCTCTCAGAGCTGTTCTCTCAACTGCTCAGCCCTGAAGTCCATTTGAAAAAGAAGCAGCCATTTAAAAGATTTTTTTTTTTATATAAAAAGGAAAAGAACAAAAAGGTGGTGGTGGGGGGAAGCAGTCTGTACTGAAGAAAAATGCCTACACAGTGGGAAGGCTTGTCTTGCCTCGTTTCTCCACTCCTCCTTTTGGAAAAGCACTGGAATGTCTAGCCGCCTGGGCCAAGTGTGATAAAGGAAGCTCGGTCCTCCAGAGAGACGCTGAGCAACTTTCAAAACGTTGGGAGTGCTTTTGTGTTTCCTCCTTGCAGAATCTTGGGTTGGGTTGTCATATCTCCCATCAATGTGAGCCACAGCAAGAATGCATTTCTGACTGATGCATCAGAGTGATTTTACGGAGAAGATTGAGAGATCTAGGGCTGAGCCAAAAGGACGAGGCTTGTCATGAGTGTCTTAAGACACCTATCATTTTTACTGATATTTGGCACGTCTAGCAAATTCTTGTTCGTATAGCGCCTACCAAGTTTCCCCCCTGTTCTCAGTTTTTTGAGGGATCGGGGTTTTCTGTCTGGTGTTAGAGAGACATGGGATTAATGTCTTCTCGTGGAATGACAACTGACCTTAGCCACAAGGTATAGGTAGGAATTCTTGGTTTGGGGCAAGTGATGCTCTGTATTCTTGGTGCTTGGGGGGGGGGGCAACAGTGGGAGGGCTTCTAGTGTCCTGGCCCCACTGGTGGACCTCCTGATGGCACATGGTAATTTTGGCCACTGTGTGACAGAGTATTGGACTGGATGGGCTATTGGCCTGATCCATCATTGGCTCCTCTTATATTCTTATGTTCTTATCTTCAGGCTTCCATAAATCATCTCCCCTGGAGAAAATGGCTGCTTTGGAGGGTGGACTCCATGGCATTATGCCCCACTGCCAGGTCCCCCAGGGGGGCGGAGGTTTGCCTGCTCAAAGGGCCTCCGGCCCAGATCCGGGTGGCGGGGGGAACCCCACCCCCTACAGTCTACCTATTTTGTGAACTTGGCAGGGTGAGTTCAGTTTATTGGAATTCATTTGAGTTTATCTGTATGTAATTTCTTTGCAATGCTTGAAGTCTTCTTTGATAGTTCTTTCGGAAGGTGGCCTGAAGAAAGGAAAATAATGAAATGAAGAGAACCTGGGCATTTGTCACCACTGACTACTTTAGAGAAGACTTTGGCTGAACAGGAAGAGGGCTTGGCTGTCTAAAATAATGAATTGTGTTTAGGAGTCATATATGGACCAATTTGAATATGTATGAAAAAATATATTAAGCCACTAAATAAGACCCTGCACTGTACAGGCTACTGACTACTTTAGAGAAGACTTTAGCTGTACAGGAAGAGGACTTGACTGTTCAAAAGAGTTAATTGTATTTAGGAGTAGTCATGTATGGCTGCGAGAGTTGGACTATAAGGAAGGCCGAGCGCCGAAGAATAGATTCTTTTGAACTATGGTGCTGGAGAAGACTCTTGAGAGTCTCTTGGACTGCAAGAAGATCAAATCAGTCAATCCTAAAAGAAATCAACCCTGACTGTTCCCTGGAAGGCCAGATAATGAAACTGAAGCTCAAATACTTTGGCCACCAAATGAGAAGGGAGCACACACTGGAGAAGACCCTGATGCTGGGAAAGATTGAAGGTCAAAGAAGACAGGGACGGCTAAGGATGAGATGGTTAGACAGTGTCATCGAGGCAACGAACATGAAGTTGAGCAAACTTCAGAGGACGGCGGAAGACCGGAAGGCCTGGCGTGATCTGGTCCATGGGGTCGCGAATAGTCGGACTCGACTGTGTGACTGAACAACAACATGGACCAATTTGAATATGTTAAGCCATTAAAAAGACCTTGGAATATAAAGAAAGAGAGTCTGCCTGTATTCTAATGATAAGCTGCTTAAGGAGTCCTATGTGGACCATATTGAATATGTGTGAATGTATTAGATGTTAGTTGTTTATAAAATTTGAATTAGATTATCTTTAGGACTGTACATGTCCAGTTAAAATTTTTTTACACAGTGTAACGGCCTTAGTGCTGTGATTTTGTATCAAACCTGCTTTCACTGTGTTACCGTTATATATTTACATACCTCCAGGTGGGGGCTGGAGAATTACACCTGATCTCCAGTCTGCATTGATTGCTCGCTCATTCATTCGTTCGTTCGTTCATTCATTCGTTCGTTCATTCGTTCGTTCATTCATTCATTCATTCATTCATTCATTCAAAATATTTATTCCATTTCTCCTGGAGAAAATGGGTGCTCTGGAAGATGGACTGTAAGACATTATACCCTACTGAGGTCCCTCCCCTCCCTAAACCCCACCGTCCCAGTCTGTGTTGGCAGGGTATAGATATGCAGTAAAGTGGAGCACAAGCTGTTCAAAGAATAAAGTCAGTTTGTTAAGAAGAGAACAAACTTTGTAAGAAAGAGGAGAGAGAAAGAGAAGTCTGCCTGCCTAACTAGCTAGCAGGGAGTCAGTAACGTGTAGTTCTCAGCCGGAGCAGGAAAAACCGGTAACTGAGCCAATCAGGGGACAGGAAGGAGACTATTTGAAAATAGTAGGAAGTCCCTAATCTCACTATGCTAACTAGTTGTCCCCTTCAGCTGCCCCCTGCAGGATGTTCTTGTCATCTCCTTTATCTATGCATGATAGACCTTGCATATTCCAACAGTCTGCACCCTGAAATCTCCAGTTATTCCTACTTGTGGTTAATTGGCTTGCCCCCCCCCCCGCAGAACGCAAGAGGCCATGCTGAACCTGCTGGCAAAATAATTAACACCGCAATGGTGCACAGCCTGATTAAAGAGTAGATAAAGGTTTATTTAGGAACTAATATACTTGATAGGAAGGAGCTGCGGTGGCTCAAGTGGTTAAGGCGCTGAACTGCAGGCTGTGGAAAGTCGGTAGTTCAGCAGTTCGAGACCCGAGTGTGCCGCATGACGGAGTGAGCTCCTGTCTCTAGTTCCAGCTCCTGCCAACCTAGCACTTCGAAAGCAAGAAATTGCAAGTAGATAAATAGGTACCACTTCGGTGGGAAGGTAACAGTGTTCCGTGCGCCTTGGTGGTTAGTCATGCCGGCCACATGACCACGGAAAAGTCTTTGGACAGCGCTGGCTCTTCGGCTTTGAAACGGAGATGAGCACCGCAACTCTAGAGTCAGATTCGACTGGCTTTCGAGCAAGGGAACCTTTACCTTTACTTATACTTGATAAGAAAGAGGAGAGACAGAGATAGGTTCCTCTCTATCTTGGCAGGGGAGAGAGAGAGAGAGAGACAGAGAGAGAGACCGAGTGTGGCACTTCAGAGAAGAAAGGGGAAATTGGACTGAAAGTAGCAATCTGGAGAC
Source organism: Gekko japonicus (assembly GCF_001447785.1). Classification (NCBI taxonomy): domain Eukaryota; kingdom Metazoa; phylum Chordata; class Lepidosauria; order Squamata; family Gekkonidae; genus Gekko; species Gekko japonicus. The sequence goes on from NW_015161408.1 coordinate 424,535, forward strand.
AGACAAGGAATGAGGCTTGACAGGAGAGAAAGTGCTGACCTATCCTATCTAATTGTCTTCCTGCTGCCCCCTTCAGGGCCTCCTTCTCTTCTCCTTTGTACACCAGACAGTGCCTTTTCCAACAGAATAGACTTCTCCTTGGTGACATTATTGGCTGCAGACCTTAATACTGGGAGGGAATTCAAAAGTCCAGTTTATCAGCAAACAAATAACCCTGTGAAACAGAACAGGGTGGCTGAAGATGGATTCTGATTTATTAAGGGGAGGGAAGGAAGCTCTTCCCTACTGGCCTGTTCCAGATTGCTTCAGCGGGGAGGGCAGGGGATAAATCAAATAAATCAAATCAAACAAATACCTGGAGGTTTTGTGGGTGGAGCCTGAGGAGGGTGGGGTTTGGGGGAGAGAGGGAGTTCAATGAGGTGTAATGTCATAAAGAAAGGTTAAAATGCTTGGAGCTCTTTAGCTTGGAGAAACGACGAGTGAGGGGTGAAATGATTGAGGTTTATAAGATTATGCATGGGATAGAGCAGGTCGAGAAAGAAGTACTTTTCTCCCTTTCTCACAATACGAGAACTCGTGGGCACTCAATGAAATTGCTGAGCAGTCAGATTAGAACAGATAAAAGGAAGTATTTCACTCAAAGAGTAATTAACACATGGAATTCACTGCCACAGGAGGTGGTGGCAGCTACAAGCATGGACGGCTTTAAGAGGGAATTAGATAAACATATGGAGTAGAGGTCCATCGGTGGCTATTAGCCACAAGGTATAGATAGGAACTCTCAGGCTGGGGCAAGTGATGCTCTGTATTCTTGGTGCTTTGGGGGGGGGATAGTGGGAGGGCTTCTAGTGTCCTGGCCCCACTGCTGGACCTCCTGATGGCACCTGGTATTTTTGGCCACTGTGTGATACAGAGTGTTGGACTGGATGGGCCATTGGCCTGATCCAACATTGGCTTCTCTTATGTTCTTATGTTCAAAGTGGTCAATTTTCTCCAGGTGAACTGATCTCTGTCTCCTGGAGATCAGTTGTAATCCCAGAAGATCTCCAGCCACCACCTGGAGGTTGGCAACCCTACCAGTAAATGCTCCAAAGTGTAGTCTAACTTGGACAGATTGTATCCAGTGAAGGTTTGCATTAGTTGGGGAGAGAGTAATCTTCGAACCATCACTTGGTATATTCAAGCAACGAAAAGGACTCCTGCTTCTTCACTGACTGGATACACCAAACCAGAGGTCATTTCGGGGGGGATTGCAGTTCCCCCGGGTGAGGTACGGGGGGCGGGGCACATGACGAAGCCCCGCCCCCTGCTTCCGGCCGCCCCGCTTCCGGCCCTCATTCAGCCAGGAGGAGGCAGGAGAAGAGGGAGGGTAAGTTGCTTCCTCCCTGCCTCTCCCCACCCCTGCCTGCCTGGGGCCAGGGAGGGCCTTCGCAGGGCTTCCTTGCACTCCCGCCGGCCTTGCAGGTCCACCTCTGGGCCCCTCATGGGGCTCGGCAGTGGAGCTGCAAGGCCGGCGGCCGGGACCGTTGGGGGCGGGGTGTGTGGCCTTATGACACTTCCAGTGATGTCAGGGGGTGTGGCCTTATTACACACTTCCGGTGATGTCAGGGTGTGTGGCATATGCTAATGAGTTATGCTAATGAGTTCCCCTAGCTCTTTTTCTATGAAACGACCCCTGCACCAAACAGTACTTGAGAGATCTTATTCTGGGGTCTTGTTGAGCACCTGAAACTTCCTTAGACCAAGTCAGACCATCCTTCTACCAAGGCCCATATTGTCTTCTCTGACTGGCAGCACCAAGCCAGGTTTTTTCATGTCACCTACTACCTGTTCTTTTTAACTGGAGATGCCAGGGATTGAACATATGATGCTGTGGATGCTGCAAAGCAGGTGCTCTGCCACTGAGGCAGGCCCCCTTCTCTTGTTGCTGCTGTTCTCAATGGTCATTCTATAATTTAAACTCTTTTGCCTGGAGGTTTTTTTTTACCTGTACGGGAAACCTTTCCACATTGATTTAGTTCCCAAGGAATCCCGTTGTGCTGAAATTGATCAAATGTTCCTCTTTTTTCATTTGTTCATATTTTGTCAATTCTTCCTGTTCTCCAGTTTTTCCCCCTCTGCAGGCTTTGCAGGCTGGTTTGTATTGTGTGCATATCTTATATGCAATTCATATATAACGTACATTTGTTATGCATGTGGAAGTGGAAAGTGTTGTGGAGTCACAGCTGACTTATGGCGACTCTGTGGGGTTTTCAAGGCGAGAGACGTTCGGTTTCCATGGCTTGTCTCTGCATAGTGATTCTAGACTTCCCTGGTGGTCTCCCATCCAAATACTAGCCAGTGTCGACCCTGCTTAGCTTCTGAGATCTGACAAGATCTGGCTAGCCCGGGGCTATCTAGTTCAGGGCATCAGTAATATATAATGTGTATATAATACTTATTTATTGATGTACAACTAACCCTGAAAAATGTGCACATTTTATGGGGGGGGAATTGGATGTGAAAACATAGAAAATGTCACAAAAATAAGTAAAATCAAAATGGGGACTTCCAAATTGAAGCAAGGTAGGTGAGAAATAATCTTTACTGTATCTCTGTCACAGACTGGCCTCTACTTATGGGTAGAGGTATTTGGGGACAACAGGCTCCTAAATGGATCATATCCTGCCTAAATTTCTTGTTCACCTCAATCGCAATTTTACTTCAGTGAAGTCCAAGATTAGAGGAGGGGGAAAAAATCTAAAAGTCTTAGTTTTCTTCAGAAATCTTGGCAGTGAAGTCAACTGGCTCACGGAGGGTAGAAACATTTACAACACCAGTGAATATAATTAACTCCAAATTCATCCATGAGCTGTTTTATGTTAATTGCCCTATAAATCTCCTTCCAACTACAAAATAATTTCTATTACTATAGAATTATTCTATTACAGTCTCTGTAGAGACTGTTTCAAGGCAGCCACTTGAAGAAAGGGCAGGGTCAAGAAATGAAGTCAAAAGGTGGATCTAGATTTTAGTATCTTGTTGGAATCATTAGATTTAGGTTGCCAACCTCCAGGAAGTGGCTGGAGATCTCTTGATTTTATAATTGATCTTCAGACAACAGAGCTCAATTCCCCTGGAGAAAAATGACTGCTTTGGAGGGTGGACTTTGTGGCATTGTACTCTGCGGAGGTCCCTTCCCTCACCAAACCCCGCCCTCCATATCTCCAGGTATTTCCCAATCCAGAACTGTCTGGCAGCCCTATATTTGGCCCAGGGATGAACAAATCTTCCCTATTTTTTTTTCTTTTAAAGTACTCATGTATATTTTTGTCAACAAGTTCCCGTGCTATGCTTTTGGTATTGGTTGTGTAGAGTTTTTGGTGCTGTGAGTGTGCTGACTGGACAGATTTCCAGCACAGTTCTTAAACAAAGTAGGTATCATGCGTAAGCCCTGACCTGGATAGCTCAGGCTAGCCTGATCCCGTTAGATCTCAGAAGCTAAGCAGGGTCAGCCCTGGTTAGGATTTGGAAGGGAGAACACAAAGGAATACCAGGGTCGTGATGTGAAGGCAGGCCATGGCAAACCACCTCTAGACCTCTCTTGCCTTGAAAACCCTAAGGGGTCATAGGCAGTGTTCCCTCTAAGCTGAGTTAGTGTGAGCTAGCTCACAGGTTTTTAGCCTCTGGCTCACACATTTTTGTCTTAGCACGGGAAGGATGGCTCCAGTCCAGAGCAAACTAATTTATGTAGTAGCCAAATCGCTCGCTCACAACTTTAATGCCAGTAGCTCACAAAGTAGAATTTTTGCTCACAGGACTCCACAGCTTAGAGGGAGCATTGGTTGTAGGGTTCTCAGAATCCATGGAGGAGGCGGAGATTCCCTGCTGGCAGCCCCCGCCATCCAACCGCCAATCAGCTGGCTGGCAGAGGGAACTTACTCCAAAAAAGAGGGAGGCTCTGCTGATGTGCAGCGACATGCCTACGTCACTGCCTATGTAACCCGGAAGTAATCTCATGATTTCTGGGATGTCGGGGTGACACTCTGGTATTTGGGCAAAAACTCCATGGTAGATTTGGCTTCTAACATAGAGCTTTTGCCCAAATAACAGTATTGCCCCAATGTCCCGGAAGTGATATGGGCAGTGTTCTGGAAGTGGTGTCCTGGAAGTGATGTGGGCAGTGACATGGGCACATTCCTGCATGTCAGCAGAGCCTCCCTCCTGCTCTCAGTAAGCCCCCTCCAATCCCCCACTAGTTGTCAGGAGGTACTCAGCAATCCTACTGGGTTGCCATAAACCAGCTTTGATTTCACAGCAAAAAGAAGTCATATCTATATATCTATATCTATATCTATCTATCTATCATCTATCTATGATATATAATCTATGTATAATGATGCACAAATAGCACTGCAAAATTATAGGGAAAATTCAGTGCAAGAAAACAGAGAAGGCCATGAAAATAAAGAACCATGGTTATGATACACCCAAGGCAGAGGTCACCCCAGCAGAAACAGTGGGGGCAAACTAGGAAGTACTGGAGGAAGCAGCTTGTTTTAAAAAAACGAGGTACATCTTCTTGTGTGTGGTTAGAGCTTCCTGTACAGCTTTGGCATGAAAATCAGATGCTGGAGACAATCCTTTGTGAGGGATAAGTCCTTCATACTCTACTTAAGAATCTCCCAGAAACTGGCCACGGGACAAGGATGCTGTACTAGGTAAGCTCTTGGTCTGATCCATTAAAGCTCTTTTTACAATGCGATCCTGAGAACACTTTCCTGAGAGTTAGCACCACTGAGTAGTTCTGAGTAGAATGTTGAGTAAACCTGCTTAGGATTCCTGTCATGTTCTTAGTTGTACCACTTGTGTGTATCTGGTATATCTGCTCTAGAAGCAATTGGCACGGGATGGACATCCCGACTGTATGAACCGCAGGTGGCTAGTGTCTTGATCCTGTGCAAGGCTCTCCCATAAAATATGAGACCTGGAAACTCCAAAATTCCTCCTTCTGATTGCACCAAAGATGGTGCACCTCTAAAGACAAGGAAGTATCTAGGAGGGAAAGTGGCATGGTATAGCCCAGTTTGGCCAGTCCTCAGAAGCTAAGCAGGGTCAGTACGTGGAAGGGAGACCACCAGTATGCCAATTTGGTGTAGTGGTTAGGAGTGGAGACTGTAATCTGGGAGAACCGGGTTTGATTCCCCACTCATCACATGCAGTTGCTGGGTGACCTTGGGCAAGCCACAGTTCTCTCAGAGCTGTTCCCTCAAGAGCACTTCTCAAAGAACTCTCTCAGCCCCACCTACCTCACAGGGTGTCTGTTGTGGGGAGAGGAAGGGAAGGCAATTGTAAGCCACTCCAAGTGAAGGGCAGGGTATAAATCCTCCTCCTCTTCCTCCTCCTCCTCCTGCAGAGGAAGGCAATGGCAAACCACCCCTGCTTCTCACTTGCCTAGGAAGCCCTTTGTTGGGGTCACCACCAAGTTGGCTGTGACATAACAACAATGTATGCACACAAGGAAATATCTGGACAAAATAACCACAAAATAACCACAGAGGGATGATGTGTCAATTGGGAGAGGGGATTCATAGTGCATGGCAAAAGCTTCTTATAGTATCTGCTGGAAGAAATAGTACATTTTGCTCTTACTAGATTAGCATCATTTGTACCACCTTGAAAGCCACCTTCAGTTTGCAGAGCAGACACACTACTCATCTGGCTGCTGGGAACTGGCCGGACATGTCCTGAGAAGCAAAAAGGGATGTACAACCCCCTTCAGTTATTATGTGTGACCAGTTGCACACGATGAGGTCTAGATGGGTGTTACTGCACAGGGCCGCCAGTGGCTGCAGACCCCAACAGTGCGCTTTTCCGCAGCGTGCATATGGCAAAATCAACCTGCACATCTGCTTCGAGCATTCCGATTTTTAGTAAGTGCAAGACGGTTAGTGAGAGCGCTATGTCAGCGAGCCTGGAATGTGTTGACTGCTAAAAAGGTAACAGTGAAGCTGCCCTGAAATTATTTACTCATCCAGCGAGAGACAATAAAACGTGGTGCTGCAGCCTGTTTCCTTACCAGAAGGGGAAGCCAGCCATGCCTCTGTACCCTTTAGGTGCCTGAAGAGATGGGGGCATCGGGAAGATTTCCATTAACACTCTTTTAAGAGAGGAGGCAGGCCTGTGTAGATCCTCATTGCCCTCCGCTATTTGCTTGACATGGTGGGAGCCTGTTTTTGCTCTCACATTTTATAGGAAGAAAAAAAGAGCCCATGGAAGGCAGCCCAACAGGCGGGCAAACTAATGAGGTGTCATTAAGCAACACAGCCTATAAGCGAAATAATAATTCAGGGGGAAGCAAAGGACAGCAGGAACCTGCCCACTAGGGTTACCAAACTCCAGGTGGGGCCTGGAGCTCTCCTGGAATTATAACTAGCCTCTGGATTTCAGAGATCAGTTCCCCAAGAGAACATGGTAGCTTCAGAAGCCAGACTCTCTGGTATAATGTAGAGTCTATCGCAAGGTTGCCAAGCTCCAGGTGGCAAGGGGCAATCTCCCAGAATTACAGCTGGTCTCCAGACAATAGAGGTCAGTTTGGTGTAGTGGTTAAGTGTGTTGACTCTAATCTGGGAGAACTGGGTTTGATTCCCCACTCCTCCACTTGCAGCTGCTGGATGACCTTGAGCATGGCATAGTTCTGACAAGAGCTGTCCTTGAAAGCCCAGCAGGAACTCATTAGCATAATAGGCCACACCCAACAGCAGGGACTCATTACCACATTAGGCCACACCCAACAGCAGGAACTCGTTACCACATTAGGCCGCACCCCCATGTTACCAGAAGTGTGCTCATCCAGCCACACCCACCTTTTGCTTGTTATTCTGTCTACCTTGTTTGTTGTAAAAACCCAGGGCTTTTTGTAGCAGGAACTCCTTTGCATGTTAGGCCACACACCCCTAATGTAGCCAATCTTAATGAGTTTCTGCTGTTGGGTGTGGCCTATTATGCTAATGAGTTCCTGCTGGGCGTGGTCAACTTGGGAGCCAGCCGGAACTCCGTTCCTGTGCGTTCCTGCCCAAAAATAGCCCTGGTTATAATGTCAATTTTCTGCAATCTCCCAGGGCATTTTTAGAGCAGGTTTTCAATGCACTTCAGTATAAAGCTGAGTACCAGCAGAAGTGATGGGATGGATCTTGGGCCCAACAAATGCACAAACACACACATACACACACAAACAAAGAGATAATTGGGTTTATAACTGTGGTCTTTCTTCTTCTTGGAAGAAAAAGTAGCCCTTCCTTCCTAGGCTTGGCCTAAATTTGATCCTGGAATAAGTCTCCCAAGTCCCAGCCAAGGAATCAAATTCTATTCACCTATAATCAATGGGCCAGACATCTGGGAGGAAACGTCAATCATATTGTCCACATGGTCTGTCTGTGTGCAGAGAAAGCAAGCCAGTTTTATTGCCAGGTCTTGCCCTGTTTTTTTAACTGCCTTGTAATTCCTGTAGCATTTATAGCTTTCTAAGAAATGAAGTCTCCCGACACTCGGGTCAAGAACAGCCCCCTCCCCAATTTATTTTAATCAGAGAACCGTAGGTGAGCTTTAAAAACAGTGATATTTGATGCCTATTTCCTTTTACCAAATGGGGTGCCGTTATCATTTTGGGCTCTGCTGAAGGAATGCAGCAGTAAAACACTCCATACACCATAGGGGGGGCGGCCGCCGAAATCCCATTAAATATGGCAGCTTACAGCTTTCATTTCATAGCTTTCATTTCATTTAATTACCTTCATTTATACATTGCCTTTTCCCCAGTGGGGACCCAAAGCAGCATTCGTTGTTCTCGGTCCTCTGTTTTATCCTCACTACAACACGGTGAGTCAGGGTGAGCTTGGGGGGCCTGCGTGGTCCGAGGCCACCCAGCAAAGCTCTCGTGACAAAGTGGGGATTCATAGTGACATCCTAGCCTGACACTCTGACCACTGCACCAGATCGCCTTTGAGCTGCCCTCCACCCCTCCCCTCTTTTGACTCCAGCAAACCAACAGTAGGGAATGAGGAGCAACCCCATGGCTGAATGCGAAACTTTCAGGGCAATGGAGGAATTCACAAGTGGGGACAGAATGGGCGGGAAGATGTCTTTCCAGAGAAGGAGAAGAAGAAGAAGAAGAAGAAGAAGAAGAAGAAGAAGAAGAAGAAGAAGAAGAAGAAGAAGAAGAAGATGAGGACGATGAGGACGACGAGGAGATTGGATTTATACCCTGCCCCGCACTACCCAAAGGAATCTCAGAGTGACTTACAATCTCCTTTCCCTCCCCTTCCCCACAACAGACAACCTTTAAGGTAGGTGGGGCTGAGAGAGCTCTTTCCAGAACTGCTCTTGATAGAACAGCTCTGAAAGAACTTATGACTGACCCAAGGTCACACCGGCAGCTGCATGTGGAAGAGTGGGGGATCAAACCAGGTTCTCCCAGATTAGAGTCCGTGCTCCTAACCACTACACCAAACAGAAGTCTGTTTGGCTTCAGTTACCAGCTGTCGCTTGAGAACTTATCCATCAGCACATCCATTCCTACAGTCTCCCCAGTGCCTTAACTAATCACTCTCTGGGTTGGATCCAGATTGAACTGGCAATGTCCAGCAATCAATCCCCTTGTCCTGCTACATGTCATTCACCAGAATCCCCAGTCCCCCAGGAGCAGCATTTCATGGAAGAGTGGCTGCATGTGTGTGTATGTGTGTGTGGGGGGGAGGCAGGAATGTTCTGTTCAGCTGATGGAAAATGTTGTAGCGATCCAACCATTGAATAGTTGCTCTTGATGGAGCTATTCAGTGACTGACTCCAAACGTTTTTTCGGCTGTTTGGAGGGTTTTTGCCATAACAGGAACTAGAGCTCTTTGTCCTTTTCCATGAAATGAATGTGTTCTCAGGTATTATCATTTGAGATGTAATTTGAAGAATCACCTCAGCCATTTTATTTCAATGCCTTTGGGGTCTCAGGCAGAACCAGCACCTCTGTGAGGTGCTCTGCACACAAACAAGAACATTTTCAGAAATAGGACGATGAGGCAGCTCGAAAAGCAGGTTGTGACCGGGACTGGAATGAATAAATAAGCTAAAGCAGGTTGCGACCGGGACTGGAATGAATAAATAAATAAGCTAATGCAGAAGTTGTCGCTTCCACACATACAGCGGACGTTTAGCAACATATTGGCATAAACAAATGGTGTTTTCATGGGACTGTGGCTTAGCCATGAGTCCGACAACAACATACAGTGGAGTCAAACAGTAATGTGCGGTTTGGTGTAGTGGTTAGGAGCGCGGACTCTAATCTGGGAGAACTGGGTTTGATTTCCCACTCCTCCACATGCAGCTGCTGGTGTGACCTTGGGTCAGTTACAAGTTCTGTCAGAGCTGTTCTCTCAGGAGCAGTTCTCGAAAGAGCTCTCCCAGCCCCACCTACCTCACAGGGTGTCTGTTGTGGGGAGGGGAAGGGAAAGGAGATTGTAAGCCGCTCTCCTTCAGGTAGTGAAGGGCGGGGTAAAGCAAAAAAGCCTTTTCTTGTTGGAGAATATGGATCCATGCAAAGAGGGCGGACAGGTGAAATGGCTAAGCGAGTGCTGGGCAGGATTCACCGCTCTTGACTGGGCTATTTGCGGGATTCTTGTCTAGCCTTTTGCAAGAATTCAACCCAGCTTAGTTGTAGCCATTGTCATCAGTTCCGTCCTCTTAAAAGCATAACAATAGCTTCTTTATCCTGCCCCCCAATTGTCTGGGGAAATAACGGAGAGCCTCAAGGTCTGCTGGTCAGACACTACAAACTGATACAGTCTTCCTCTGCTAAGCACCCCATCTGATTTGCTTGGGGCTGGAGCCACCCCCTGCTTGGGAAAACAATAATAGACATGCAGAGACCCCTGAGCTGAGATGCTTGCATTTGCAAACGGGAAATTATGAGAACTGGGTTTGATTTCCCACTCCTCCACATGCAGCTGCTGGTGTGACCTTGGGTCAGTTACAAGTTCTGTCAGAGCTGTTCTCTCAGGAGCAGTTCTCGAAAGAGCTCTCCCAGCCCCACCTACCTCACAGGGTGTCTGTTGTGGGGAGGGGAAGGGAAAGGAGATTGTAAGCCGCTCTCCTTCAGGTAGTGAAGGGCGGGGTAAAGCAAAAAAGCCTTTTCTTGTTGGAGAATATGGATCCATGCAAAGAGGGCGGACAGGTGAAATGGCTAAGCGAGTGCTGGGCAGGATTCACCGCTCTTGACTGGGCTATTTGCGGGATTCTTGTCTAGCCTTTTGCAAGAATTCAACCCAGCTTAGTTGTAGCCATTGTCATCAGTTCCGTCCTCTTAAAAGCATAACAATAGCTTCTTTATCCTGCCCCCCAATTGTCTGGGGAAATAACGGAGAGCCTCAAGGTCTGCTGGTCAGACACTACAAACTGATACAGTCTTCCTCTGCTAAGCACCCCATCTGATTTGCTTGGGGCTGGAGCCACCCCCTGCTTGGGAAAACAATAATAGACATGCAGAGACCCCTGAGCTGAGATGCTTGCATTTGCAAACGGGAAATTATAGATGTATATAATTTGGCTAAGATGCTATGTTTAAGTTGGCTGGAGAGTTTGATGTGGAATTAACACAGGGAATCTCCCAGCTCGGCACAGTCAGTGATTTCATACTGGGAGAAATATGCTTTGGTGGAGAGGGAGATAGCATCCCTGATACAGAAATCTGGATTAAGGGGCTTTGCGAAGAAAGGAGGAAGTTGGAGTTGGGGTTCTGGGCTTTGTCAGAGTGAGGCTGTAAGTGACTAAGTCCTCCGCATCTTGAAGTGCAAGCTCTTAGCAGCTTCACAGGTGAGTCAATCTAAAAGGTGGAGTCGGGTGTAAGCCAGGGTTTAAACCAGGGTCTAAACCGACTTCTGCAGTGAAGCTGGAATGAGGATGAAGGGTAGGGCAGGTGGATGGGGAGCCCTCACTGACATGGGGGCTGATTGATATCAGGGTTTTTTACACGCGTGCATTAGAAGAGGACGAAGCCGCCATTACCAACCATGTAAAGATGACCAATCCTGCAGCTTGACCAGGTCCCCAGTGACTCCCCAGTTTGCCTACATCATCTACTGTTCCTTGATATTATTTTGGAAGGGGAGTGGGTAATGATTTGGGAACAGTCTGCCAGTTTCCATCACCATCAAGGACTGAGGGGACAATTCTGACATGCCAGTCAAGCGAGAATGCCAGCATGAATGTTCGGCTGGGCTGTTAGGGCCACCAGCAAATAGACTCCCCCTGTTTGTTCAGATGAGAACAATTTTCTCTCACTTGTGCTTTTGACAAGTTATGATCTGGAGGCCTCTTCAGTCTCCCAGCCAACAACAATAAGCGGGTGGGGCCGATTGGACAAAGAGACGTATCTATTTCCAAGCCGGTTTTAGGATTGACTGGCTTATTAATTGAAGTCCCAGTGTGTAGGTTTGAGCTATGGGTTACAGATTTTTTTTTTAAAGTGAAACAATTGTCCAAATAACGATTAGGTGGTCCACATAAGTATTTTTCTTGGAAATGCAGAGAGAAATGATCTCTCCGACTAGCTATCCAGCCTGGGGTTCTGACCCTGCTGTGCACCAAAGACCCCCTCAGTTCCCACTGATTATGAAAAATACTCAGAATTCAGGGTGGGCTTTGTTGTGGACAGATAGACTAGTTGGACCCTATTGAGAGCACGAGAAGCACCCGCAAAGCTACTGGTCTCAGTGTGTAGAGAATGGGTGAAATGAAAATGTGGCCCATGAAAGAGAAAAGAGCAGGCTGCATCCTGAAATGACCACTGGGGTCACACCTGGAATAGAACAGTACTCAGTTTCTCTCTCTTCTGGGCTAATGTGACATTAACATCACTCTGCAGCTCTAGTGAATGGCAGCCAAAGGGCGATGGCTAAAAAGGTACCAGTCATTTGTGGTCATGCAACTCCGTGGTGGTTCAGAGGTTAAGATGGTGAGCTGCAGATCGGAAAGTCTGTAGTTCAGCAGTTCGAGACCCTAGTGCCGCGTGATGGAGTGAGCTCTTGTCTCTGGCCCCAGCTCCTGCCAACCTAGCAGTTTGAAAGCAAGTAATTGCAAGTAGATAATTAGGTACTGCTTAAGGTGGGAAAGGTAACAGTGTTCCGTGTGCCTTGGTGTTTAGTCACGCAAGCCACATGACCACGGAAGAGTCTTTGGACAGCGCTGGGTCTTTGGCTTGGAAACGGAGATGAGCACCGCTCCCTAGAGTCGGATTTGACTGGCTTTTGAGCAAGGGAAACCTTTACCTTAACCCTGTTTGGGGAATAATATTTTGGAATAGAGAAAGGATAGTGGTGTGGGATTTCTGTAAGCAATTACAAAAATAGAAGGGAAAGA